>NC_053440.1:33417238-33746572 GCF_007990345.1 Gossypium hirsutum
TAAAAACCGATGAGGGGACCTCACAAACGACAAAGAAAAAATGAGAGAGATCTTTAGGCGTGAATAAAGGTTCAGCTGCACAAAGGGCAGAAAATCAAATGCAGTCCTTCTTAGCCACCATCATTGGACGCTAAGCTGGCGAAGTGTGGACTGGGAAAGTGAAAGTTGTTTCCCGAAGTTCTTCTGTTATTTCTTTCAAAAGATTGAATTGAAGTAGTTGAACGCAATGCCTGGTAATATTTTGGTTTAGAATTTTATTTCCCAGCCCACGAGCTAAATCTCATATGGGTGGGATTACTTTCGATGAAGCCTAAACTATTTTTATGGATGCCGTATATATCTAATTTACTTTACTATTTCATTTGATTGTTCTTATTTCTTAATTAAAATGTAAACGATCTCTAGACATAGAAGGTTGTTCGCATACTATAAACTAATTCTAATTCTGAAAGGATTATATTGGTTAGATTAAAATTAAATGAAATGAGCAAGTATTCGATAGACACTTGTAGTCGACTCTAGACATAGAGTCACGATCATACAGAAGGAACCCATGCAAGATATCTAAAAAGCCTATAGACACGGGCAAGGTAACTTGAAGTTTTGCTTTAGTGAGAGGCAGGCCATTTTAGAACTCTTCTGTGTAGTAAAGTAGATACGATTTTGCCAGCGAATTATTAACAGTAAGGGTTGATTCTGGGTAATCCCGACCATCTAAATCAACATCATTCTATCCTTATTCATTGTCGTAGTATATTTGTCACAACATATTTACTATCTTCTTTCTTAGTTTATATTCTATTTGGATAATCACTCCCGTTATTTCCATTAGATTTCTGCTTTCACTTTTGCCATAGCATATCCAGTTATTCATTAATACCACATGTTGCTTGCATCATTACTCCACTTATTTCCACTGCATAATTATCATTGAATTTTCCATAGCATTAATCGCATTTTATTATAATAACTTGACCACTTTTATGCCTCATCTTGATCCTCATGGGAACAATACTCACTCATCACTTTATTACTTGAATCGACATATATACTTGCACAAATCGCATATCATATTCACATGCGATAGTCGTAGGTCGTGTGCCAAACCATGTATACGTTCGATGTTGGGTCGCAAGATCGTGTCACTGGCTGTGTCTCAAACCGTGTGGCAAACTATTTTAGAACATACAACTGTGTCGAACACCATGTGCTAGACCGTGTGAAACTTGCATCTAAAATATTAAGACAGACGACTATATGGATAGGCTGTATGTTACACATGGCAGTGTGACAACCCGTGTACCAGGCCGTGTGCACCAAAATTTGCTTATAAAATAAGACAAATTTCACACCTATCTTGGGTACCAAGCAAAGCCTAAAACCAACCTACAAATATCACCAAAAACACCTAAAAATTTCTAAACCATATAAAGATGATAATCCATAAGCATATACTAGGCTAAATATCATAGTCACAAATTTGCCAAATGTTTTTACCATTTCATATACCAAGTATCTCTAGTAGATAGGATACATGAATCTACTAGAACAAGTCATTAGTGGCACCTGATGCTTGACAGATAATTCTGTAATGATGTTTTGTTCCCCACGTTGGTCGGTAACATTGACAATTATTATCTATGTGCCCAACACTGGTCGATAGAACTGAAAGATTCAAGCGAACCTACACTACAAGATACGTAACTGAGTAATCCACATTCCAATCATTTCATAACTTTAATTCGAGCAAGAATCATCATTAATCAATCTCAATTTATTCCATTCCATTAACTACTCCATATATATACATATAATATTTCCATACCAATTAATTTAATTTATCTATTCATTTGCATAACTAAATGTATTTATCAAGATAATAAGTAAAAATTTATATAGTTTTAGTTAAGGGATACGAACTTACAAAAGTTTCAATAGATACCGGAGGTCGAAGACAATTATTCGGTGATCTTTTCCTTTCCACGGTTGACGACTAATCTATTCATTGCTTGATATGCAAGCAAGGAAAGCTTGGTCAAATGCTCCTGCCTTCAACAATGGTGTTTCAGCTAAATGAGGAAGAAACTAAAGAAAAGATGATGATTTTCTCATCTTTTGTTTGTTTATTTTATTTTATTAATTTACTAGTCTACCCATTTTCAAACAAACAAGTTGCATATAACCTAACACCCAAACCGTCCACCCATTTAATTATGGCTAATTGCCATTTTAAACCCTCTAGTCAAGTTCTTCCAATTAATTAGCACATATTATTAATAACTATTAAATTTCATAACTTTTGCAATTTAGTCCTTTTTACTTAAACTGCCATCTAAACGATAAAATTAAGAGTCTAAATTTTTCTACGATAATCACAATACCCCTTAATAATTAATAATTAGTATATACCTATTCCCTAGTCAGAATTGTGGTCCCAAAACCCTTACTTCTGACACCACTAAAAAGGGATCGTTACAAGCTCTTTTCATTTTCATTGTGTGATGACACATTTATGTGGTTAGATTCACAGGTTATAGATTTGATATCAACTTCAAAGGAGCTTGCTAATCGATTTTTTGCAATGTAATTTAAAATGAGCAAGACAAATAGCTGAGGATAAACATCACCAATTTTTGACAACTCGATGAAGATACACTTTATGAGGCATGGGAACGCTTTAAGCTAATGTTTCATAAGTGTCCTTATCATAGTCTTCAAGATTGGCTGCAATTGCAGTCCTTTTATAACGATTTGGATGAGAATTTGAGTTCTAGTCTAGACGGAGCATTTGTTGGGGCATTCATATCTAAAATCTATGTTAATGGTTGCCAACTCATAGAGGATATGGCAATGAAATCATATATGTGGCTAGCCGATTAGTTCACATATAAATATAAACCAATGAATGTGAACGTAGTCAATAGGGAGGATGAGTATCAATAAATCCTTGATAGGCTTAATCACCTCGAAGTTAGTTCAATCAAAGTACCAGTACCATTTTGGGGGTAATCACATGGGTAGTAATAGTGAGAACATGACATGAGGTATTCATTTAGAGATCAATATGAGAAGGTCAAATATAAGGGAAATAGGGGTGGTAATCCTTAATCTATTACTTACAATTTAAGGTGGTGAGATTGTAACACCCCAAAATAGGGCCTAAGAGTATTAAGGGTATTTTAGAAATTTTAGCCTTAGAGTGTTCGGAATTTTGCGACATAGTTTATCGGTAATGTTTTCAACTATGATTTTTAGAAAATCAAATCAATTTTTGAAAAAGTGTTTTAGAACCTTTAAATTTAGAAAAAGGACTAATTTTTAACAGATTTAAAATTGAGAGTGTTTATGTTGTACTTAAACCAAATTTTAAAATTGAACCTAATATCTTCCCCCATCAACAGTTTTCACGTTACTTTTCTCCTTTGTATTGTTTGTGTTGTCCCTTTCTTAAAAAATCTTCTCCCAATCAATTTTTTATTCCAGAACTCCATACTCCTGAATTCTTTCACTTTCCCAACATTAAACCTCCATAATATTTCAAGAAAACACCTAAAAATCTCATTGATTTCATCATCTTCCTCACTTGTGGGTTTTTTGAATTTTCAATAAAACCTTCATTTTTCTTCCACCAAAGGTAACCATTTATTTCCCTATTAGTTTTTAGTGTTATTGAATCCTTAAAACTAAGTTTTTAACCATTAAATTGTGAATTTTGAATAAAAGTCGAAAATAAAGTCATTAATAGTGAATTTTGGATTTTCAAATAAAAATGTGATTTCAAAGTGGTAATCAATAGGTTTTGATATGATTAAGAGGTTTCTAAAATTTGTTTGAAGTATCATTAAGGATTTCTTAAGTTTTAATGATATTTCGAAAAAATAGCCATAAACATGTCGAAAAAGTCGATACTATGAACTGAGTATTATAATGTAGTTTAAAGGTTGGGAATTAGTCGTAGGTGAATTAAAAGATGAACTGAATTGGTTTTAGGTGAAAAGATTAAGTATAGACCAAGATATTTGAATGTAAAGATTGTTATGTTAATGGTTTCGGTTATATGGGAACATAGCTTAGGCTTATGTTTTTGATAGCTTGTGGTGAGTTTTTAGCTGATTTTTAAATTTATTGTTGTGTGAATTATTGTGTTGAAGTTTCGGATTCAATAGGACCATTTACAAGCTAGGAAATGCTAGTTTGAGCTTTCAGCATTTTGGCGAAAGCGCAGTGGTGAGTGTTTAGATTAACTACTTGTGGACATGATTCAATGCATTATTTAGGAATTTAGTGGAAGTCTAAACCCCTACTATAAATTCTGAGTGTAAGCTTCCTTGTACCCATGTTTATCTTGTGAGATATGTGCTTGCGTTATTGTGAAATTGTGAACTGAAATGAGATGATGTATATGAGTTGTATGTTCATGATTACTGTTGTGACTAAGTATATCTGTAAGCTTGTCATACATGCTAAGTGACGGTGATAATATTGTGCAAATGATACAAATGTGTAGTGAAAGTAATCGAAAATTGGTAAGTAATATTTGTTTTTAAATACAAATATTTTGGCCTTGTGGTACTTGAGACCATTGGATATAGTTGGCATGCCATAGGATTGTGAGTACTCACCTATATGTTATATGTGATTTGGGCGTTGAGGTACTAGGACATGTTGGAGAGATAAGAGAATGTGAGCTAAGCTCCACTCAACAGGATATGTTTGGTGTATTGGAGAGTTTTAGCTTAATGCTTCACTTACGGGACATGTTTGACTCTATGAGTCTATGTTGTGTGTTGGAGATCTGTGTATCCGATGAGTGGTGATAGTGCCCACTTTTACGTTTCATAGCTCAAGTGCCAAATTATCTATAAATATGTTTGTGTGAATTGTGATGTATGCATGAATATGTATGTATTGAATCTGTAAATAAACTATCGTATATGCATGTGAAGTAAAACACATCAACTAACTTAAGGCTGCTATGTAACACCCTTAACCCGTATCTGTCTCCGAAATAAGGTTACGAAGCATTACTAGAGTTTATAGATCAAACAGACAGAAATTTCAACATTTCAAAACATATCAATATTGATATAAAAAACCAATCAAAATCATATATATTGTCCCTTATACGAGCCCTCGATGCCCTAAATACGCGTTAGAAACAAGTCGGGACTAAATCAAAAACTTAGAGAATTTTTAGAAAACATTAAAAATTTTCAAAGCTGCAAGGGTCACACAATAGTGTGGCCAGGCCGTGTGACTCACACGGCCAAGAGACATGCCTGTGTCTTAGGCTGTGTGGGCATTCGAAATAGGGACACATGGCAGTGTCCCAGCCCATGTTCGTGCTAGTGTAATTCACTGACTTGGGCCACACGACTAAGCCACACGCTCGTGTGCAAGGCCGTGTACCCTTCAAAGTAACCTCACATTCCTGTGTGCTAGGCCGTGTAACAGCATGACTTGCAACCCTTTTAAAAGCTATAGGGGACACACGACCGTGTCACCTAACCATGTGTCACAGATGGCTGAGACACACGGGCGTGTGTCTCAGCCCGTGTGGATGAAATTAAGTCATTTTACAAGCCATATTTCTCACCTAATTTGACATCAACCAACACTCAACATTGTGCATATAAACAAGTCATATTAAGGCATCCAAAATAAGAAAAATCAAGACTTAAACATGTAATATATTCACATATAACCAATATGCCCTTAGGCACCTCAAATGACAATTCATAAACATGTGCAAATATAAATACAACTTGATCATTTAACCAACAAAGGTTTGACCAAAACTAAGCCATATTATGCCACTTGATTTACCCTTTAAAAACATACCAAAATGTACCATAAATGACATACAAAAACCATCTCCAAATGGTTATATAATTCATATATAACTTATGCACTAAAAACACTAAATAAGTCATTCAAACAAGTACCAGTTCATAACCATTCAAGGCTTACACAAAATGCATATTCAAACAACCATTTTACCTTCCATCATTCTACCATATCAAGCCATAACTCAACCATATAAGGTAACTTATATACACATCAAAACATATCATTTTACCAACATAAGGCCAAACCAACCAAATGGTCAATTCCACAACCAAAACTTATAGGCTAACATTAGCCAAAATAACCTATACATGCCATTATAACCAAAATTAAACAAATTAAAGGTACCAAAAGAGCCGATGGATACTGTGATATAGCTCCGACAAGCTTTCAACCCGAACAAGCTTCTAAATCACTATAAAACACAGAGATTACATAGAGTAAGCATTTAAGCTTAGTAAATTCGCATAACATAGAATTTAGTTTACCATTTATTCACATATAAGGTAATTAAACAAAGCATATCCCAACATATATTGGCCAAATGCCTAAGCACATATACATCAACCATGTTAGTCATGTAAACACATATATAAACCAAGTCATGGATGAGCTCAACAACTAATCAAATTCCATAAACATGTATCATCCATTTCATAAACCTATATACCATATAATATCATTTTCCATGTAATTCATATCCATACCTGTAACAGTTCATATCGAACTCATGTCATATCGTATCAGAACATTGCCTGTTGTATCATTTAGAATATTGCCGGATACGCAGAATAGCTCACACACAGTGTGCTAAACTGTAATCCGTCAATTCCTGAACATGTATGCTCAAACGAGCCATGAATCGGTATGCTCTCACAAGCTGTAAATCGGTAAGCTTATACGAGCTAAGATCGGTAAGCTCATACGAGCTGAGAATCATTCAGCTCTCACGAGCTGAGAATCGGTAATCCCTAATGACATGTCATTTGTATCCTACAAATTCCTAAGGTTCAAATAGGGCTCAATAATCATTGTACGTCGTCGGATATGCGATCGATATTTATACATGGCAATTATACTGATCACATACATATAATTCAATTAAAACATATAAATACTCAGTTTAATTACACGAACTTACCTTGAGGAGTATACGTAGATACGGAGGCGATTAGCCTGAGATTTTCTCTTTTCCCCGATCTAACTCCGTACGAGGTCTAACTGGATCTATATGGATAAATTTAACCCAATTCAATATATTTCACATTCAATTTAGTCCAACACATATATTAGTCCCTAGTTCATTAAAATTGAAATTTACACAATTTCACCACAACCCACTATGGCCGAATATCAAATAGGTCCTTAGTAAGAACTATACTTCTATTATTTAACAATTTCACCATGTAATATTTTCTATTTTTCAATTTAGTCCCTATTTGACAATTTCACTAAAAATTCTTGTATAAAAGTTGTTTATCTAACAACAACCATCCATTTTGTATCATCAAACTTCAAAAATCAAGCATGTTCATCAATGGTAAATCACTAATATTTTAACAGTTTCACAAATTAGTCCCCAGGTTTGCTAGATCTACAACGATCCCGAAAATGTAGAAATAATTAAAAACGGGAGAAATTACATACCTAATTAGGCAAAATAAGCTTGGCCAAACCTAGCTTCAAGAAAACATTTTTCTTCCCTTGATATTTAGTTGAGAAAGATAAAAGAAAAGATTATACTAATTTGGTTTTATTTTAATTATCATTTATTTACTTAATTACCTAATTAACCTTTAGAAACATTAATAATTACACAAAATGCAAGCCATTATCATCCACTAACATACTAATGGTCAAATTACAATATAAGGACTTCCACTTTAAAGTCCTATAACTATTTAATACCTTCAGCTAATAGAACTCAACTTTTGCACTTTACGCGATTTAGTCCTTTTTATCAAATTGAGCATGTAAACGGTAAAATTTCTTAACGAAACTTTTATACGATATTTCTATCATGCTGTAGGAAATAATTAATAAAATAAATTTTTTAACTTCAAATTTGTGGTCCCGAAATGACTATTCTGATTTCACTAAAAATGGGTTGTTACAACTCTACCCCCTAAAGGAATTTTCGTCCCCGAAAATCTTACCAGAAAAGTGGTTATGATATTTCTTTCTTATAGCATCCTTAAGTTCCCAAAAGGATTCTTCTATTCCGTGTCGTTGCCAATGAACTTTTACTAAAGCTATGTTCTTATTTCTCAATTCTTTCACCTCTTGAGCCAGAATTCTGATCGGTTCTTCACTGTACGACATAGCAGGCTAAATCTCGACATCCATCAGGGAGATAACATATGAAGGGTTAGATCGGTACCATCGTAACATAGACACGTGAAAGACATTATGAATCTTTTCTAGTTCTGACGGTGAATCTAATCGGTATGCAATAAGTTTGATTCTTTCAGTTAATTTTGTATGGCCCGATAAATCGTAGACTCAACTTTCCTTTACAACCAAACCGAAGAATTTTCTTCTAGAGCGAAGCTTTCAAGAATACTCTGTTGCCGACTTGGAATTCTATATCTTTATGTTTAAGATCCGCATACAATTTCTGACGATCTAAAGCTGCTTTCAAGCTATCTTGAATTACTTTCACTTTTTCCTCAGTCTCACGAATCAAATCAACCCCATGTATCTTTTTCTTAATGAGTTTGGTCAAATATAATGGAGTTTGGCATATACGACCATACAGAACCTCATACGATGCCATTTTTATGCTCGACTGAAAACTGTTGTTATATGCAAATTCAACTAACGGTAAGTATTTCTCCTAGTTTTCTTCAAACTCTAAAACACAACACCAAAGCATATCTTCAATAATCTGAATCACACGCTCGAACTGACCATCTGTCTGAAGGTGAAATGCAATGCTAAAATGCAACCGCGTACCAAGAGCTTCTTGTAACTTTCTCCAGAATCGCGATGTAAACTGTGAATCTCTATTCGGAATAATGGAAACTGGTACTTTGTGTAATCTAACAATCTCTGAAACATATAACTTAGCAAATCTATCAAGGCAACAGATAGTACGTACTGAAATAAAATGTGTAGACTTCGTCAAACGGTCAACAATAACCCATATGACATCTTTCTTTCTTCGAGATAGGGGTAAAGCTAATACAAAGTCTAGAGTAATTCTATCCCATTTCCACTCTGTAACAATCCTGAAAGCACCTGATGTTCAGCTTTAACTTGCTGCCATATCAAACATCTCGATACAAAATAAAAAATCTTGCGCTTCATTCCCAACCACCAATACATTTGTCTCAAATCACTATACATTTTATTACTTCCCAGATGAACAGACAAGCTACCACTATGAGCTTCATGCAAAATTTTCTGTATAAGCTCTGGATTTCTTGGTACACATACTCTACCTCTAAACAGTAAACAACCATTGGGTCCTATCTGAAAATCTGAATCAAAATTTGACTCACTCTAGACCCATTTAGCTAGCAATTCACTATCAAGGACTACTGTAAAAACATTAGTTTAGCTTTTAACTCAGCTAAGATTGAGCCATCAATAGATAATGATAGTCGCTAATTCATCACTCGCAGAGAAAACAAGGACTTTCTACTCAAAGCATCAACAACTACATTTGTTTTTCCTGGGTGATAATCAATGATCAACCCATAATCTTTCAACAGTTCAAGCCATCTGCGCTGTCTTCGATTTAGATCTTTCTGCGACATCAGATAATTTAAACTCTTGTGATCGGTAAATATGTGACATTTTTCGCCGAGGAAATGGTGTCACCAAATTTTGAATGCAAACACAATAGCTACCAAATCTAAGTCATGCATCGGATAGTTCTTGTCGTGTGGCTTTAATTATCTGGAAGCATAAGCTATCACTTTTCCTTTCTGAATCAAAACACAACCTAAACCATTTAAAGATGCATTGCTAAAAATCACAAATTCTTTACCCGATTTAGGCTGAACCCGAAATGGTGCTTCGGTCAACAGTGCTTGCAACTGATTAAAACTTTGTTGACATTCATCAAACCATTCAAACTTCACATCTTTTTGTAATAGTCGTGTCGTCGGTGTAGCTAACATTGAGAACCCTTTGATGAATATTCGGTAATAGCCAGCTAATCCCAAAAAAGTTCTAACTTCAAATACATTTCTTGGTGGTTTCCAGTCAACAACTGCGAAAATTTTACTCTGATCAACTTTGATACCTTTAGCCGACACTATATGTCCCAGAAAACAGACTTCTCAGAGCCAAAACTCGCATTTGCTAAATTTAGCAAATAATTGTTTATCTCATAGAGTTTGCTACAGAATCCTCAAGTGTTCAGCATGTTCGGACTCATCTCGGGAATAGACTAGAATGTCGTCAAATAAATACTACAACAAATCTGTCTAAATACGATCTGAAGATTGTGTTCATCCAATCCATAAATACTACAGGTGCGTCAGTTAGACCAAACGACATCACAAGAAATTCATAGTGTCCGTACCTGGTTCTAAATGTAGTTTCTGACACAACCGAATCTTTCACTCGTAAGTGATAATAGCCAGAACGAAGATCAATCTTTGAGAATTCTGTGCCACCTTTCAACTGATCAAACAAGTCAGCAATACGAGGTAGTGGATATTTGTTCTTAATTTTAAACTTGTTGAGCTGACAGTAGTCTGTACACAATCTCATCGATCTGTCTTTTTTTCTTAACAAACAGAACCGGTACACCCCAAGGCGAAAACCTAGGTCGAGCAGAACCCCTATCTGTCAACTCTTGTAGTTGTGCTTTCAACTATTTTAACTTGGTAAGAGTCATTCTGTAAGGTGTAATCGATATCAGTGATGTTCATGGTAGAAGTTTTATAGCAAACTCAACCTCTCTGACCGGCAGTAATCCAAATAACTCCTCTAGAAATACATCGGGATACTCGCAAACCACTAGCACTGATTCAAGCTTTGATTCAGACACTTTAGTATCCAGTACATAAGCAAGATAAGCATTACAACCTTTTCTCACATATTTTTTCGTCGATGTAGCTGATATAACAATAGGTAACCCACTCAGATTATTTGATTCAATACGAAGTGTTTCACCATTCTAACATTTTAATATGATAAGCTTTCGTCTACAATTTACAACAGCATCATGCAGATTTAGCCAATTCATACCCAGAATCACATCAAATTCAAAAAACAGTAACAACATCAAATCAATCAAAAAATTGTAACCCCGAGTCATTAAAGGACAATTCTTGCAGACTTTATCAACTAGCACATGCTGGCCTAGGGGGTTCGTTACATAACAACAAATTTAGTGGACTCAACAGGTAAATTTTTACTAGACACTAAATTCGTGCAAACATATGAATGGGTTGATCCCAAATCAGTCAAAGCAGTTACATCAGTATCATAAATAGAGAAAGTAATGGTAATAACATCTGGCATAGAACCATCCTCGCGTGCGCGAATAGCATAAGCCCTAGCTTGTGCTCATGCTTCAAATCTCACAGTAGAGTCTTTTGTCACACCACGACTACCACTCACAATTTCGGGATTACGAGGGGGTCTACCTCTCGAAGTTGTGTTGCTCAGCCTTGTGGTCTGAGCTTTCTCTTTCTCAGATTTCTCTAGACAATCTCTAAGATAGTGGTCTAAGGAACCACACTTGAAACACACTCTGCTCTTCACTCAACACTCCCCATATTGTGGTCTGTTACAATGCTCGCACTCGGGTCTAACATCTCAGACACTACCCACACTCGCTACATATGTAGCCTGAGGTTTAAGATTGGAGCGTCGGGTACCTCTGTCTCTACTAGAATACCCCACAGAAGCCATAGAACGGTTGTGATGTTCTATTGATTTCTTTAATACCGACTGATAAGACTTTCCAGTCGATGTCTTTCTCAAGCCTCTAGCTTCAAAACCAGCACGTCTTTTCTCTTTACTCAGCTCCTCGGCTTTATATGCTCAATCAACCAATACAACGAATTCTTTCAGCTTAAGAATTCCAACCAAAATCTTAATGTCCTTGTTTAACCCTTCTTCGAATCTTTTATACATAACGGTCTCAGTCGAAATACACTTTCGGGTATATTTGCTCAATCTGACAAATTCCCACTTGTACTCTAACACAGTCATACGACCCTGTTTAAGCTCAAGAAATTCTTTACATTTTTATCTAGAAACTTGTGACTAATGTATTTCTTTCGAAACTTAGCTTGGAAAATTCTCAAGTAATCTGCTTTCTTGGCAACAATAATCAATGTCTTCCACCCCTGCTAACCCGAATCTTTCAATAATAACACAACACATTTAACATATTCAGTCAGTGAATAGGATAGCTCATCAAAAACCCTGATTGTATTCTCTAACCAAAATTTAGCTCTCTCAGGATTATCCTCAACAATAGCTCAAAATTCTTTAGCCCCACACATGCATATCTTATCCACAGGAGGTTTACTAACTTGGATTGGTTCCATACCTTAAGGAAGAACGGGAACAGGTTTGGGAATAGGAGGGGGTAGAGGTTGTTGAGCAATCGAGTTTGTCCGTACGAAGTCGGTGAACCATTCATTCATCATTCGGAAGAAGGCTTCCTTAGCCTCTCCTCCCTGGCACTCAGATATGGGCCTCGTATCTCCTAGAGCTACTCCGTGAACGGAGGCTTGAGCGTTGCTCTCAACTTCATCGGAATCAACTTGGTTGGATGTCATTGCTAGATAACAATATGTTTTAAAACGGTCAGGAGGTATCACACTATCACAGGATATATAATGGCATGTATAGCTAGACTCATATATGCTACATTCAGTCTGAGAATCGACTAAACCGTAGCTCTGATACAAATAAATGTAATACACCTAACTCGTATCCATCGTAGAAATAGGGTTATGGATCTTTACTATAGTTTATGGATCAAATAAACATAAATTTGAACATTTCAAAACATATCAATATTCAATTCAAAAACCAATCAAAATGATATATATTGTCCCTTATACGAGCCCTCGAAGCCCTAAATACGTGTCAAAAACAAGTCGAGACTAAATTAGAAACTTAGAGAATTTTTCAAAAAACATTCAAAATAGGGACACATTGCCATGTCCCAGCCCGTGTTTGTGCCCCGTGTAACTCACTGACTTAGGCCACACGGCCAACCAACACGCTCGTGTGCTAGGTCGTGTACCTTATGAAGTAACCTCACACGCTCGTGTACCAGGCTGTGTGCTAGGCCGTGTAACAGCTTGACTTGAAACCCTTTTAAAAGCTCAAGGGGACACAAGGCCATGTCACTTGGCCATGCGTTACACATGACTGAGACACACGTCCGTGTCTCTACTCGTGTGGATGAAATTAGGCCATTTTACAAGCCATATTTCTCACCCAATTTGACATCAACCTACACCCAACATTGTGCATATAAACAAGCCATATTAAGGCATCTAAAACAAGCAAAATCAAGCCTTAAACATGTAACACATAAACATGTGCAAATATAAACACAATTTGATCATTTAACCAACAAAGGTTTTACCAAAACTAAGCCATATTATGCCACTTGATTTACCCTTTAAAAACATACCAAAATGTAACATATATGACCTACAAACACTAGCTCCAAATGGTTATATAATTCACATATAACTTGTGCACTAAAACCACTGAATAAGTCATGTAAACAAGTACCAATTCACAACCATTCAAGGCTTACACAAAATGCATATTCAAACAACCATTTTACCTTCCATCATTCTACCATATGAAGCCATAACTCAACCATATAAGGCAACTTATATACACATCAAAATATATCATTTTACCAAATCAAGGCCAAAATGCAAACCAACCAAATGGTTATTTCTACAACCAAAAATCATAGGCTAACATTAGCCAAAATAACCTATACATGCCATTATAACCAAAATTAAACAAATTGAAAGTACCAAAAGAGCTAATGGATAGTGTGATATAGCTCCGACAAGCTTTCAACCCGAACGAGCTTCCGAATCACTACAAAAATTACACAGAGTAAGCATTTAAGCTTATTAAATTTGCATAACATAAAATTTAACTTACCATTTATTCACTTATAAGGTAAGTTAACAAAGTATATCCCAACATGTATCGGCCAAATGCCTAAGCACATATACATCAACCATGTTAGTCATGTAAACACATATATAAACCAAGTCATGGATGAGCTCAACAATTAATAAAATTCCATATACATGTATCATCCATTTCATATACTTATATACCATATAATATCATTTTCCATGTAATTCATATCTATGCTTGTAATAGTTCATATCGAACTCATGTCATATCGTATCAGAACATTACCCATTGAACCATTTAGAATATCGTTGGATATGCGGAATAGCTTACCCATAGTCTGCTAAACTGTGATCTGTCAATTCCTGAACATGTATGCTCAAATGAGCCACGAATCGGTATGCTCTCAGAAGCTGTAAATCGGTAAGCTCAAACGAGCTGAAATTAGTAAGCTTTCATGAGCTGAGAATCGATAAGCTCTCACAAGCTGAGAATAGGTAATCCCTAAAGACATGTCATTTGTATCCTACAAATTCTTTAGGTTCAAACAAGGTTCGGTAATCGTCATACATCGTCGGATATGCGATTGGTATTTATACATGGCAATTATACAAATTACGTACGTATAATTCAATTAAAACATATAAATACTCAATTTAATTACACGAACTTACCTCGACGAGTATACGTAGATACAAAGGCGATTAATCTGAGACTTTCTTTTTGTGCCGATCTAACTCTATACGAGGTCTAACTGGATCTATACGGATAAATTTAACCCAATTCAATATATTTCACATTCAATTTAGTCCAACACATATATTTGGAAAAATTACCATTTTGCCCCTATATATTTGGAAAAATTACCATTTTGCCCCTATATTTGGAAATTTACACAATTTCACCACAACCCACTATGGCCGAATATCAAATAGGTCCTTAGCATGCACTATAATTCTATTATTTCACAATTTCACCATGTAATAGTTTCTATTTTCAATTTAGTCCCTATCTGACAATTTCACTAAAAATTCCTTTACAAAAGTTGTTTATCTAACAACCATACATTTTCTATCATCAAACTTTAAAACTCAAGCAAGTTCATCAATGGTAAAACCCTAATAGTTTAATAGTTTCACAAATTAGTCCCCACGCTAGGTAAATTAAGCTACAACAATCCCGAAAACATAGAAATCATTAAAAACGGGACAAATTACATACCTAAGTGGGCAAAATAAGCTTGGCCAAAACTAGCTACAAGAAAAATGTTTTCATCCCTTGATATCCGGTTGAGAAAGATGAAAAAAAAGATGATACTAA
The DNA here is from genome assembly GCF_007990345.1 of Gossypium hirsutum. Classification (NCBI taxonomy): domain Eukaryota; kingdom Viridiplantae; phylum Streptophyta; class Magnoliopsida; order Malvales; family Malvaceae; genus Gossypium; species Gossypium hirsutum. Next base: position 33,432,500 of record NC_053440.1, read on the forward strand.
TTTGGTTTTATTTTAATTATCATTTATTTACTTAATTACCTAATTACCCTTTATAAACTTTAATAATTACACAAAATGCCAAGCCATTATCATCCACTAACATACTAATGGTCTAATTACCATATAAGGACCTCCACTTTAAAGTCCTATAGCTAATTAATATATTTAGCTAATAGAACTCAACTTTTCACTTTACATAATTTAGTCCTTTTTATCAAATTGAGCTAGTAAACGGTAAAACTTCTTAACGAAAATTTTATATGGTATTTCTATCATGCTGTAGGAAATAAAATAATAATAAAATAAATTTTTTGACATTAATTTTTTGTCCCAAAACCACAGTTCTGATTTCATTGAAAACGGGCTGTTACATTCTATATTTATGCTACATGTATGTTTCACTAATGCTTGATGACATGTTTGCATGGTAGATTTTCTAGGCATCCAATGAGCTTGTTAAGATCACCTACCCCCTACTTAAACCTTTGTAGATTAGTTGTGTGCCAGTGTGAGCAGTGTGGTTTTTGAGGGGTGAACCAAGCCAAATCTCTAGTAGTTATTCGTAGGTGTTTCTTTTTTTTGCTTATTTATGTTTTGGGAACTAAAGGCAATGTGGTAGACTCTATGCTAGTTTTTGCTATGATTTTTAAACTGTTTACATGGTTATTTTGCTTAGGACTTATGGACTTTTAGTTTGAATTATTGGATTCTTCCTCAGTCATGATTATGATTTTTTGGACTGTTACTTTAGACATGTTAATGACCATTTGATTAAGTGAATGATACATGATTATTAGACATTAGTTTGTATGAATTATATGCTCGCAATTGTTGTATTTTTTATGCCCAAAGCAAAGGTATCGATCTTCGGGTTTTAATATCGATACCTTATCATGAGTTTCAATACTTGGGGTAAAATAATCAATACATTTTGAAAGGTACCGATAATTTTCGAGACTTTGGATTTTAAATGAGAAACAAAATGTTGATTTGGTATCAATTTTCAAAATGCTATCGATACCACTTGAAACAAATATCGATGCCCATATTCTAGTATTGATACCTACGTACTTGATTGGAAAATATTGCTAAATGGACCCTATACATATTTAATTATTATTATAAGACCATTTGAGGTATGTTTAGAATGTAATGATGATAATTATAGAGTATGATTGTCTTAAATCCATACGAATGATGATCTGGAAGACGTTTCTTCTAGAATGAGCTTTTATTTGTTGTTTATGACAAGAGCCAGGCATCCTAATATTTGTGCTCAACGACTGAGCTGGGTATAAGGTGTTATAGAGAACATCTTAATCTTAAATGGGGAGGTAACTAGGGAGGAACTTCCAATCAAGGGGTAGGCAATTTTAGCCAAACCAAACATGTACCTTTATATTAGCTACCTCATATTTTCAAACCTTGGGAACATGATAGGAAACCCACCATCAATGATAATATGTCACATGGCATCAAGTTTGGTAAATTAAAGAGGAAATGCATTTGATGTGTGTTGATATACGCTTGATGTAGAACCAAATGAACCTGATGTTACAAGTCTTGCAAAAACAAGTGAGAATTGGTATCCCCAACAACACTAAAATAATCCAAGGAGAGAAGGTAAATAGCATGCATAGGCTATTACCCGTCGCTCAGGTATCGTGTTGAAAAACCTAATTCATCCATCTATTAAAGAGATAAAGTGTAAGAATGAGAATATCTCTGGTCTTAATGTGGAAATTGTTAATTCTGATAAAATAGATGAGGTTGAGCTAGCTGAACCCAATCTTAAAGAAGTTGATCAAATGAGTGGAAGGAAAGTCTCATTTTTTGTGAGATTAGAGGACAAGAAGAAGAAGGATGAGGAAGAGTTTTTACGTTTTCTAAAACTCTTTAAATCCATGAATGCGAATTTAAGCTTGAGCTTATAGAAGATGCCTAAATATGCTAATTTATACAATTTATATGACCTTGTGGGCCGAAGTTGGCCTAACGTAGACTAATATGTCTAGTGAGTGTGCAAGACATCACTAGAGGGCAAAAGGACAATGGATTGCTCTTGAGGTTGCAACACGAAGCTAGGACTTCACAACAAAGCAAGCATAATACCCCAAGGAGCTTTCTACCAAGGATTTTGCGACACAGGATAAAGGGTGTCTCGACACAGTCCTGAAGACACTCCAAAGGATACATACTTCAGCTAGTGTTGTGAAACAGACCATAGGTTGACACGACACCGACGTGACGTGGCCACTTAATGAACCAGGGTTGTTTTTTTTTGTACAACATACTTTAAGGGATATTAGTCAGCCATTTTAGGTCAAGGAAGAGTTGTTAACGCTCGGCCTATAAATAGGATTGCTCAGAAAAGTTTAAGGGACTTTTGTTTCCTATTTAATTTCACTTTCATTTTTAGCTTTAGGTTTTTACTTGTAATTCTTATTTTAGCTTTCATTTTGTTCTTCAAGAGATCTAGATTGTGGATTTGTCAAACTCATTATAAATTTGAGTTCGCACGTTAATATTTATATACACATTTGGATCATTCTCATCTTTAATTTTGATTGTGCAAATGTCTATCTTTCAATTCAATTCTATTGTATGCATTAGATTCATGGAAAACTAATTCAGTAGGGAGATTAATGAGTAAATGTGGGAGTAGTTGATGCCTATGTTGAGTTTTTTAGCGGATTAGTTGGTTGGGGAAGAAAGAACTTAAACCCTATGATTGATGACCTTAGGAAGCTACGTAGGTAGAAATTAACCCGAAATTGGTATGGTCTACTATGAAAACCTTACCACAACCCTGTCTGACTTGTGACATCGAGAGATAAGTAGTGTTTGCCAACTCATTAGGTTAGTGAAAGGTTGAGAGACCCTGCTAGGTTAATGACTACATGATCTAATAGAATCCAAAATAGGAGTTAACTATGAACACTGAAATGAGTTAGTCTTCTGACGTTAGATCTGATAGGATTCATAATCTGCTTCTGTCATATTTTTATTCTTTCTTTAAGATAGTTTTTTATTATCAATTTATGGACCATGGTAATATAATTAAATTAAATTACTAATTAGACCTATTAGCGTAGGAATTACTTTTAATTTATTCAAGCCTCATTTGCGTACAATCCTCAGAGTACTTTCGGTACTTCATTGTACAAACTATACTGGAACCTGACTCGTATACTTGCGAACACTACCTAATTCATATCTTTTGTTATAGTTTTCTCAATTTTGACTTTGGTACATTAAGAGGCGGTCAAGTTGTTGGTGCCATTGCCGGGGAGTCTTTTCCATTAATGAATTTTAATTTTTGTGCTTAATAGGATAGTTAGGAAAGTTTTCAAGTTATATAGATACAATTTTAATTTTTCTTAATTTAATTAATTTTCTAACTTATTTATTTTCTTGGTGGATTACAGTGTATGACTTAGAGTAGGGTAGACCTTTAGAGCCAGCAACTGATCTAGAGAGAATTACTGCCACAATCGTCGACAACAACAACAACAGAAAATGAAACATAACCCGCTTGATGTAGTTGATCTACCATGTGATTATCCATTTTTTGACAATCTACAATTATATGACCCACTACCACAACAACCACAGTTACTGGTAGAGCTACCTATGGCTTGAGAAGAAAGAACGCTCAGAGATTACGCGCTACCAAATATGAAAGTGATACAAGGGAGCATCACAAGTGTAGCGATCACAACGAATAATTTTGAGATAAAGCTGGCAATGATCCAAATGATATAGAATCACCTTTAATTTTGAGGGACGATGACAAAGGATCCAAACCAACACTTAGAACAGTTTCTCTAGGTTTGTGATACATTTAAGTTTAATAGGGTCACCGATAACGCTATCTGTCTTTGGCTGTTCCCCTTCTTAATCGATAATGCTTTTTCTTAGTTAGACTCACAAGCACCAGGATCAGCGGTTTAAGTTTCTTATACAAAGATGCCCTCATCATGGTCTGCCTGAATGGTTGAGGTTGCAGATGTTCTACAACGAACTAGATAGAGCTGCCAAAAGAAACTTGATGAACCAAACATAGAGAACATGGCTATGAACTCCTACCTGTGGTCGAACAAAAGATTCACTTAAAGTCTAAGACCATCCACCACCAAAGCTGTCCATGAGGAGGACAAGTACCAGTAGATATTGGAAAAGCTTAACTAGTTGAAGTCGTCATCTAACAGGTCCCTGATGAATGAAACAGTTAGAACAATCGGCCAATACCCTAAGAACCAAGTCGAAGATGTGAACTAAATCAGGAATAGGATGGAAATCCCTATTCAAACACTTACAGTCATGGTTGGAAAGACAACCCAATTTTGAGATAGGGTGGAAACCAAGGAGGAGGTAACAATACTCAAAATCGTCAAAATATTACTTGCCAACTTTCTTATTTGTAGAAATCTCGGGAAGGGACCAACACCAACAACCATACTGTATATGGTAAAATACTGGATCAAATAAAGGGAGAGATGCAGTCAATGAGGATGAAAGTGAGACAAACGCAGTCTGAATGCACTCAGATGAAAATAACATTTACTAAGCTCGAAGATCAGATGAACCAATTAATGAGCATGATAGGAGATATCAAAAGGAAAGTTGGCACTGACATCCCGAGCAACACAGAGAATAACCCTCGAAGAGACGGGAAAGAGCAAGTGAAAGCAATAGCGCTCCATTCGAGCAAAATACTGAGTAGCCCAAATGAATCCACTCAAGAGGAGGAAAAAGGAGATACGAACGATCTTACATAAGATACCCCTCATGAATATGACACTGAAAAGGATCCTGACCCGATAGCCAAGCCAGTAGCTAAGCCAAAAATTGAAAAGAGTACATAACCTATCCTTAAAAAGTTAACATTCCCATCACGACTAAAGGATAAACGAAAAGGGATGAAATAGAATTTGTAAGTTTCTTAAAATTATTCAAATCACTTAATTTTAATTTACCCCTTCTTGAACTCATAGAGAAAATTCCTAAATATGCAAAGTACTTAAAAGAAATAATGGTTAGGCATTAGAAAATTAAAAAGGGAGACCAAATTAGAATCGATGTATCTTGTAGTGCGATAATAACAAAAAAAGATACCCCCAAATTAAAAGACCTAGGGAGTTTCATAATTTGTATAGGGATAGGGGATATACACTTTAGCAAGGCCCTATGTGCCTTATGAGCCAATTTTAACTTAATGCTCTTATCAACATATAAGAACATCGGGTTAGGGGAACTTAAAATTACAAAAATCACATTACAGTTAGTTGATAGGTCTTTGGTACAATTGAAAGGTGTGGTTGAAGACGTGTTAGTGAAATTTAATAATTTTTTAATCCTAGTAGATGTCGTAATTCTAGATTTTGAAGAATATTGTGAGATCCCATTTTGTTAGGAATAACTTTTTATCAACATCTAGGTCCACCATTAAATTAGAAAATAATGAACTAATAATGAAAATAAATGGTGAAACTGAAATCTTTAAATGTGGTAACCTACAAAATGAGGGATCCGAGGAATATATAAGGGACAAATGTCATGTAATATTTGTAAATACCCCTAATGACCTTGATCTAGGGAAGGTATACTCTATGATAAGTGCAGGTTGAATGGGGAAGCCTAATGAGTGAGACAAACAGAGCATTATGGAGTGGCATGATGGACTATAGACAAACATTGATAGATAAACGAGAAATGGGATGCCTATGAATAGACTCACTGAGTTGTCGAATGAATTTGAGAGCCACATGTAACGGACTTGTGAAGGAAATATTTATTATCTAAATAGGTAGATTAGGACTTATTTATATTAGGGTAGCCTAGAATTGGGATATTTAGGTACCAAACACTTTGAAAAACAAGAACCAAGGCCAAAAACAGAGTCGGTGTCGTAACATAGAACATTTGTGTCGCAACACCGGCCAGAGACACGAAAAATTGAGAAGTTTAGCTCGGTGTTGCAATAAGGAAACCCCTATGTCGCAACATCGAAAACAGTGGCCTCAAAACCAAAATTTTCAAGGTGTGTCGTGACATCAAACCCTGATGTTGCGACAATAGTAAACTATCAGGGGTGTCACGACACAAAACCCCAGTGCCACGACATCGCTACAAAAATCTGTAAATTTTTACCTGACCCAGTGCACCACCCGATGGGCTAAAAATTAATTTTACCCAGCTTTAAATTGAAAATACATTCCTACTTAAACACATTTAACCCCTAAAAACCAACACTAAACCTTTTAACTTTAAAATTTAAAACCCTCATTAAACCCTTCGCCTCCAAAACCCTTGTTTGCATTATTTTCTTCTATTGCTGCAACTTTTTCTCTTTTATTCTTCCTTTGTACAGGAGATAAGCTATATGGAGCATTCACAACTAAGGGGATCGGTGTAATAAGGTTAAGGGTTCCTTCTTCATTTTACTGTTACATTGTTTACTCTAAATATACATTGCTTGATTATTAGTTCGTCTAGTTTGAAAAACATTAGAAATATGCCTCCTAGGAAGTCTAAAAGAACTAATGAGGAAGAAATACCAATGAACGTAACCCCTACTAATTTTTGAAACTCGAACATCAAAAAAAACTTTCTTAATTTACAATGAAAAATATTCATCCAAGAAAGGGGTTTTAATTCATCGGTGATTTTCTACAAATAGATTTGGGCATTAATTAGGTATCACAGGTGGGAACACTTTTGTGTAGCCCTAAAAGACCCTATTTTTATTATTGTAGTACAAAAGATTTATGCCTCACTTAAAGATCAAGAATCTAGAAGAGGTTGTGACGAATTTTAGGAATAGTAATAGCTAGGGGAAAGGCAATGCTCGTAACCCCTAAAGTAATTTGTGAATTTTACATCACTCTATCCTATGAGTACGAATTTGTAGAAAATACCAATTTGACAGATTTTAAGGGCATAGATATTAATAACATTGTAAATTACTTGACCGAAGGGAGGGGTGAATGGAAACACCGCCCCAGCACTAATGTCCCTACTTCTTTTAATCAAACAATCATGTTTCCCATCGCGAAGATGTGGATGCAATTTCTATGCACTCGGATTGCACTTGCATTAAATATGTCTAATGTAAATACTTTTTGAGTTGTGTTGTTGTATGCTATTTTGCAAAAAAAGCAAGTCTATATAAGGACATAGATCTAAAAAAATATGAAGATATGCATTAGCATCTAGAAAGTGGAAATCTTCTTTCCTCACTTAGTGACAGCCCTATGCAAAAAGGTCAGGGTTTTAATGATGAAAATCAGATAATTCATTAAGCTGACCAAGAGTTTAATTAGGGACTCAATGTACATACAATATATGGAGCTTTAGAGAAAGTAAAATCGATATTGTAACATCATTGAAAGGAAAAACAACTATAAAGCTCGAGAAGGACAAGAGGGAGGCAACATCTTAAAGTTAGAGTAAGTGATAATGTGGATGCAATAGATGGGGTCGGTTGGACAGGAATTTGCATGACAATGCGGTATGAGAATACCAAATCTACCTCTGAATAAATATGGCAAGATGCAGTTCCACAAGAGGACCTAAGAGGAAGAAAGTGAAGAAGAGGGAAATGATGAGGAAGAGGTTGAAGTTGAGGTGGAGGAAGACGATGACATGGAGCAAGATTTCCTTCATGATGAAAACTTGATAAATGCTATAAGTAACATGTTTTAACCTCATTCTTAATGCATTTTAAGTGATTATTTGATGTTAATTGTGAATTTTATACTCCTAATCCTTTAAATTCACATTTTGATGCTTAATAGAGCATTTGGAAGCAAAAGGAGAAAAAATCAGATCGTCGGAGCAAGCTGTAAGAGCTACACGGGCTGAAGTATTCCACATGGCCATGTGGTAGGCCGTGTCGATTTCACTGGATTGCGCACAAAACATTGAAAAATCTCAATTTGTAGGGTTTTCTAGAAATCTAAGAAGTATATATGAGAAAAATAAGAAGATAGGAGTGAGTCATCAGAGAATACTTAAGAAAACAACTCGAAAAACACCATTGAAGCTGAATTTGAAGCAGATTTCCATCAAGATTGAGGATTACCAGTTGATTTCTTAGGAATTTATCATGGGTTTTCTTTATTTCTTTCTGTTGTACTATATCTTGGATGTTTTTATTTTCAAGCATGAACTAATTTTTTAAATACCTAGGGAGATGAACCATATGATGGATTCTATCATTTAATTCTTTTTACGCAATAAATTCTTAGTTTCTTGTTCTCAATTATATGTGCCTCATTCTTGGTTGATATTTCTAGATTATTGATCCATGTTTGATGTACTTAAATTGGTAGTTGAATAGACCTTGTTTAAGAGTAGATCTTGTGTAATTGAGTGAAGCTGAATGCAATCCTAGAAATAGGATAACATAAATCCATCAGTTAGAGTCAAATCTAATAGGGAAATCCATAACACGAGTTAATGTGATAATAGGGGTTTTAATTAGAAAGAAATTTCAATTAACCAACCTAGAGTCAGTTGCACTTATGCTTGAAAGAAATATTAACATAATTTAGGGATTTCTATGGATCAAGTTACTAAGTAAAGAACTTGAGTAATTTAGGTTGATAGTGACAAATGAAATCTAGGTGAATTCTTTCGTGGGTATTGTTTTCCTTCTTGGTTGTTAATTCATTATTTTCCCGATTTATTCTTTGTACGTTAATTAATTTAGTTAATTTTAGTTTTAATCAATCACTTGAATTATTTAGTAAAATAATAGAAAGACGGTAACTACTAGTAGTTTTAGTCTTCACGGGAACGATATTTTTGCTCAACGTAGCTATACTATTAATCAATAGGTACACTTGTCTTAGTCAAATTGTTTGTTAGTTCCGTCGCTATCAAGTTTTTGGTGTTGTTGTCGGGGACTAGAATATTGGGAAAACTTCATTTATATTTATTTAGATTTTTTAATTTAATTTTAATATTTTTTTTTTGACTTTGGAAAAGCTCTATGTGATTTAAGAGCTAGTATCAATCTAATGCCCTTATTTATTTATCACAGATTAGTTTTAGGAGAATTAAGAGATACTTTAGTTACACAACAATTGGCTGATAGATCATTTGTGCAACTTAAGGTTGTATTAAACGATGTATTAGTGAAAGTTAGACAATTTATTTTCCTTATACATTTCATTGTTCTTGATTTTGAGGGAGATTTAGAAATTTTAATTATGTTAGGAAGACCATTCTTAGCCACGTCTAAATCTACCATCGATGTTGAAAATGTGTATTAATAATGAAAATTGATGGAGATGGAGAAGTGTTTAAGTGCGTTAATTCTTTGATAGATGTGGGAAATTATCAATATCCGATGAATGCTTGCAATGTAGTTAATTCAATAAATTCTATATTTACTGATAAACTTGATCAAAGGTATTGTTAGTACACTATGTTTTCAAGTAAATTTTTGCGATCTTGATACCAAAATATATGGAAAGATTGAAACATTTGGAGGCTTATCTCGAAGGGTTGGAGTAGTCGACCCTGGAAACTTCCATCGATAAAAGATCCAAGGGGCATACCTTAAGGCCCCTGGAAAAAAAATTTTAATTTCTTATTAAATTACAATTGTTTTGTATATTATGTATATTTTTCAAGTTGTACTTGGGATGTTTATTTTATTATTTTGTTACATTTTCTTAGTTACATAGGATTAGAGTATAGATTAGTAAAGAATTTTCCAATAAGAAGAGTTAAAGGGGTTGAGAACTTATGCAAATTTTTGGCTAAGACTACTTATGATGTCGTGACATCATAGATTTAAGTCGCAACATTGTCAATAATATAGCATTCAACTTATGTGCTTTGAAACAGAATGGGTGTCATCACATCGATTAAAAAAGTCGTAACACAAGTAGATTGTACAAAATATCACAACACTGCGACTTAATGTCACAACATCAAGTCGGGATCTACGAAAAATACCCGATTTAGGGTTGTGATCTGATAGGTTTAATGACTTAAACCACTATTTTTGGCATTTAAAACGTAGTTTATTTCAATGTTACAACCCTAAACTCTAAAAGACACTCTTTTACTCGTGTTTTTTACATTCTAGGGTTACAAAATCCTCCATTCATCATCATATATATTTCTCTTTTCTTGCTCTATTGTGGTTGATTTTTTTTATTGCAGGTTCAAAGCAACATTAATCAAAGCAAGGATTAAGGCATTCTCTTCACTCCAAAAATAAAGTTTAAGCGTTTCATACTCTTGTCTTTTACTTTATTAATCATTAGTAGTTTGATATATTTGCTCGAGTGTTGAGAAAAGTGGGTTTTAGGTAAAAAAGAAAACATTGTTTAGTACAATGTTGTAATTGGTCCTAAGGTTATGTTAATGGGAAAAATTATTATAATGGCTCCTAGAGGCACTAAGAGAATCAAATCTAAACAAACTAATGATTTAGTACTGAATTTTGACGAATCTCAATTTCCAGTACTGAATTTTGACGAATCTCGATTTCCAACTAAGTCAAAAAATATTTTTAGAACTACAAGGGAAAACATATATTTTAGAACATGTTTTGATCTAACATCGAATTTTAGTTAGGAATTATGGGATTTATCCCATCATCATGAATGATTTGATTTTGTCTCACCCCAAAAGACACTGCAGTTATGCCGCTGGTCAATGAATTTTATGCTTCTTTAGAAAAAGACAACAGGGGTAATGAGGTGTTCGTGAGGGGAAAAGGCATTAACATATCCCCCAATAAGATTTGTTGATATTTTAATGCTTATTAATATAAAACAAATTATTTATAGCTTGTGGATTTGAAAATTTTTCATTGATCTTGATATGAAACATATATTGAATTTCTTAACCGAAAATCGAGGGCATATAGAAACGATATACCAACACAGATTTTCTATTACCTTTTAACCAAGCAATAATGTTTTCTCTAGCAAAAATGTGGATGCAGATCATTTGTACTCATATTTCTCATGCACTGAACATTTCTAACGTTAATACTTTTCGAGTTGTGTTATTGTATGCTATCTTGCATAAACGTAAAATGAATTTGGGCACGTGGATTAACAACTTCATGTGTACATGCGTTAGAGGACCCAATGTGGGGATTTATTTCCCTCATCTGGTAACAACCTTATGTAGTGAAGCTAGCATACCGATAACTCCTACCGAGTAATTTCTAAAGCCATTGAAGAGTCTAATCAGGGACTCCATGTTTGCTCACTATAAGGAGTTGTAGCGGAAGCAAATTAGGGAATGGAACCAGCAATGGAAGCAAAAGATGGATGTGACATTGTCCTGGTTAGCGAAAAAGAAAAAAGGCAAACACAAAGCTACACATCAATCAGGGAGTGAGACTCCAAGTGTCTTCTATGCAACCATTTGTTGCAAAGTATGCCGTAGCAGGGGTGGGATGTCTCGCAAGGGCAAGTGAATCCCTATGCTACTCCATAACAGAGAAACCTAGTTGATTTTTACAAAAAAATCCAGTTTGAACACGATTTTCTTGCACAGCGAAAAAATAAAATTTTGAAATCTGAGCCGGTTCGTGATAGGCAGATTATTTTCATTCCCAACTTTAAACCGCACGACCTTCTTCACTATTCTCGTATCATAAACTGCTTCTATTGTGGACTCAAAAAAATTATTTACTTTACTTTTAACAGAAAAGTAAAACTTTCTCTCCAATAGAAATTATTTACTTTACTTTTAACAGAAAAGTAAAACTTTCTCTCCAATAGAAACTGCTAGAATTGTTATCCCCAGAAAATAGAATTTATACTTAGAAATAAATTCTGATTATTTTCGGGCTGAATAACAATATCTCAAAGTTGTGTAATTTATGTTATTTTTAGCCCTATCGATGCCATCTATTTTTATGGATATGGAGTGAAACCCTAGTTGGATTAGTAGAAGAATTTAAAGCCTATTTAAAAGAAAAACAATCTCCTAGTTGAACTAGGAGAGAGAAGGGCAGCAACCCTAATTAAACATACTAGGGTTTGTCTTCCTTTGTATTCAATATAGGAAAATTTGGGCCTCTCATGTATCGGGTCTAGTTATAAGTGCTTCCTAGAATTTTAACCCAACACTTCATAATTTAATCAAACCCAATACATGTTTTTCTATTTTCCAAAATAAACATCATAAATTAATTAATTTTCCAATTAAATAATTTTCTTAACCAAATTCTTATTCCGCTACAATCATAACAACTTTACCTTAAAAGAATCTAAACACCCTGTATCTTATGCAATTTATCGAACCTTGATATAGGATGCCACCGAACATAAATACTTACAAAAAATTTACATTAGACGAAAACTAAACTGAATATACTTTTTATTAGTTTATAATCTTTCTAAGTTAAAAGATCTTAACAGCAAAGTTTACTAAATACAACATATTTTCAAAAAAATAATTTAATATATTATAACTTCAAATTTTGGTAAAATTCACTTAATCATGGCTTAGAGTATTGTTCGCTTAATATCCAAAAATACCTTCTGAATGCATAATATCACTCTGCCGCATATGCATTCCTGGCTTGGTCCCTCCTAGCGCACTAGTTCCATTTCCAAAATCTTGCATCACAAATAGACACTTATAAGTTCAACAGACCTTAGTGATTCTCAACCATTATTACCTTTATATGGTGTTTTTGAATTCTTCGACTTAGGAATTTCTGGACCAAATCACAGAGCTGATAGGTGAGTACTCACAATCCTGTGGCATGCTAATGTATCCAACATAGGGCTCACATAAGGAGCACGAATAAAATACTCACAAAACACGGTGTTATAAAATCATGTTTTTAAAACATATCTTAAAACATTTAAAACATAAGCTTGTGTAGGAGCAGACATAAAACATATCTTGAAAAATAGAGATTATAGAAAGGCATACTATTAGAATTTAGTTTTAAAAACTCTAAGTGATAAGTCTAAATTATAAAGACTTATGCCACATCTTTTTACTTAATATTTGAGCAAATTTTGAGTATATTGTTAGCAAATTATATGAATTTAATTCATATTAAGACATTGAGCATGATTTTAGCAAGTTTGTAATTTTAATAATTTTTAGAGTTTATTTGGCATGAAATTAAGTTATATTGATACATGTTTAATAAAGTGCTTAATATATTGCAATGGGACCATGGAATTGACTAACATGGGAGCAAATTAAATGTCACACATGAACAAGTCATGGACGGCTAGAGCATGATTGGGTTCAGAAATTTTACCTTGACATAGTTGAAATTGGTTACTGAAAAGAAATCAATTATGTCTTAAATTGGGTCACAAAATCGTCCATCAAGGGGAAGAGAAGCCCAAATTCGGAAAGCATCAAAAGCAGCCAAAAAATCATGTTTTAGGATAATTAAATTAAAGTCCTTATACTTGCAAAAAGATCACAAATTATCCCCCAACTTCTACCACCAAAACCGTCCAACCCATTCCATAAATAGGGGAGAATCTATCAACAAATCAACTATTTCTTCAACCATACATCCCACAATTCCTGGTCGACCATAGAAATGAGAAAATCAAGGGATTTTCATGCAATCTTCAAAAACCTCTCAAGCCCTCCATCCACTATAAATACCACATTTCACTTCACTTTCCATCATACCTCAGCCATCATTCATCTCTCAGTTCACATTCTCTCATCTCCTTTCCTCTCCTTTTCACACAAAAAGCCATTCATTCTCCCCATTCCCCATAAATAGGGGAGAATCTATCAACAAATCAACTATTTCTTCAACCATACATCCCACAATTCCTGGTCGACCATAGAAATGAGAAAATCAAGGGATTTTCATGCAATCTTCAAAAACCTCTCAAGCCCTCCATCCACTATAAATACCACATTTCACTTCACTTTCCATCATACCTCAGCCATCATTCATCTCTCAGTTCGCATTCTCTCATCTCCTTTCCTCTCTTTTTCACACAAAAAACCATTCATTCTCCCCATTCCCCATAGCTAGCAATATCTTGAGAAAATTCTCTCCGAGCTGGCCCCCTTGAGGAGCATTTTTCAAAGAAGCAATCACAAAGATTGGACGAAGCCACCACTATTGGTTTGGAAAACCCCTAAAACCTTTAAGAGTTCTTCTTTCTTAATCTCTATTTTTGCTATTGTTATTCAACGTGTTTGCAATATGTTTTGTCATTTTTTCAGTAACAATGATAGCTTAATTGCTTTTAGCTAGAATGATTACATTAATTTGACGAAGTTCATTTGATTCATGTTTCTGATGTTCTGTGCCTCAATCATCCATGCTTTCAATTAAACTCATGCATGTATTTCATTCATTAAAATGTGATTGAATGCATTAGAATTAGTTGATCAATCCTCGATAGATGTTGAGTAATGGACGCAATAATTGAAATATGCATGATTAATTTAGATCCTAGCTTGATTAAATTAAATGTTCGTAATAACTCGAGAGAACTCTATTACCTTGCATAACTTTTAGATTTGTGTGATTAAATTGTTTAAAACCTAACCTATCCCTGTTACTTCACATAAAATCTAAGAAACCCATAGTTAAATATGATCATGGTAGTATACATGTTTTTCTAAGTATAAGATTTTGGAAAGACTTGTAATTGGTTTTAAGTTAATGAAACATTGAGTTGCCATGGAATATTTTTCGGAACATTGTTAAACATGATGAAAGATGAATTGGGTCTAATGTTTTAATCATTCTAGCTCATTCATGTTATTATTGTTGAAGCTTGTGAATTTGCTGCTAAGCCATCCCATCGCATTATTCACCTCATTTGCATTTAAGTAAATTTGCATCTAGATAATTAATTTCATTTCACATCATTCAACCAAATTTATTGTGTTTTCTTACCAACTTGTAAATCTTTAATTTTGAAAATTATTGATTAACATATACAGTATTTGTGGAGACGATAACTCTTTTACTTACTTATTACTTGATAACGACTGTGCACACTTGCACAAACCTATGTGCTACACTAAGCTCCTGAAAACACAATGGTTCGCGCACAAATGGCGGTCCCTAAGCACTCACTAACTAGCTAAGAATTTAAACAAGTTTTGTTTTTCCTTTATCCTTGTTGGTAGATGATTCAACTAGTTCGCAACATACATAAACATAAATTACTTAACCAAACATAAAATTCAAACATACAAACAAACCTAGTATATGGACAATTAACCCTAGCAGAATAAAGGCTTACCTTGGTTTCTAAGAATGTTGGTTTAGAACAGAGACTTAACAAAATAATAGTCGATGAGAGAATTTTTTTCATAGAAAGGACTTTATTTATAGGCACTAAGTGTTTTAGTACTCTTAGTAGACCTTACTTGACTAAGGAAAAATTTACGTGCATGGATAGTGTCCTAATTGGAAAACAAGTCAATTTTCTAATTCAAGTGTAACTCAACTTATTCTGGCAAACCCCATCTCGCAAAATCAATTGGAAAACCATGTTTTCCAGGTAAACACTCCTTATCACGCGTTTTACGCGTACCCTGATCGCCAAACTTGCTGACAAACTCTTGTTAAATTCTTCTGGAAGACACCAGTTCACCGTACCACTGGTGAACCACCTGCTTACAAAGTCCAAACTTCCAAGCCCTATCTTAGGATGTTACACAAACTCTGGAAGACAACTATAGTGTTGTATAAAAAAATTCTACTATTAATAGAGTTGGCATTCGATGATCATAATCAATGGAGTACTAAAATAGAGTTACAAGGCTTTTTGCAAATGTAATTACGAAATTCCTCTGTACTAATCAGAATTGAATGATAAGAAATTAGCAGGATCTGATTTCTTATGTGTAACAGAAGTGAAGGTTTAGTTTATTGAGATTGTTTGAAGCTACCTCTAATCATCAGAAATTGTATATTGATCTAAAAAGAAAAGATATTGAGTTTTAAACTAGTGACAGTGTATTTCTGAAAGTCTTACCATGGAAGAAAGTACTAGGGTTTAGCAGAAATGGGATCTTGAGATCGAAAAAAATTTATAACGTTTTCCACGTTTTAATGCTACGATGTTATGGATTATATTCCTCTAACGTGATTACTCCCGATGAGATAGTAGTACAGCCTGACTTGTTATATTCAGAAGAACCAATCAACATTTGTAACACCCCTTAGCCTATTAGGAAAACATAGCGTATTACATTGAGCTAGATAAATCGTCCAATGGACTAGGGTGTTACTAGTAGATTCAAACCTTTCTACTTAACTTAAATTTTTAAAAGACGGTTTTAAAGATGTCTTTTTTAAAAAAAATACTATTATACCTCTTTCATTTTGAAATGCATTTTTAAAGAAATTTTTTTTAGCTATTGTAAAAGAGAAATCTATTATCCATCCATTATCCATCTATGGCGTATTTATATAAATGATAAGTTCATAACAACAATTCAAAGAAGTTGTGTTTACACTTCCAAGGAAAAAGAGTAATTCTCCTTTAAACCATAAACAATAAAAATGAAGAAGATAGTTACATAAGTTGAAAACAAAATAAATATAGACATCACCCACCAAAATAGCCATGCATGATACAAAATAAACAAGTGGCTCACTCTCAATTGCAACTCTGGTGTAGTCCCCTTCAATTGGTTCTTCTTCTACTATCCAAAATTCCTGAGAAGGAAAACTTACGGGGTAAGTTCAATTAAACTTAGTGAGTTCCAAAAATAGATACAAATAATTTACAAAAATATTGATAATCAACAAGCATCAATACTCGTAGGAAAAGAAAAATAGACTTTTTCGTGAAACTCTGTCATACAGACACAATATGTCAATTTGTCATCCATAGTTCTCTTGCAGCAACACTTCTCCAATTTAAACATAACCCATACAATACATGGGTGGTCACTATCCACCAACTTAAACATACCCCTCGCTATCATGTATGATTACAAATAATCCCTCCTTGTGCCAGCCTTAGACCCATATTTTAGAAATCAAAATCACATATCAATCATATTCATATTTCATCCATAACTCCTTGCATCACCCTTGTTCAGTTAAACATGTGTTCTCGTGATCTGCCAGCCCAGTTTGCAATATAACTGCCTTATCGGAGGAATCACAAATAAATCTCCTTTTCACATGTTCGCATATCACAGATTATCTAGTACTGGGCTTGTGCAACAAGGGGCGTGTTTTTACATCGACAATGGTCTTACTCACCCATACAACACTGATTTATTACACACACGTCCAAACATAACACATTGACCCATTTATTGTAGAGACTACTTACCATACACAACTCACATATCATGGAAGTTTCATAACTCAAAGGAAGTAAGAAGGAACTCACCAGCAAATGCCAAAACAAAATCTACTCTACTGGTCCTTTCCCTTGATTACTCAGACCTTCACTAGCTTCTTGAGCTAAATAAAAAACAATTATAACCGTCAGATCATTTATCTACTAAAATTTAATCATGCATGCATGAACCAATTGCATGCAACCCATAATAAAGAAGTATTCTTTCTTTCAAACCAGTTCTAAAAAAATCTATACATACACTAATACAAAAATGTAAACCAACCTCGATAAGAACCTAAGGGTTTTCCAGAGATTACCAGTAAGCTGGTACATAACAATGGAGTCTTTACTAGCTACTGCAAACCTTCCTCATCTTCTATAACAAAGAACAAAAAACTTAAGAGCTTCCTTACAACGTAGCAAGGAATGAAAAACAAATTCATTCTTCTAACCATTATCATGACTTGTATAAACAATCTTTTCTACCAAACACAACTACTACCACTAATCAACCTAGCAAGTTGTGAAACATTGCTTGTACACTAAAACAAGCCAACTAAACCAGTCATTCAGCTAACTAAACACTTCAAGTTGTCATCTACAATACTCTACTTCACTTCCAACTAGGTATCAACTAAGACAATACTCACTGGGCACTCATTTTCACGCTAAAACACAGAAAACAAGTCTATCGATCTGCGAACTAACAAGTTCGCCTAAAGTATCTGGGGTTGGCAGATTGTCTTCACGAAAGAGTCTGCCAAATGGTCAATTCCAGCGTAGCTTTCCTCAATTGGGCAAATTGTCAGATCCGTGTAATATGCTATCCAAACATTTAACAGACAATTCACCAGTTTATCCCATTTTCTACCTTGGGCTTAATCGACTATACGCCAAACAGTATCTCAATATGATCTACGTTGACTAGGCTATTACAAAATTTTTACTTTGGAAATAAAAGAACTACGAAATTAATTAGTACCGTTAGTGAAAGTTCTGTGGTATCGACATGGTACTGAAGAAGCTTCATTCGAAACCTAAAAATATATAAGATCATAGTACCTAAATCTATTCGCAAGTAAAAAATTCGAGGGTGAAATTTCCTAAATGGGGAGAGTTGTAATGGACTATTTTTCAATCGTGTCGAAAATAATGGTTTTGAGACCACAATTCTGATGAGTGAGTCTATAAATACTATTATTTAATATTTACGAGTCCAATATAGTGTTAGAGTGAATTTTATTTGATAAATTGTGCTAATTGGACAATTAATTAAAGTACAAGTGGTTTGACCCTAAAGTTAATAGTTTTGGAAAATGATGTGCCAGGACCTTATTTCTGTAAATTGAGCCTATAAATAGTTTCATTAAATATTTACAGTGCTATCATAAATGTGAATTAAATTTTGGTTTGAAAATTTTAGTAATTAAATGGCTAACTAAGGTAGAAGGACTAAATCGTAAAAATTGTAAATATTAATCATTACTAATTTTATTAGGTAAATTGCTTAATTAGGAAATGATTAAGGTTTAATATGGAAATAATACCATATTCTACTATAGTGGGATTGTTGGTTCATATTTTGTTATATTTTTCATGTTTTTTTAATGTTAAAATAATAATTATAATAAAGTTAAAACATAAATTTGGTTATCTTCTTTCCCATTTTTAGATGCCTTCACAGAATACACAAACATAAAGGAAGAAACCACTATTTTCAATTGAAGCTTTTGTTCCCCTTGCATCGAAGTCCTTTGGATGTGTGTTTTTAGTAATTTTTATATTTTTGAGATCGTTATAGCTTAATCTGGCTAACCTGGGTACTAAATCGTAAAATTGTCAAAGTTTTGAAAAGTTAGCATTATTGTTTTTGAAGCTTTTTGAATGATTAATGGTTGATTTTGATGCTTTAATATGAAATATGACTTTTGTAAAATGATTTTTGTTAGTTTTGAGTTTAGGGACTAAAATGAAAATATATTGAAATTAGCATGAATTTATTTTAAATATAGATACTTGAAGGTTATATTGGGATAAGATTAAATTTGGATTAAAATTTGTTCACTGATTGTATCGAAATCCAACATTTGTTGTGGATTACCAAGTTATATTCACAATGATCCAAGCATGTTTCTCTGGGAGGATGTGTAGCCTACGGGATTGGTACTTAGAGCCCAAGCGTGTTTTTGGAGGGTAAAGATTTTTTAAGCAATCAGACATGTTTTGGGTGGATACCCGTGTATTCGTATCTGTTCTTTATAGTTCATCGGGCAAAATTGTTGTTGCAAATGGATAACTATGATTGATAAATGGTTAAAGTTAAAAAGAAATCGATTGTTCGATGTTGTATAAATGGAAAATGCCATATGGCTGAAATGATTATTTGTGTTGTGGATTGAAACATTATTTGGTGATGGAATAATGTAACTGTAGTAGACAATAATTGATAATACTGATTAAATGACATTGAATGGAACCAAATGGTTTTATAATAGAAGTGATGATTGAATGGTGATATATACAAACTAATTAGGAGCGAATGTTATAATGAATTGGTATTAAATTGTATAGCAGGAAATGAAATGAAGTATTATATGATTGAACGTGATATACTCACCTTGTATTTGTGAAATGCGATGACAGGAAGATTGTTTAATTAGCTAGTTTGACATGTTAATTGTGCTTTATGGTGATTTTATTGTTTTAGTTTGTATGAACTTACTAATCATATAAAATTTTTACTCGGTTACATTTCTATTCTATAGTTGTCTGTACACTAGGCACCACTGGTGTGTCATCTCCCGTGAATATTTCTTGTTGGGTTACCACCCATATGCCCTACTGGCTTTCACAACAATTACTCTAGAAGTCTTCTCTCATTTCCATTATGTTTCTCATTCACTAGTGGATTCCTTCTACCCGCTGGCTAACTATTGCAACTCATACTTCCATTTCTGTTCCAAATTTTTTTCCTTGTTGCACAATTTCCCACGATTACATCTTGGTTGACCACCCGTGCTTATTGTCCCGGTGGAATACCTCGTGTTTAGTGTCCCAGTCGACTCCATTGGTTGTCACAACCGAACTATGGTCTTACACCTCATATTGTCCATGTTTACTTTCCTAAAGGACTATGCTAGTTGCCATAGCCAAGTTATGGTCTTACACGTTAGACATCATTAACGGTGCCGCCTTATAGGATTTTACCGCCATCACGGTGTCGCCCTATAAAGCCCGTTGATAATTGTCACGATGTTACTCTATAAAACCTAATAAACGTCATCATGGTGTCATCCTGAAGGACCTATTCTGTATTTCACCTTGATTCTCGAACACCGAAGTGTTCCCCTTTCCCCCCCCGGCAAGGCCCGGAGCTTCGCACATCACGGTTTGCTCCCAACAATCCCGAACGGTGAAATCTTAACAGAATTCCCATTTCCCTATTCCTTCTTCCATTCTTCTATATTTTCATTCATAACCTTAATGCTCAAACACCACAATATCCCCTCCGCAAGGTCCGGAGCTTCGCACATCACGGGTGCACACAACAACAACACCGTATGGCGGTATCTAATAGCATCACCATTTCCCAATCTTAACTTCATCTCACCCATCGATATTTCCCATGTTATAATGATACGATACATGCATTTCACTTACATACTAGCATAGAGTACTCTATCACTTTAAACATGATACGTATATTGAACTACTTTGCCAGATACCATACATCAAACAAATTTCATACAGGCTTCCATTCACAATCAACAAAGTTTATTCATCATCACAGCACTTATCACAGAGTTAAGCCAACTACTAAGCATTTCAGGATAGAGTACAGAAACTCACCTGATGCTTCTTTGCCTTATCAGCTTAGCTTTTTCAAACAACAGAGCTTTCATTCTCCTACCAGCTAAGCATAACAACCAAAATCATGAATTAGACTCAGTACCTCAGCTTAGAGCTCAGTTTCCAAAAACATACAGAACCCTTATAATGGTTTTAAAAACCTTTTACTTTGTTTTCTAAATCTTACATACACCGAACGACTAGAACCTTCCCAGATTTAGGAAATATTTACTTTTCTGACTCAAACCCCATGAGTTCTGCTCCTCGCAGAGCTTCCCATAACAATCTCTTTTTTGAAGCAACCAAGGAAGAATATGAATAAGAGAAAAAAGTGAAATAGATAATGAGAAGAATTCTCTCCTCGGGAAGTCATTTCCCGGCTATTTATAGCCTTTCTCTCACGGTCTTTAACCATTTAGAAACCATCCATTGACAATCATTTTGTTTCCCAATAAGGGACTAGCTGGTTCTAATCCAACCGAACTAGATTTGGAACTCAACTATGTCCAAATTAGCCTCTATATTTGTCTAATTTTTCAATGGAGACCACTAGCTTACAGTTTATTTCCATTCAACCCCTTAATTATTCCTTAATTTTTGGACTTAAAGGTAACCGAGTGTGACACAGCCACACAGCTGTGTGATTTTATGTAAGTATTGCATTTAGGTCCACTAGGCTTCAATGAGTTGCATGGCCTAGGCACACGCCCGTGTGACCTTATTTTGTGATTTTTTCCCTAGTTGTTTAAGAGTTTTTAATTTATTCCTTAATTGCATTAGGCCAACATAAGAGCTTTCATAAGCTAAATTGAGACTCGAAATTGTTTGTAAGTTATGCTAAACATGTAATATGATCTATTTTGTAGATTTATTGAATGTTAAAGTCAAAAATGTATGTGAATTGTTCTGTTAACTGTTGTAGCATCCTATAACTCGGGTCCGATAATTGGATTGGATAAGAGGTGTTACATGCATGCCACTGCTGCAATCATAGGCATGGTATCGGTTGTCTTTCTTACGTCCTCGAGTTGACCACCCTTATACATTCCTACTTGTAACAAGGTAAAATTTATTTGATTATACAACATCCATAATAATATTTTTATAATTCTATAATTTTATATTAACATATTATTTGAATAGGTGGAACCATGGGCCAAGTTACGTGGGACTATCGGAGGAGCTCAATGATATATGGCTACTCTTAGATCAACGATCGAAAATGGAGGTATGTATTTTTAAAATTTTAATTATATAATACTAACATAGTTTATTTAAAATTTAATAAAAATATAAATTAAAATTTATTATCATTGTACTATAGTTTCAATTATATAATAATTTTTAATTTATATTTTGATTAAATTTTAAATAAACTATGTTAGTATTATATAATTGAAATTTTAAAAATACGTACCTCTATTTTCGATTGTTACCTCCACACACAATATGTCAACATTTGGCACCATAGGTACGACTTTATACCTAATTACGAACACATTATCGCTCAGGAATTAGCCTGCGATCTAGTGTACATGCCATGGTTTAGACATCATGGTAAGCCATATCTACTCTTGTAGGAGGTGAGGGGTAGGCAACGTCATACGAGAAGGCCACACTAAGTGTTTAGAAATCAAAGGTCTAGAGTAGCTGCCGAGGCGAGTCTATCATCAACACCAACACAAGAAGAGGCACCGATAGTCGCACCACCCCTCGATCAGTATAGCTCAACTTGTTCTGGTGCTTTCACTAACCTAGTTTTTTTACACAAGCATCACATCTTGCATCACATTTCTCTTTTTCCACATTGTCTCCAGGTATTCTTTTTACACAACTACCTTCGTCCCCACCATATTACTCACCAATGCCATCGATGCATCAGACGACGACGTTTCTGATGCCGACTATATTTGTGGCATCGATGAAAAGTCTGTATTTTCTGCCATCAATATATGGGACACAATATACTTATATATTGATGGTATAGCAAACACCCTCGAGATCATTGTTCTACCAACGTGGACCATCTTCGCAACCAGCTGGAGGCAGTTTTAGTGCGACTGAAAAGCTTTCAGACCCCTGTGTGAGCTAGTTATACTAGCAACTTGCTGTGTCATGTCCGTTCTCGTTATACATATGATATGGTACCTATTTATCCTGAGATCTCTTTTGCTACTGGTGCAATCACCTCTCACGAGGGAGTTAAAGCCTCTCTGATTGAATGCGGGTCTTGTGTTATAGGAGCCAAAGCTGCCTAGTCCTGTAGGTCAGTCATTTAGCCCACTACGCCATCAGAGACTTTATTAGAGCCTGAACAATCAGAAAACTTTATATTAGCATCTACCTTTTATCACCCATGTATTTCGGGGTAAGGGGAATACATATATACTTAGACTGCGAGGAATACCACTACTGAGACTGGCACAAGAGAGAATGGAACTGAAAAAGGCCCTATAACCCACTTTATCACAAGATCTAAAAAAGGGTTTCTCACTGGATAGATTGCATTTGAGGATGTAAGCTAAAAATGCTTCCAGTTATGCGTGCATTTAGTACATTTTTCTGGCATGTCATTGAAGACCTATTGGTAGCATTTTCACTCTCCCAATTTCAATTCCTACAAAGTTGCCACTCACCCATCAAATATCCCAAGAATCCTGGGATAATATTTTCTAACCATTACGGGTCGACCTTCACCTACCGTAAACTATTTGTGACCAAAACTTGATTCTATTCGAAAAAATTTTAAAAATACGAAATTCAACTTAATTGAATTGAGTAATTCAAAATTGAGTTAAATTTTACAATTTGAATAACAAATTGATGTAAATACCCTTTTGATTTCTATCAATTTTGAAAATTACCAAATTGGTCTCAAATAATGACAGAAAAATTAAGAACAAATTCAAGTTTTTAAAAATAATATTTTTTTTAAAAACTCAAAATATTTATAACAATTCTAGAATTTATATTTTCCACAAACCCTAAATATTATAAAAAAAATTCTAAAGAATATATAAAAATTTTAAAAATTAAAAATTTCCTAAAATAATATTTTTAGAGACCTAAACACTAAAACATATACCCTAAACTAAGGGTGAGCGTTCAATCGAATCGAATTGAACGAAAAAAGTTTAAGTTAATCAAGTTGACGAATCATACTATATCATCCTAACTCGATTTAAAATTTTCTCGAATCGAGTTGAGTGAGATGTAATTCGAATCGAATATATTTGTTCGAGTTAAATTAAAAAAATGACTTTAGTGTTCTCTATTTTTATGTAATATTTTCTTTTAAATAATTTTCTTTAAAGTTTTTAAACATGATCACACAAAGAAAAATTGAAGTAAACAAGTGAACAAATAAAAGTAAGAAAAATGGTAGGATTTTAATTTTTGGGAGTAAAGGAGGAGGGAAAGCAAAAAAAAATTGAAGAGAAGTGGGGGTAAGTTGTTGGTGGGGCTAACGTGGGGGTAGTTTGATATTCGATTTATTTCAATTATTCAAATTCGAAAACTCAACTCGACTCGAATTCGAAAAGAATTTGAGTTGGCTCAATTAACTCGATTTGAATAATTCGAAATTCGAGCTTTTTGTTCGCTTTTTTCAATTCGAATTAAATTTTGCTCACCCCTACCCTAAACTCCAAAAGTCCTTACAAACCCTAAACAAAAACCCTTAAAGAACCCTAAACCATAACCCTTAAAAGCCTAAAACCCTTAAACTATAGTGAAAGAAAACACTTCCTGGAAGCACTTTGCTGATGGAGCAGGAAAGTGCATACAGCTAGAAGCGTTTTTCTGCCAAATCCGCTAAAAACACGTCCAGCTAGATGTGTTTTCCTTCTCCCTCCCTCTCTCTCTCTCTCTCCCTCTACACAATCGGCCTAATCCGGTAAATTTCGAAAAAACTGACCTAACTCGATAATTTTTTCTAAAAATCAGCATTTTTTGGGTAATTCACCCAAAGTTATGAGCAAGTATGGACATAACATATTTATGTGTCCATGATATATATTATAAAAATAATATACTTATTTACAAAAAATGTTATAGTTTTTTTATCACAACTTATTTATAAAAAAAACTTTCTAAAGTTATAGCAAAAAATTAATATTATTTATAAAAAAGTGTTATGAAAGTTTTGAATAATTTATAAAGCTTTTTTATAAAGGTTATATATTATAATTTTTTATATTATTTTTGGCTTGATTTATGTATTATGAAAAGGGTTATAACTTAACATAAGCTTTTTTCTCCAAATTAAGTTTATATAGTTAAATTTATAGGTTATTTGGACCTTGAACCTTAATATTATAAGGTTGATGATAATTATGTAAATAGAAAAGATTTTCATGAACCATATCGTGTGGTATGATACCATTTGAGAGAATGATACCAGACATAAGCACCATAGACAGCTCGCAAACTCTTTAATTTGAGACATTCAAGGCTAATGTGGTTAAAAGGACATAGTTTTGTTCTAGAAAAATATTTATGATATTAATAGCACCACCTTAGTATAGCATAAAAAATAAAATTTTACCGTACTAGCATGTTACATATTTCATAACTTCAATCATAGGTGGAATTGAGATGATCCATACCTCTTAGAGTGCATGGAAGAAAGTGGTCTTGATAATCTTAATGGTGCGAATTCAAATTCGAATGATGATGAACTTGGTCAATAACCAGCACAAGGAGCATATATTAAATATTAAAGAAGGAATAAGTAATAACCCAACAAATATGCACTAGAACAATTATATAAAATTGCATATGATGATTTGATTTTAATTTTTGTTACTTGCTTAGAAATTATATTTATCATACTAATATTTTTATAGTAATTAATGTTTTAAAAATATAAACTATGTAACTGTGTAATTACAATTTGTACTACCAAACATGACATAAAGAATTACGATGTAATTACACTTTGTCATTCAAACACTTCTAGGGAATTACACTTCTAGGTTAGAGAAGAAGTCTTGAATTTGCTTTTCTTCTTGAGATAACTCTAGAGAGCAAATGTTCTATTTTCCAAAACATGGAAGTTCAAGAAGAATACATACATCCTCTAGAGTGAAGGTGAACTCTCCCCAAGCAATAATGATAGTGTGAGAAGCGATACTCCATCTAGCAAGAATGGCACACCACACCTCTACTCTCTTCTCTTATGAGTAAGATGGAACGCACAACACCATATACTCTAGCTGCAAAAAGAGCCATTTACTATGAGGGTTTTCCTAGAATCTTATTTACTCAACTTTTCCAACCTTGAACAAGTTCAAAATTTGAACCAAACTTGGTTGACGAAAGTGGGAATTCTTCACGCTCAAATTTAAACTTCATAACAGAGTTAGTTGATATTTCAAATATGTTACTCAAACGATCTAGCCAATACTTAGTTAAGAATAATTGGCAGGAGGAAATGAAAAAGTAGGAAATTCATTCCTACGCACATGTTTCTAAAAACGATGTTTTTCCCATTTCTTAATTATCAGATCAAACCAATTTTCAGGAGTTGAAGGCGATGCATCATCTTTTCCAATGCAGTTTTGGGTTTTCTTTTCAAGAAGAGTTTCTGAATCATTAAAAATATTTTCCTTACTCCTATCGGAAACACAAGCAGCGCGTGAAAGATGTCCATAACCAATCTTCTCCATTATAAAAGAATAAGTACATGCATAATCAACAACAAGAGTAAGATAAGTTTTATTTTTATTTTTATTTTTGTGCTTCTTATTTGCAAGAGAAAATAGATATGCAATCGTTAGAAGGTTTTAGAATACAGTTGAATTGCACTTTTAAAATTTACTTTGCAAATGTCTGACTCTCTCTCTGTCTTTTATATTACAATATGCTTGGACAATATATGTGGATATATTTAAAATAAAATTTATTATTGAAAGTTGCTTACACAGCCTTATAAAAAACAACTTTCTAATTGTATTTTTTTTTATAACTGATAGCTGCGTAGCAGCTTTATATAATTGTAAACATTTATTCTTTTATTTTTTATTACGTTTTGAAATATTTACTTGATAAAAAAATATGTTTAAGAAACCTTTCATATAAAATATTTGATATGTTTTAGAATGGCTTACTCGTTCTAATTTGCTTTTGGTCTGTAAAAGGAAAACCAGATCAATGTTGCACTACAAATATGAGAAATTTTAAATTTAGAGACAACTCAAATCTCAATATTTTGAGAGAAATTAAATTTCCTTTTACTTTTTACGGAATAACTTTGAATTTATAAACTTCGAATGACTAGTATTTACTTACATCATTAATATAATTATATATGTTGTAGTATATTTATATATATTACCATTATAAAATTGCGACCAATCTTAGGCCTTCTAAGCTGCCTATGGCATAATAATAATAATAATAATAATAATAATAATAATAAAGGAAAGGATTAAAGTTGTGTGCTATCATTGATATATTTGGCAAATACGTTTTCTTTTGTTTATATTTTTTCTCTTAGAAAAGATATAGAAAGTTGTTCCGAAAATAAAATGGTAAGTTGTTCCCACCTTTTAAGAAAATATTACGGGGTTGTTCTGGAAACATTATATTAGGTGTTTTCATGTAACAGCATCACAGGTTGGTCCGGAAACACTTTGTTTGGTTGTTTCCACATTGTTTTTAGGTAAAATTAGCATAGGTTATTCCAATAACACTATACTTGGTTGTGTTTTTTTTTTAAGCCCAACATTATAGCAAGTTGTTTAGAAACACTGTAACAGTTACTTTCACTTTTTTAGGGGAACACAATATACTTATTCCCAAATTTTTTTAGGGAAGAACACTAGCTTAATTTTTAAGGAAAAGCAACACATACTCTTCTAAAATATTATAATTTGCTCTTCTCAAATTTTTTAGAACACCTCTTGTATGATTTTCCCAATTTTATTATTATTTTATATAGCTTGTAATTCTAATATTTTTAGAAAAACAAGTTCTAGCATGCTATTCTTATTTTTTTAAGAAAAAATATTGTTTATGCTTTTCCGTAATACATTTACTTTTATCAGTTTGATTTTAAATATAAAAAATTCAATAAATCTAACCCTTAATGTTTACAAAATTTATCATTTTAGTTCTAATTCCAAAAACATTAATAATTTTTGCCCTCAATATTTACAAAATGTGTTAATTTCGTCCTAACTCTAAAACTTTTAAAGATGTTTTACCCACCCGAGCCCACCCAATGCTCTACTACCATGCTCCAACCCCAACATTAAAAAATTTCACCCGCTCTGAACCCGAACCAAAAAATTACTAGTATACCCAACCCAAGTTTAATTTTTTTTATTCTTAATTTTTTTTGTAAAATTGTGATAAATAATTTTTTTTTAAAAAAACAAAAACTGTTGGGACCATTTCTTATTATACTTGCTTAATGATTTTTCTCTGGAGTTATGTGCTAATGTATATTTACACACATGTTTTGATTACAGCACAAAAGAAAAAAGAAGAAACAAAGATTCCTTTTAATAAATTATTAAATTAAGAAGATAGAAAATGGGAGAAATAATCATACAGTGGTGAAAAGGGACTAGTATAGAGGCGGTAGACTGAGACTAGTAGCGATAAATTTTAGGGATTTTTAATTTAATTAATAATAAATATGTATAGAGGGTAATTTCTTAAATATCTCGAGGCGGGGTGGGCAACTTCATTCTAAACCTGATATTGACCAGACCCAACTATTTTAAAAATTAACCCCCTCTCGACCCCTAACTTCAATTAAAAAAACCAACCCATGTGAGATATTACAATAAGAAAAAATATATATCATCTTTTAAGTCACTTGCAAAAGAGCTCAAAAAAGTTGAGATAAAACACACACAAAAATTAAGATCCAAAAGAAAATAAAGACACTAAAAATGTTATCTACTCGGGAAGTAATGCAACGATTTATTCCAAATAGGTTCCAAATCAAATTGTTTAGTCTAGTGTGAAGACTAAATTATAGTAAAAAATTGTTGGAAGTGACTTAAAAGAGGGTATTTTTTCTTATTTTAATATCTCACATGGGTTATGTAACACCCCGAACCCGAGACCGTCGCCGGAGTCGAACACGAGGTGTTAACAGACTTCAAACCACTTATTAAAATTTTTCCAGACAAGCTGCCAATCTGCATACTAGTCGCTTTAAAAATCATATCTTGAGGTCTGGAACTCGAAATTCAGTTCCGTGAATTTTCCCTGAAACTAGACTCATATGCCCATCTACATATTTTTTTCTAGAATTTTTGGTCGGGCCAATTAGTACAGTTTATTAGTCAAAGTATCCCATGTTACTGGGGTCGACTACACTGACCTTTGCGCATTACGACCTGGATATCTCCCTGTACAGAGCCTCAATACTGATGCCGTTTGTTTCTATAGAAACTAGACTCAGAGAGGAATCTATACATATATGGCATGACTCCTAATTATCTCTGGTTAATTTCTAATGAATTTCCAAAGTCGGAACAGGGAACCCAGAAACCGTTCTGGCCCTGTCTCACGAGAACCTGAATATCTCTTAACATACTGTCCATATGATTGTTTTGTTACTTCTATATGAAAATAGACTCATCGAGCTTCGATTACATAATTTATTCACTATTTAATTCCATTCCTACTAATTTTTGTAATTTTTAAATCCCACGTCACTGCTGCTGCCAGCATCTGTTACTGAAGCAACTATGTCCATTTCGTGATTTCTCATTGATCTAACTAGTAATTCATCATACATATCA
Source organism: Gossypium hirsutum (assembly GCF_007990345.1). Classification (NCBI taxonomy): domain Eukaryota; kingdom Viridiplantae; phylum Streptophyta; class Magnoliopsida; order Malvales; family Malvaceae; genus Gossypium; species Gossypium hirsutum. The sequence continues at coordinate 33,462,420 of NC_053440.1, forward strand.
CAAAATTATAATCATGACTAGCCATACCAAAGGCTAATCATTGTCAAACATTTCCCTACTATGCTATTGCCATATCATGAATCTTAACACCAAAATTAATCAGCCATGACATATGGCATAAAAATCGTATTACCAAGACTTACGACCCAACATTAGAACCAAATTCAACCGAACATTATGCCATTTTCGCATGGCTAAAAGTTTACATACCAAATTTCAACAAAACATATTAGCCTATACATGCCGAAATGTTCTCTTAGACCAACTAAGAAGAAAATACCAAAGGTTGCTAGCCGGTGTGATGACTTCGACGACGGCACGATCACGCAAAAAGAGACGAGTCCAAGAAACCTAGAATAGGTGACAAGCAAACACCGAATGAGTATATAACTCAGTAAGCCATAAGCATTCCACAACCATCCATTAATAAAGTTATCACAACAGGAAATAATGAAATGAGGTTAAGTACTCCATCCATACCAAACTATACCATAGTTCCTTAAACCCTATGGTTCAATCTCATACCAAGTCCTACATTGACCTTTCATACATCATTTTATTTTCGTTATAGTCATACAATTAAACGAACTTTCACCTATTCCACAATGAACCTTATGTACGTGACTTCAACTATAATCGTCACATAGGTTCAAAACTTACCAAGCTCAACTCCAAATATAAACATAGCGCCTATTAGCCATGAACTCAAGGTACTTACCTTTTCCGCTGTCCAAAATTGACTCGGTAAAGTCGCACCCTTCATGTAAATAATTTATAGAAAATATATATTGGGTTGCACACATAATGTTTAGTAATCAACCACGCACACTTAGTGCCATGCACTTTAAACTCACACACTTAGTGCCATGCATTTCAAGTTCGCACACTTACCTTTTCCGCTGTCCAAAATCGACTCGGTAAAGTCGCACCCTTAATGTAAATAATTTATAGAAAATATATATTGGGTTCGCACACATAATGCTTAATAATCAACCGCGCACACTTAGTGCCATGTACTTTAAACTCGCACACTTAGTGCTATACAATTTAAACCCGCACACTTAGTGCCAATCTCATGACCGTGAACACTTATTGCCCGCACACTTAGTGCCGAAAACCAGCCACTCTATAGGCTTCACTTCCTTTTTACATTCGACAAATTTCATCTCTACTTACATATACATTTGTATACATTTCATCTCATTAAACACAATGGTATAGGTATTACGATCATTTAAATCAATACCAAAGATATGCTTAATGACTTACCTGTGTTGGGTAAGACAGTTCCAACTCGGCTATTCGATGATCTTTTCTTTGCCTTTGCTCGATTCTCCTCCTTTAACTCCTTGAGCTTAATCAATAAATCAACTAGTTTAACCGCCTTGCTAAATATTTACAATCCAATTACACATGCATATGTATGTTAGTATATTCGGCAATCACCCTTACTAATCACCCACTTGATCAATTATAGAGAATCAAAGTTAATATCACAATGTGTACCCTATATGGCCCATTATACATAATCAATTTTAACATCATCTATATATTTACTCATATGGCTGAATATACCTAATCATACATACACCTAACCAAAAAAAATTTCTAAAATCTTTATATCATTTATACACTAAGCCGAGTACTCTTACCAAGTTCACCTATATTCTTCAACAAATTCTTCATTGATCAAACACATATTCGGCTAAAGAAATGGCAATTTTAGCAACTTTTGATTTAATACTTTATCAATTATAATACATCTAAATATTTTTTTCATATTATTAACACAATTCACATACATTACTTAATATAACATTTTCACATTCGGCATTAGTATCAACCATAGTAGCCGATTCTTCCTACTTTGTACCCATGCATCTATTTGATCCTTAGTTAGTTCAAACACTCAAAGTCAACCATCTCCATACCTCATCACCAAAGACATCAAAATACCAACCAAGAATGTAACATGCATGGCCGAATATCATCTCCATCATTTAACAAAGTTTGAACCATGGCTAGGTAGATTTCAAACTTACAACTTAAAATATACATGAATCTCAAAGAATAATATCAAACATACCTCAACCTAGTTACATGCATGGCCAAACTTCCTCCTAATCCTCTTCCAAACCAAACATGAAGCAAGAACTCCTTCCTCCTTCCTTAGAATTTTCGGTCAAAAGAGGATGAAAAAGGATGAACAAAATTTTTCTTTTCCTTTCTTTAGCTCACGGCAATGGGGGGGGAACAACCACTCATTTTTTTGTTTTCATTTCTTTATTACCCATACTCCTTATTTTATTTTTTTCTAACATACCTCACTAAGCCAACATGTTCCCAACATGTTTCCACCCATAGCATGGCCAACCACTAGCTCAAATTTTGGGTAATTTGACATGCAAACCCATCATTTTCATAACATGCATTAATAGACCATTTTAAATTAGCCTATCATATTTTCACCATGTCTCATATCGATCCCTATTTAATAATTTCTCATGCAATTGGCAAAATTGGAGAATGAAACTTCCACATACTCATGTACACACATAATAAGCATAGAATATGGAAATTAATTATTTTTATGACTCGGTTTTGTGGTCCCGAAACCACTTCCCGACTAGGGTCAATTTTGGGCTGTTACAACTCTCCCCCACTTAAGAAATTTTCGTCCCCGAAAATCTTACCGGTAAATAGGTTTGGGTATCGTTCTTTCATCGAGCTCTCGGTTTCCCAAGTAGCTTCCTCGATCCCGTGTTTGAGCCATAACACCTTCACTAACGGAACCCTTTTGTTTCGCAACTCCTTCACTTCACGAGCTAGGATACGCATCGGTTCTTCTTCATAACTCATATCGGCTTGAATTTCAACCTCTGATGGGCTAATTATGTGCGATGGATCAGATCAATAGCGTCGAAGCATCGAAACATGAAAGACGTCGTGAATCTTTTCAAGCTCAGGGGCAAAATCAATCTATACGCAACCGGACCAACTCGTTCGGAGATTTCGTACTGCCCAATGAATCTCGGGCTCAACTTGCCCTTACGGCCAAACCTGAGTACCTTTTTCCAAGGCGAAACTTTAAGGAACACTTTATCTCCCACCTGATATTCAATGTCCTTTCGTTTCAAGTCCGCATACGATTTCTGACAATCTGTGGCTGCCTTCAGACTTTCACGGATTACCTTTACTTTCTATTCGGCATCTTTAATCAAATCAACTCCGAAAATTTTACTTTCACCGAGCTCGGTTCAAAACAATGGTGTACGGCATTTACGACCGTACAAAGCCTCGTAAGGTGCCATCTTAATACTTGATTGAAAACTATTGTTGTAAGCGAATTCAATCAAAGGTAAATACCGTTCCCATGAACCACTAAACTCGAGGATGCAACATCTCAACATATCCTCAAGTATCTGAATTATCCGCTCGGATTGACCATCGGTTTGGGGGTGAAAAGCAGTGCTAAAATGCAGCTTGGTACCCAAAGCTTCTTGCAATTTCTTCCAAAATCGTGAGGTGAATCTCGGATCTCTATCCGACACGATAGAAATAGGTACCCCGTGTAATCTCACAATCTGAGAAACGTACAATTCAGCTAGTTTATCCAATGAAAAATCCGTACGCACGGTGATAAAGTGAGCCGACTTAGTCAGTCTATCGACAACAACCCAAATCGCATCTTTCTTACTTGCTGACAATGGCAGTCCGGACACAAAGTCCATTGTGACTCGACCCCATTTCCACTCGGGTATCATGATCGGCTGAAGTAATCCTGAAGGTACTTGATGTTCTGCTTTCACTTGTTGACATATTAAACATCTCGAAACAAAGTCGGAGATGTCTCGTTTCATACCATGCCACCAAAACTGAAGTTTCAAATCGTTGTACATTTTCGTACTCCCCGGGTGAATTGACATTCGACTACAATGGGCTTCGTTCAGAATCATCGAAATGAGTTCTGAATTCCTTGGAACACACAAACGACTTCTGAACCTCAAACAATCATCATCATCAATTTGAAACTCCGATTCCTTGTTCGGAACACACTCAGCCCGTTTTGCAACCAATTCATCATCAACTTTCTGGGCTTCACGAATTTGATGAATCAATAATGGTTTGGCTTTCAATTCAGCTACTAACACATTGTTGGGTAGAACAGACAAGTGCACATTCATCGCTCGTAAAGCAAACAATGCTTTCCGACTTAAAGCATCGGCAACCACGTTAGCCTTTCCCAGGTGATAATCAATAACAAGTTCATAGTCTTTCAACAACTCAAGCCAACGTCTTTGTCGCAGATTTAGATCTCTTTGAGTCATCAAATATTTAAGACTTTTGTGGTCCGAATAAATATGGCACCTTTCCCCAAACAAGTAATGCCGCCATATTTTCAGGGCGAACACTATGGCCGCCAATTCAAGATCATGGGTCGGATAGTTTCTCTCATGCGGCTTTAATTGTCTCGACGCGCAAGCCACAACTCGACCTTCTTGCATCAGCACACAACCTAGCCCAAGTAAGGATGCATCACTATAAATGACAAACTCTTTACCAGACTCCGGTTGTACTAGTATTGGAGCTTCAGTTAAACAGGTCTTTAGTCGATCGAAACTCTTCTGACATTTCTCCGTCCATTCGAACTTAACATCCTTTTGAAGTAGCTTCGTCATTGGTGTGGCTATCATCGAGAAACCTTTGACAAATCGTCGGTAATAACCGGCGAGTCCCAAAAAGCTCCAAACCTCAGTAATATTTCTCGGAGGTTTCCAGTTAAGTATGGCTGAGATTTTGTTCGGGTCAACTCGAATACCCGATGCGGATACCACATGACCCAAGAAGCTAACCTCTCTTAACCAGAACTCACACTTACCGAACTTCGCATATAACTGCTTATCCCGCAAAATTTGCAACACTAATCTCAAGTGTTCAGCATGTTTGATCTCATCTCTTGAATAGACCAAGATGTCATCAATGAACACAACTACGAACCGATCCAAATATGGTCTGAAGATCCGATTCATCAAATCCATAAATACCGCAGGGGCATTAGTGAGCCCGAACGGTATCACCAAGAACTCGTAGTGACCGTACCTCGTTCTGAAAGCAGTTTTGGGTATGTCCGAATCTCGAATTCGCAACTGATAATAACCCGATCTCAAATCTATCTTTGAAAACACTGAGGCTCCCTTTAGTTGATCAAACAAATCATCAATACGCGGTAATGGATATTTATTCTTTATCGTCACTTTATTCAGTTGACGATAGTCAATGCACAACCTCATGGTTCCGTCCTTCTTTTTCACGAACAATACTGGTGCACCCCAAGGTGAGAAACTTGGTCGAGCGAAACCTCTATCCGTCAACTCTTGCAATTGAGCTTTCAATTCCTTTAACTCGGTTAGTGCCATACGATACGGAGCTATCGAAATTGGCGTAGTTCCAGGTACAAGCTCAATACCAAACTCTATCTCCCGAACAGGTGGTAAACCCGGTAACTCTTCAGGAAAAACATCCGGGTATTCACAAACCACCCGCACAGATTCGGGTTTCTTTTCTAATTCTTTATCATCAAGTACATACGCAAGGTATGCTTCGCACCCTTTTCTTACATATTTCTGGGCTAACATTGCTGATATTACAGCTGGCAACCCCTCCAAATTCGTAGACTCAACTCGGATTACTTCGTTATTTGCGTACCTCAAATCAATACTCTTGCTTTTGCAATTCACAACCGCATCATGCGCGGTCAGCCAATCCAAACCAAGAATAACATCAAATTCATCAAACGGCAAAAGCATCAAGTCCGCCGGAAAACAAGAACCTCGAATTACTAGGGGACATCTCTTACACACTTTGTCGACAAGCACGTAACGACCCAAGGGATTTGACACCCGAATTACGAACTCAGTAGACTCAACAGGTAGAGTCTTACTGGATGCTAAGGTTTCACATACATATGAATGAGTAGAGCCAGGGTCAATCAATGCAATCACATTAGTATCAAAGAGAGTGAAGGTACCAGTGATGACGTCAAGGGAGGATGCCTCCTCTCGTGCGTGAATGGCATATGCTCTAGCAGGAGTACGGTTCTCGGCTCGAACAGCCGTATCAGAGGCCCCTCTCTGACTACCACCCCTACCTCATAAAATTCTCGGTGGTCTACCTCTAGTTGTCACTCCACTAGGTCTTGCACCTTGAATCTTATTCTTCTCATCAAGCTCCGTGCAATCTCTAATGAAGTGGTCCTTCGAACCGCATCCGTAACAGGCCCTGTTAGTAGACTTACCCCAACATTCACCTAGGTGTCGTCTCCCGCATTGGGGACATTCAGGTTTCTCTTGACGATTATTGCCCACACTAGCTACCGAAGTAGCTCGGGAGTCCATCGATGGTCGTGCTCTGATGGAAATTCCCGCAGTCGTCCTCGACTTATTAGTGTCCTCCCTGAACTTCTTTACAGCTGAGAACGGAGCTTTACCCGTCGATCTTTTACGATAGTCTCTAGCTTCAAATTCAGCCTTCTTCTTCCCCTTTCCAAGTTCTTCCGCCTTGCAGGCTCGTTCGACTAGTGTCACGAATTCTTTTATCTCCAAAATACCCACTAGTAGCTTTAAATCTTCGTTCAATCCTTCTTCAAATCTTTTGCACATAGCAACCTCATCAGCTACACACTCCCGGGCATACCTATTGAGTCTTACGAATTCATGTTCGTATTCAGATACTGTCATACGGCCTTGCTTAAGTTCCAAGAATTCCTTACGCTTTTGATCGATGAACCGTCGACTAATATATTTCTTCCGAAATTCCGCTTGGAAGAAATCCCAAGTAACTCGTTCGTTTGGGACTATGGAAATCAAGGTCCTCCACCAATAGTAGGCTGAGTCTCGCGACAAAGATATAGCACACTTTAGGCATTCATCGGGTGTGCATGACAGTTCATCGAACACCCGAATGGTGTTATCAAGCCAGAACTCGGCCTTTTCAGCATCATCAGTAACTATGGCCCTGAACTCCTCGGCCCCGCGCTTCCTAATCAAGTCTACAGGTGGCTTACTCATCCTCACAGGATCAGTGACTGATGGCATTACGGGCTCTTGGGGTGGATTATTCAAATTCGGGAATTGTTGGACGGCCGGATTGGTTCGGGCATATTGCGCGACCCACTCATTCATCATGGTAAAGAAGGCTTGTTTAGCCCCCTCACCTTGATTATTCGCGGATGACTGAGGTTCAACAGGCGGTGTCCCTTGTGCAGGAGCAGCCGCTACACTTTCAATGTCATCCGCCAAGGTTCTCTCTACACCGGGATCCATTTACTAATCAAAACATAAATTTTAACCGTCAGAAGTCATCACACATTTAAACATTAACATTCGGCATGTATAGCTAGACTCATACGTGCTATGGTAGTCCTAGAACCGACTAAACCATAGCTCTGATACCAATCAAATGTAACACCCCGAACCCGAGACCGTCGCCGGAGTCGAACACGAGGTGTTAACAGACTTCAAACCACTTATTAAAATTTTTCCAGACAAGCTGCCAATCTGCGTACTAGTCGCTTTAAAAATCATATCTTGAGCTCTGGAACTCGAAATCCAGTTCCGTGAATTTTCCCTGAAACTAGACTCATATGCCCATCTACATATTTTTTCTAGAATTTTTGGTCGGGCCAATTAGTACAGTTTATTAGTCAAAATATCCCATGTTACTGGGGTCGACTATACTGACCTTTGCGCATTACGACCTGGATATCTCCCTGTACAGAGCCTCAATACTGATGTCGTTTGTTTATATAGAAACTAGACTCAGAGAGGAATCTATAAATATATGGCATGGCTCCTAATTATCTCTGGTTAATTTATAATGAATTTCCAAAGTCGGAACAGGGAACCCAGAAACAGTTCTGGCCCTGTCTCACGAGAACCTGAATATCTCTTAACATACTGTCCATATGATTGTTTTGTTACTTCTATATGAAAATAGACTCATCAAGCTTCGATTACATAATTTATTCACTATTTAATTCCATTCCTACTAATTTTTGTAATTTTTAAATCCCACGTCACTGCTGCTGCCAGCATCTGTTACTGAAGCAACTATGTCCATTTCGTGATTTCTCATTGATCTAACTAGTAATTCATCATACATATCACAAAATTATAATCATGACTAGCCATACCAAAGGCTAATCATTGTCAAACATCTCCCTACTATGCTATTGCCATATCATGAATCTTAACACCAAAATTAATCAGCCATGACATATGGCATAAAAATCGTATTACCAAGACTTACGACCCAACATTAGAACCAAATTCAACCGAACATTATGCCATTTTCGCATGGCTAAAACTTTACATACCAAATTTCAACAAAACATATTAGCCTATACATGCCGAAATGTTCTCTTAGACCAACTAAGAAGAAAATACCAAAGGTTGCTAGCCGGTGTGATGACTTCGACGACGGCACGATCACGCAAAAAGAGACGAGTCCAAGAAACCTAGAATAGGTGACAAGCAAACACCGAATGAGTATATAACTCAGTAAGCCATAAGCATTCCACAACCGTCCATTAATAAAGTTATCACAACAGGAAACAATGAAATGAGGTTAAGTACTCCATCCATACCAAACTATACCATAGTTCTTAAACCCTATGGTTCAGTCTCATACCAAGTCCTACATTGACCTTTCATACATCATTTTATTTTCGTTATTGTCATACAATTAAACGAACTTTCACCTATTCCACAATGAACCTTATGTACGTGACTTCAACTATAATCGTCACATAGGTTCAAAACTTACCAAGCTCAACTCCAAATATAAACATAGCGCCTATTAGCCATGAACTCAAGGTACTTACCTTTTCCGCTGTCCAAAATTGACTCGGTAAAGTCGCACCCTTCATGTAAATAATTTATAGAAAATATATATTGGGTTGCACACATAATGTTTAGTAATCAACCACGCACACTTAGTGCCATGCACTTTAAACTCACACACTTAGTGCCATGCATTTCAAGTTCGCACACTTACCTTTTCCGCTGTCCAAAATCGACTCGGTAAAGTCGCACCCTTAATGTAAATAATTTATAGAAAATATATATTGGGTTCGCACACATAGTGCTTAATAATCAACCGCGCACACTTAGTGCCATGTACTTTAAACTCGCACACTTAGTGCTGTACAATTTAAACCCGCACACTTAGTGCCAATCTCATGACCGTGAACACTTATTGCCCGCACACTTAGTGCCGAAAACCAGCCACTCTATAGGCTTCACTTCCTTTTTACATTCGACAAATTTCATCTCTACTTACATATACATTTGTATACATTTCATCTCATTAAACACAATGGTATAGGTATTACGATCATTTAAATCAATACCAAAGATATGCTTAATGACTTACCTAAGACGGTTCCAACTCGGCTACTCGATGATCTTTTCTTTGCCTTTGCTCGATTCTCCTCCTTTAACTCCTTGAGCTTAATCAATAAATCAACTAGTTTAACCGCCTTGCTAAATATTTACAATCCAATTACACATGCATATGTATGTTAGTATATTCGGCAATCACCCTTACTAATCACCCACTTGATCAATTATAGAGAATCAAAGTTAATATCAAAATGTGTACCCTATATGGCCCATTATACATAATCAATTTTAACATCATCTATATATTTACTCATATGGCCGAATATACCTAATCATACATACACCTAACCAAAAAAAATTTCTAAAATCTTTATATCATTTATACACTAAGCCGAGTACTCTTACCAAGTTCACCTATATTCTTCAACAAATTCTTCATTGATCAAACACATATTCGGCTAAAGAAATGGCAATTTTAGCAACTTTTGATTTAATACTTTATCAATTATAATACATCTAAATATTTTTTCATATTATTAACACAATTCACATACATTACTTAATATAACATTTTCACATTCGGCATTAGTATCAACCATAGTAGCCGATTCTTCCTACTTTGTACCCATGCATCTATTTGATCCTTAGTTAGTTCAAACACTCAAAGTCAACCATCTCCATACCTCATCACCAAAGACATCAAAATACCAACCAAGAATGTAACATGCATGGCCGAATATCATCTCCATCATTTAACAAAGTTTGAACCATGGCTAGGTAGATTTCAAACTTACAACTTAAAATATACATGAATCTCAAAGAATAATATCAAACATACCTCAATCTAGTTACATGCATGGCCAAACTTCCTCCTAATCCTCTTCCAAACCAAACATGAAGCAAGAACTCCTTCCTCCTTCCTTAGAATTTTCGGTCAAAAGAGGATGAAAAAGGATGAACAAAATTTTTCTTTTCCTTTCTTTAGCTCACGGCAATGGGGGGGGGAACAACCACTCATTTTTTTGTTTTCATTTCTTTATTACCCATACTCCTTATTTTATTTTTTTCTAACATACCTCACTAAGCCAACATGTTCCCAACATGTTTCCACCCATAGCATGGCCAACCACTAGCTCAAATTTTGGGTAATTTGACATGCAAACCCATCATTTTCATAACATGCATTAATAGACCATTTTAAATTAGCCTATCATATTTTCACCATGTCTCATATCGATCCCTATTTAATAATTTCTCATGCAATTGGAAAAATTGGAGAATGAAACTTCCACATACTCATGTACACACATAATAAGCATAGAATATGGAAATTAATTATTTTTATGACTCGGTTTTGTGGTCCCGAAACCACTTCCCGACTAGGGTCAATTTTGGGCTGTTACAGGTTAGCTGATGAGTTATAAAAGGCTAAAAATGATTATTTTTAAAAATTTTAGAATTAGGACTAAATTGATAGATTTTGTGAATGTTGAGGGTCAAATTTATTAATTTTTTTAGAATTAGAACTAAAATGAAAAATTTTGTAAATACTGAGTGCTAAATTTGTTGAATTTGAATGTGTAAATATTAGAGGTTAATTTTGTTGGTAGAACATTAAAAAAACCACATCGGCTCAGAGTGACTAAAATATTTAATTTTGAAAAGTTTAGCGACTAAATTGAAAAAAACTAATTGTTGGGTGACCAAAACAGAACAAAAGGCATAATTGGGTGACCATTTTTTTTAGTTTACCTATAAAAAATATTTTTCAGCATTTTCCACATAATTATTTAACAGAAAAATTTAACGGAGGGGTTGTTTTGTACATTTCAAAATGTATAAGGCTAATTTACCCATTTTTTTAGTAGAGGGGTTGAAATGCAATGCTCCCCTAAGTATAGGGGCTTCCTTGGTACTTTTACTAGTGGGAAATTTATTTTTTTTCTTTTTCAACAAAGCATGAGTTTTATTTATTTATTTATTTATTTATTTATTTATTTACTACACTCTTCTTGCATGAGAACTTTTACTAAGAATTCTCATGTAAGGGGCAAAATGTAGATACTCAATTTTAGTGGGTTAAATAATTATTATTAATTATATTATGGAAATGAAGTCCAATTGTGCTAATACGAGAGACTGATCCAACCGAGCAACCGGGCTGCCCAAAATCGTCCAACATGTTGACCCAATCAGCTCAAAATAGTTTATTTATTGACTTGCAAATCTGACCTTGAAGTCTCCTTGAAATCGCATTCAAACTCCTCCACTTTCTATGCTTTTAAAGGTTTTCCCCAAGCTAAATTTAGCAAAGTTTGAATCATTCAAACTTTGCTACATGTGTGGCCAGCCAAGGGGGTATATGGCTGCTGATATTTTGCTATTTTTAGCAGCCAATCCCACTTATAAATACCCCCTTATCCTATTCATTTCAACACACCTTTCATTTCACACATCTCTCTCCCTTTCACTCACTTTCTCTCTTCCAAACCTCCCCTTGTTTCCCATTTTTCCCTTCTATTTCCATTATCAATTTCCCTCTTGGAAAAGAGCCCTTCAGCCACCTTAGGTAGCAGCATTAAAGTGCTTGTAGAAGCCTCAGTTCAACAGAACAAGCGGAGAAAGAGGAGTGGAGCGAGTAGTCAGGCTTTGAAGAAATACCGGATTTGATTCTAGTTTCCTATCCTTTAACTTTTATTATTGTTGTTATGAACATGTCTATGAATATTTGTTATGTTGTTATTCTAAATTTAATTAACATGGCTTAAATTTAATTCATGTTAGGTTGATTGCATTTTGTCTACTTAAGTTATTAAAATCATATTTGTGTTGTTATAAGTCTTGGTAAATTGTTTGATTAAGTAAAACCATGATTATGTTATACTTGCATTACAATTGTAAGGTAACTAATGAATTAATTATTAATCATATTGAAATTTTAATGAATTGACACAATACTTAATCAGTGCATGTTTAATCTTCTAAGGTAGCTAAAGGTTAAATTCGTTACAGTATTAAACGGCACGTTAGCCTTGCATAACTTGCAAAATTATTGTGATTAAACTGTTTCAATGTAAGAATATATTGTTACCTCACTTAATCTTTTACTTGCTTATTAAAATTGATTAATTGTTTGAATTGACATAGTAATATGTTCAAGAGATTAGTTAATTTAGTAAGTTTGTATGTGCTATAGTTAACAAATTACCTAGTTGCAGAGAATTTTTTCGTAACAACATGAACATTGTTTTGGTAATATTAAGTTAATAAATGTAATTGATCTGACACAATTATGTCATATTGATTAAACTTGTTTTTCAGAAATCGTGCTTTCGAACTTTTACCTTTTAATTTTCTTAGTTAATTTACTTAGTTAAAATCTAGTTCTATTAAACCCATTTTCAAAACAAAAGATTTTCTTTCACCAAAGTGTTTTTAATTGCATTTCATAAATATTTTCTTTGCGCAGTCCTTGTGGGTACGATAACTCAACATTTACTTGTCACTTTATTACTTGTTATGATTGTGTACAGTTGCACATTTCCATCATTCCAAGTTTTTGGCGTCGTTGCCGGGGACTTTTTTAAAAGTTATTATTTGTGAATTTGTTCTTTTTGCATTTTGGTTTATTTTTCTGTTCAATTTTAACTTAGTTAATTTTTCTGTGTTTGTTTCAGGTGTTTATGAGTATTGATTGAATTATCGATTTACTCCCAGTAGATACTAAAATTGAAAGAACTTTTCGATAACGAAGAAGACAACCAGCTCAAAGAAAGACCGAAGAGATGAACTTCAAAAATCCGAATGAAGGAAACGGAGCAAACCCTGCTCAAAATCCTATCCTTATTGCTGATGATAGGGATCGAGCTCTAAAACAGTATGTCATGCCAATGTTTCATGATCTTAATCCAAGTATTAGGAGACTCGAAATTAAGGCACAACAATTTGAGCTGAAGTCGGTTATATTCCAAATGCTTCAGACAGTGGGCCAATTCAATGGAATGCCTACCGAAGATCCTCACATTCACTTAAGACTATTTATGGAGGTGAGCGATTCTTTCAATCTAGCTAGAGTACCTGAAGATGCACTACGATTAAAGTTGTTCCCATATTCTCTGAGGGACAGAGCTTGAGCCTAGTTGAACTCATTGCCACCACATTTCATTATCACATGACAAGAGTTAGTAAAAAGATTTCTTATGAAGTATTTCCTACCTAGCAAAAATGCTAACTTGTAGAATGAAGTTACTATCTTTCAACAAATGGATGACGAGTCCTTATATGAGGCATGGGAAAGGTACAATAAATTATTATTGAAGTTCCCTCATAATGGACTCTCGTATTGCATTCAACTTGAGACATTCTATAATGGTCTCAATGCTCACACAAGGATGGTAGTGGATGCTTCTGCTAGTGGCGCTCTCATTTTTAAGTCTTATAACGACACTTATGAAATCATTGAGAGGATTGCCAGCAACAACAACCAATGGCCAACCAATTGAGTAGCATTAAGAAGACGAGTCACTGGAGTACATGAAGTAGATGCTCTCACTTCACTCACATCTCAGGTATCTTCAATATCCTCAATGCTTAAAAATTTTACCACTAATGGGCTTAATAATTTTGTAGCTCAACCACCTAATCAATTCAAAAATATAGTTTGTGTTTATAGTGGGTAAGGGAACTTGTTTAAAGAATGTCCATCAAACCTAGAATCCGTGTATTACTTGGGTAACCAAAACCAAACCCGAGGAAGACAAGGACTACAATCTAATTTTTATAACTCACTTTGGCAAAATGAACCTAATTTCTGTTGGAGTAACCAAGAGGATGGACCTAGTAACACTTACGCCCGACCTAGACAACCTAGCCACCTGTTGTTACCTAACAAGTTCAGAAGCTACCTCCAGCTAAATCTTCCAATAGCTTAGAAAACCTGTTGAAGGCATACGTAGAGAAAAATGATGTATTAATCCAAAGCCAAGTAGCCACATTGAAAAATCTAGAAAACCAAATGGGTCAAATTGTAATTGAACTCAAGAACCGACCACAAGGTGCTTTGCTTAATGATACGAAGAATTCAAGAAATTCAGGGAAAGAGCATTGTAAAGTATTGACATTGAGGAACGGAAAGACATTAGAGCCCAACACTGTCGAAGTTGAAGAGAAGCCAACTGATGCTTAAGATTCAGTGGAAGTTCAACCAAGTGTTGAAATTCCAGCTTCAACAGAACCAGAATCTACCAAACCCAATAAGGTAATTTCTGAACCAGTTAATTCTGATAAAATAACAACTTCATTAGAAGTTGAATTGTCACAGAAGATGAACCAACTAGTTCCAGTAAAGAATCCTCCACAACCCTACCCTCAAAGGCTTCAAAAGCATAAATAGGAAGTCCAATTCAAGAAATTTTTAGATGTATTCAAGCAACTTCATATTAACATTCTGTTGGTAGAAGAACTTGAGTAGATGTCAAACTATGTCAAATTCATTAAGGATATCCTGTCCAAGAAATAGAGACTTGGAGAATTTGATACGGTAGCCCTGATAAAGGAATGCAGTGCATATCTTCAAAATAAACTATCCCCAATGATGAAGCACCTAGGATGTTTTACCATACCTTGCAATATTGGAGCAACTTATTGTGGTAAGGCATTATGTGATTAAAGCCATACTCAGTAAGGTAGTTTGTTCAAACTGACAAGACTGGTCCAAAAGACCGGACGATGCTTTATGGACCTACAAGACAGCATATAAGACACCTTTAGGGATGTCACCCAATAGGTTAGTTTTTAGGAAAGCCTTTCATTTGCCCTTAGAGTTAGAACATAAAGCTTATTGGGCTCTCCAACAGCTCAACTTGGATCTTAAGCCTACTAAAGAAAAAAAGATGCTTCAACTCAACGAGTTAGAAGAGTTTCAAATGTTCTCATACAAGAATGCCAAACTATTTAAGGAAAGACTTAAAAGATGGCACGACAAGCACATTCGAGTTCTAAAATTTGAAGCAGGTCAGCAAGCCTTGTTATTCAATTCTAGATTAAGGTTCTTTTTAGGTAAGTTAAAATCACGTTGGTCTGGTCTATTTACGATTCACCAAGTTTTTCCATCTGGAGTTGTCGAACTTCAACTTAAGGGAAGTAATTTTTGAGTTAATGCTCAACGTTTAAAACATTATTGGAGAGATAAAATAGGGTGAGATAAAGTCTCGTTCATTTTATCAGATACTTAATCTTCCTCGTTTTCTTTTAAATAAATGATTTAGGGTATATTTTCGAGATTAGTATGTTAAAATAAATTATATCTAGGATACTGGAACTTAAGCGGCTTGTGACCCCTTTAGTCTTTCCTAGGAATTGATTTTAACATAATCTTCCGAGAAATTATTCCCTAACTAGCAAAATAATTTTTTAGTTTTTCAAATAAAAAGGTCAATTTTGATCCAAGCTTTAATTGCAACTCAATTTTCAAATTTTCTTTAATTGAATTATTTGCAAAATTTGGTTACTCTTTTTGTAAATATTGAAATTAGTTGTCTCTTTTTGTAAATATCTTTAAAAGCAACTGAAATAAAATTTTTAATTTAATTTTTAGCAAATAAGATGATAATAACTAATATACAATTATATTTATTATAATGTATATTCATTATTATCAACTTTGTATAGAATTAGAATTAGTTTAAATTTTATCATATTTTAACTAAGAGTTTTTATTTTAATAAATAAAGTAATAGCAATTAATATATTAATATACATTATATTATTTATAATTTTTTATTAACTTTATACGACATTAAGACTTAGAATATTTTATTTATAAATTGTTCTAAGAATTTTAGTTGAACTCTTCCATTCTATCACTTTAAATACCTCCACCTTTATCCATTATTCACCATCTATCAATCCAACCTCCTACACAACCGTCCCACCATCGGCGTTAGCAGTTCCACCCTCATAGTGTTGCAACTCACGTTTGGCAACCGTTGAAGGAACCACCAGCTGCCCGCACACCTGCTTGCAACACCAGCCCTGTTGCTCGCTCACGCCTACCTGCTTGCGCCTTGCTTGCGCATCAGCTCTGCTGGCATCGTTGCTACCCCCGCATGTTGTTGTCATTCCTTCCTTTAACCCGTGCACACCCTTGCTCAAACAGCAAGGCCCTTGTCACTCTTACACCATACCACCATTAAAAATTTCTGCTACCATTATCACAATCACTTCCAACCAACCCTCATTCGAATTATTTTGCTCACAATTTAATTTTTATTATTAGGTTCTTATTTTTATTTACGCAAAGGTGGTAAGAAATTCTTTTTCTCTTAAATTTTAATTTAATTATTTACCTTTTCAATTTTCATGAATTGTTAAGTTTTTAAGTTCAGGTTAATCATATTCAGGTTAAATTTTTGAGAAAATATTTGTTTCCATCTTATGTCTAGGTTAATCATGCCTCACAAAATAACTTGTGCCTTTGTCCAAGTTGAAGAATCACAAAACAAATTCCACTGTGAAGAAGCAAAAGCGAGATACGATAGCATATTCAAAAATTAACAAATGCTCCCTCAAAAAGGCTTTACACTAAAAGAAAGCAACTATATCGATTTCATGGTGCGTATTCGACAAATTGCTGAAGTTCTCAAATGGGAGCTATTTTGTGAGAAAAGACCTAGTGCAGATGAAGAGTTAGTTCATGAATTTTATGCTAATTTGACCTTAAGCGAATTAACGAAAATTTCTATCTGAGGAATCAAGGTACCAATAAGCTCAAATGCTATTAATGATCTTTGAATTACCTGATTTTGAAGACAACGAATATTCTTCCTTGATTAGAAATATTGAGGCTAAAAAACTGCAAGAAATTCTTGAGGAACTTACAGTTTTGGGTTCTAAGTGGACTGTGTCAAAGCATGGAACCCAGACGTGTCGTAGAGAATGTATGGTTCTATTTCATCTGATTCAGCCTTATGCATATTTCATATGGGACCACAATTTCATTAGATTGAATGGTCTTGTTATACTCGAATTTAATGGCCAACACCATTTATGTGGGAAAAATCATTCTGAGAGAAATGCAAAATTGTGCCGCTAGACGTTCTGGCCCAGCATACTTTCCATTTATGATAGAAAATTTGTGCTTGAAAGCTAAAATTCTTGCAAATATAAAGAAGACAAGTTATAGCCAAGGCACAATCATAGATTTGGACCTCTACTGAATAGTCAAAGATTTTGTTCTGTAGCAATGAGTTGATTTGAGTGAGGATCTCAAAGAAGATGAAAAAGATCCCATAGAGATCGAACCAATGTAGTGAGCTAAAATCTCTGATAAGGCAGAACTAATTGAACCAATAATTGAACCTGACATGGCAACCTCAATGTTTAGAATTCAATCGCTTCGCCCAAATCTTCATGATGAACTGTCAAAGTTAAAGGACCTAATGCAACATATGCAATGGCAACAAGCAGCTTACTGGAGATATTCAAAAATATGGGATGACTCAATGAGAAGCGTTTTTATGAAAATATTCAATGACCCGTTTATATTGTGCTTGAGTTTCCTGATTTTATATTTGAACCATGGAGTCCAATATCGAAGAGTGAACGAAACGATTCATGCAAAAACAAAGACGATGGAGCAAAAGATGAGTCGAATTCTGAGAGATCTGCAAATAAATAAAAAAGGGAGATCTTTAATTTATTTTATTTTCTTTCCTAGATTATTTAATGTTTTAGGATTAGGTTCTATTAAGATTTTTATTTCTCGCATAATAAAAAAAGAGGTGGAAATCATAAATAAAAATGAACAAGTTGCAAAGTACAAAGTGTGGCAATAGATATGTACATGTCCAGGATTGGATCTAGAGAGAGCTTAGTACTTAAGCAGTCAAATTGACTCACATCCACTTTTCTAAAATCCTACCTAGTGTATAGTATCTATTAGCTTCTAAAAATGAGGACATTGTTCATCTTAAGTAGGGGGATCGAAAAATTTAAATCATTTCTGTGACAGCCCAAAATTGACCCTAGTCGGGAAGTGGTTTCGGGACCACAAAACCGAGTCATAAAAATAATTGATTTCCATATTCTATGCTTATTATGTGTGTACATGAGTATGTGGAAGTTTCATTCTCCAATTTTTCCAATTGCATGAGAAATTATTAAATAGTGAATAAATTATGTAAACAAACCTTGATGAATCTACTTTCATAGGAAAGTAACGAAACAATCATACGGACAGTATGTTAAGAGATATTCAGGTTCTCGTGAGACAGGGCCAGAACGGTTTCTGGATTCCCTGTTCCGACTTTGGAAATTCATTATAAATTAACCAGAGATAATTAGGAGTCATACCATATATGTATAGATTCCTCTCTGAGTCTAGTTTCTATAGAAACAAACGGCATCAGTATTGGAGCCCTGTACAAGGAGATATCCAAGTCGTAATGCGCAAAGGTCAGGGTAGTCGATCCCTGTAACATGGGAGACTTTGACTAATAAACTGTACTAATTGGCCCGACCAAAAATTCTAGAAAAAAATATGTAGATGGGCATATGAGTCTAGTTTCAGGGAAAAATCACGAAACTGATTTTCGAGTTGTGAAACTCAAGATATGATTTTTAAAGCGACTAGTACGCAGATTGGTAGTGTCTGGGAAATATTTTTTATAAGGGGTTTAAAGTCTGTTAACACCTCGTGTTCGACTCCGGTGTCGGTCTCGGGTTCGGGGTGTTACATTTGATTGGTATCAGAGCTACGGTTTAGTCGATTCTAGGACTACCGTAATGCGTTGGGTCTAGCTATACATGCCATTTTATGTGATTACTTGATAGTGTGGTGATTTCTGACAATTGTAAATGTGTTTATTTATAGTAATGGATCCCGATCCCAACCGAGAGGTAGCTGATGATCTTGAGAGTGTAGCGCCTGCTCCCGCACAAGGGACAGCGCCGGCGGACTCTCAACCTAATGCTAGTAACCCGAATGATGAAGCTAGACAAGCTTTCTATAGCGTGATGAATGATTGGTTCAACCAATACATTCGAACTAATACGGCTGTCCCACAACCTCCATTCCCAACTAATACCACCCCGCACCTACAATACCTCCGGTAACTGACCAAATAAGGTCAAATAAGCCCCCAGTTGACAGAATCCGAAAACATGGGGCTACTGAATTTAAAGCTACGAATAGCGACGATGCCGAGCAAGCTGAATTTTGGTTGGACAACACTATCCGGGTACTCGATGAGCTATCTTGTACACCCGATGAATGCCTAAAGTGTACTATCTCCTTGCTACGTGATTCTGCCTATTATTGGTGGAGTACTCTGACTTCTGTTGTGCCCCGAGAGCAAGTAACTTGGGAGTTTTTCCAAACTGAGTTTCGGAAAAAGTATATCAGTCAGAGATTTGTTGATCAAAAACGGAAGGAATTTCTTGAGCTTAAGCAAGGTTCCATGTCAGTTACTGATTACGAGCGAAAATTTGTTAGACTTAGTAGATACGCTCGGGAATGTGTTTCGTCCGAGGCTATCATGTGTAAACGCTTCGAGGATGGGCTGAATGAAGATATAAAAATGTTCGTTGGCGTTCTTGAAATACGAGAGTTCGTAGTACTGGTCGAGCGAGCTTGTAAAGCCGAAGAGCTTAGAAAAGAAAAACAAAAAGTTGATGTGGGAACTGGAGAGTTTCGTAAAAGATCTTCGGGAAAGTCTCTTCAACAGGCATCGAAGAAATTTTCAGATGATGCGGGCCAGTTTAGAGGCACTTCGGGCCTTTTTAGACGAGATCGTGATCGACCCCCTGTGGGTACACGAGGAATTTCGGTCGCCAGTGTTGGGAATGAACGTCGAGATAGAACGAAATTTCGATATTGCGGTAAATGGCATTCGGGGAGTTGTAGATTCCCTGACCGCTCCTGTTACAAGTGCGGATCAGTTGACCACTTCATTAAAGATTCCCCGAGGTTGTTTGAACAGAATGAAAATCAGAGTGGGAAACCGGGTGCTACCACTGCTCGAGGTAGACCATCTGGAAATACGGGCAATGCTAGTGGTGGTCAGAGAGGATCTAGAGATGCTACGACCAGATCCGAGGCTCATGCGCCTGCTAGAGCTTATGCTATACGTGCCCGCGAGGATGCTTCTTCGCCTGATGTTATTACCGGTACTTTTACTCTCTTTGATACTAATGTAATTGCTTTGATTGACTCCGGTTCTACTCATTCTTACATATGTGAAACCTTAGCATCCAGTAAGACTTTACCTATTGAGTCTACTGAGTTCGTAATTCGGGTGTCAAATCCCTTGGGTCGTTACGTGCTTGTCGACAAAGTGTGTAAGAAATGTCCCCTAGAAATTCGAGGTTCCTGTTTTCCGGCGGACTTGATGCTTTTGCCGTTTGATGAATTTGATGTTATTCTTGGTTTGGATTGGTTGACCGCGCATGATGCGGTTGTGAATTGCAAAAGCAAGACTATTGATTTGAGGTGCGCAAATAACGAAGTAATCCGAGTTGAGTCTACGGACTTGGAGGGGATGCCAGCTGTAATATCAGCAATGTTGGCCCAGAAATATGTAAGAAAAGGGTGCGAAGCATACCTTGCGTATGTACTGGATGACAAAGAATTAGACAAGAAACCCGAATCTGTGCCGGTGGTTTGTGAATACCCGGATGTTTTTCCTGAAGGATTACCGGGTTTACCACCTGTTCGGGAGGTAGAGTTTGGTATTGAGCTTGTACCTGGGACTACGCCGATTTCGATAGCTCCGTATCGTATGGCACCAACCGAGTTAAAAGAGTTGAAAGCTCAGTTGCAAGAATTGACGGATAGAGGTTTTGCTCGACCAAGTTTCTCACCTTGGGGTGCACCAGTATTGTTCGTGAAAAAGAAGGACGGAACCATGAGGTTGTGCATTGACTATCGTCAACTGAATAAAGTGATGATAAAGAACAAATATCCGTTACCGTGTATCGATGATTTGTTCGACCAACTGAAGGGAGCCTCAATGTTCTCAAAAATAGATTTGAGATCGGGCTATTATCAGTTGCGAATTCGAGATTCGGACATACCTAAAACTGCTTTCAGAACGGGATATGGTCACTACGAGTTCTTAGTGATGCCGTTTGGGCTCACAAATGCCCCTGCGGTATTTATGGATTTGATGAATTGGATCTTCAGACCATATTTGGATCGGTTCGTAGTTGTGTTCATTGATGACATCTTGGTCTATTCAAGAGATGAGACCGAACATGCTGAGCATCTGAGGCTAGTGTTGCAAATTTTGCGGGATAAGCAGTTATATGCTAAGTTCAGTAAGTGTGAGTTCTGGTTAAGAGAGGTTAGCTTCTTGGGTCATGTGGTATCCGCATCGGGTATTCGAGCTGACCCGAGCAAAATTTCAGCCATACTTAACTGGAAGCCTCCAAGAAATATTACCGAAGTTCGGAGCTTCCTAGGACTCGACGGTTATTACCGACGATTTGTCAAAGGTTTCTCGATGATAGCCACACCAATGACGAAGCTACTTCAAAAGGATGTTAAGTTCGAATGGACGGAGAAATGTCAGAAAAGTTTTGATCAACTAAAAACTTATTTGACTGAAGCTCCAATTTTAGTGCAACCCGAATCAGGCAAAGAGTTTGTCATTTATAGTGACGCATCCCTACTTGGGTTGGGTTGCGTATTGATGCAAGAAGTTCGAGTGGTGGCCTATGCGTCGAGACAATTAAAGCCACATGAGAAAAATTATCCGACCCATGATCTTGAACTAGCTGCCATCGTATTTGCTTTAAAAATATGGCGACATTACTTATTTGGTGAGAAGTGCCATGTATTTTCGGATCACAAAAGTCTCAAAAATTTGATGACTCAAAGAGACTTAAATCTGCGACAAAGACGTTGGCTTGAGTTGTTGAAAGATTACGAGCTTGTCATTGATTACCACCCGGGAAAGGCTAATATGGTTGCGGACGCCTTAAGCCGGAAATCATTGTTTGTTTTACGAGCGATGAATGTGCACTTGTCTGTTCTACCCGACAATGTGTTAATAGCTGAATTAAAAGCCAAACCATTATTGATTCATCAAATTCGTGAAGCCCAGAAAGTTGATGATGAATTGGTTGCAAAACGGGCTGAGTGTGCTCCGAACAAGGAATCGGAGTTTCAAATTGATGATGATGATTGTTTGAGGTTCAGAAGTCGTTTGTGTATTCCAAGGAGTTCGGAACTCATTTCGATGATTCTGAACGAAGCCCATTGTAGCCGAATGTCAAGTCACCCGGGGAGTACGAAAATGTACAACGATTTGAAACGTTGGTTTTGGTGGCATGGTATGAAACGAGACATCTCCGACTTTGTTTCGAGATGTTTAATATGTCAACAAGTGAAAGCGGAACATCAAGTGCCTTCAGGATTACTTCAGCCGATCATGATACCCGAGTGGAAATGGGATTGAGTCACAATGGACTTTGTGTCCGGACTGCCATTGTCAACAAGTAAGAAGGATGCGATTTGGGTTGTTGTTGATAGACTGACTAAGTCGGCTCACTTTATCCCCGTGTGTATGGATTTTTCATTGGATAGACTAGTTGAATTGCACGTTTCTCAGATTGTGAGATTACACGGGGTACCTATTTCTATCGTGTCGGATAGAGATCCGAGATTCACCTCGCGATTTTGGAGGAAATTGCAAGAAGCTTTGGGTACCAAGCTGCATTTTAGCACTGCTTTTCATCCCCAAACCGATGGTCAATCTGAGCGGATAATTCAGATACTTGAGGATATGTTGAGATGTTGCATCCTCGAGTTCAGTGGTTCATGGGAACGGTATTTACCTTTGATTGAATTCGCTTACAATAATAGTTTTCAATCAAGTATTAAGATGGCACCTTACGAGGCTTTGTACGGTCGTAAATGCCGTACACCGTTGTTTTGGACCGAGCTCGGTGAAAGTAAAATTTTCGGAGTTGATTTGATTAAGGATGCTGAACAGAAAGTAAAGGTAATCCGTGAAAGTCTGAAAGCAGCCACAGATCGTCAAAAATCGTATGCGGATTTGGAACGAAAGGACATTGAATATCAGGTGGGAGATAAAGTATTCCTTAAAGTTTCGCCTTGGAAAAAGGTACTCAGGTTTGGCCGTAAGGGCAAGTTGAGCCCGAGATTCATTGGGCCGTACAAAATCTCCGAACGAGTTGGTCCGGTTGCGTATAGATTGATTTTGCCCCCTGAGCTTGAAAAGATTCACGACGTCTTTCATGTTTCGATGCTTCGACGCTATCGATTTGATCCATCGCACATAATTAGCCCATCAGAGGTTGAAATTCAAGCCGATATGAGTTATGAAGAAGAGCCGATGCATATCCTAGCTCGTGAAGTGAAGGAGTTGCGAAACAAAAGGGTTCCGTTAGTGAAGGTGTTATGGCTCAAACACGGGATCGAGGAAGCTACTTGGGAAACCGAGAGCTCGATGAAAGAACGATACCCAAACCTATTTACCGGTAAGATTTTCGGGGACAAAAATTTCTTAAGTGGGGGAGAGTTGTGACAGCCCAAAATTGACCCTAGTCGGGAAGTGGTTTCGGGACCACAAAACCGAGTCATAAAAATAATTGATTTCCATATTCTATGCTTATTATGTGTGTACATGAGTATGTGGAAGTTTCATTCTCCAATTTTGCCAATTGCATGAGAAATTATTAAATAGTGAATAAATTATGTAAACAAACCTTGATGAATCTACTTTCATAGGAAAGTAACGAAACAATCATACGGACAGTATGTTAAGAGATATTCAGGTTCTCGTGAGACAGGGCCAGAATGGTTTCTGGATTCCCTGTTCCGACTTTGGAAATTCATTATAAATTAACCAGAGATAATTAGGAGTCATACCATATATGTATAGATTCCTCTCTGAGTCTAGTTTCTATAGAAACAAACGGCATCAGTATTGGAGCCCTGTACAAGGCGATAACCAAGTCGTAATGCGCAAAAGTCAGGGTAGTCGATCCCTGTAACATGGGAGACTTTGACTAATAAACTGTACTAATTGGCCCGTTCAAAAATTCTAGAAAAACATATGTAGATGGGCATATGAGTCTAGTTTCAGGGAAAAATCACGAAACTGATTTTCGAGTTCTGAAACTCAAGATATGATTTTTAAAGCGACTAGTACGCAGATTGGCAGTGTCTGGGAAATATTTTTTTATAAGGGGTTTAAAGTCTGTTAACACCTCGTGTTCGACTCCGGTGTCGGTCTCGGGTTCGGGGTGTTACAATTTCCTCTCAGAATAAATTTTTCTTTTAATTATGGTTAAGTTATATTTTATTCAAAAATTTGAAATTTTGTTAAGTATGCTAAACTTCAGTATGAATAAAGTTCTATTATTTCAATAATTGTTATGTTAGCTGAATTATGACATAAATGTACTTTTAATAAAGTATGTAAATCATACCATAAAATTTTTTGTTCTGTAGGAAAACTAGGCATACATAACAGTTTAAGTCTTTAGAATTCACTTAGTAATTTCTTGAAGGGAAATCCTAGGAAGTATGGAATGTTGAAAATGATTTAGGCAACTTTTTTTTGGGCTATTTGAGCCTTTTAATCCAACCTTGATGAATTTTTACCCCATGAAACCCAACTATGAGACTATATGACCTAATTTTATTTGAACATTTGCAATATTTAGACATTACTTCTCTTTTAATTATCTTCAAATTGTCCCAAGCACTAGAATTAGTCTATTTAGAATATACTTTGAAAATAAGTTTAGGGGAGTTGAAAAGAAGTATCAAATGCTAAAAAAAAAGCATGTGTTAATTAAATTATGTATTGCATTCCTTTGTTAGGGCTACTGTCTTAAATTCTCCAAGTTTCCATTTCTTGGATAGGATATCATTCATGAATTTGACATAGTTTAGCATCTGCTCAAGTGCTTCTACCAACGAAATGTTGATATGAAGTTGCTTGAGTACATCTAAAAATTTCTTGAATTGGACTTCTTATTTCTGCATTTGAAGCCTTTAAGGTTAAGGTGGTGGAGGATTCTTTACTGGAACTGGTTGGTTCAACTTTTTTGGCAATTCTGCATCTAACGAAGTTGTTAGTTTATCAAAATTGACTGGTTTAGAAATTACCTTATTGGGTTTTGCAGATTCTGGTTCTAATGAAGCTGGAATTTCAACACTTGGTTGAACTTCCATTGAATTTTGAGCATCAGCTGGATCCTCTTCAACTTCGACAGTGTTGGGCTTTAATTTCTTTCCGCTCCTTAATGTCAATGCTCTACAATGCTCTTTTCTCGGATATCTTGGATTCTCTGTATCACTAAGCAAAACACCTTGTGGTCGGTTCCGGAATTCAGTTGCAAGCTAGCTTATTTGGTTTTCCAAATTTTTCAATGTGGCTGTTTGGCTTTGGATTAAGGCGTCATTTTTTGCTATGTATGTCTTCAATAGGTTTTCTAAGCTATTGGAAGATTTAGCTTGAGGTTGATTGTGAACTTGTTGGGTAAAAATAGGTGGTTGGGTTGGTCTGGGTTGAACATAAGTGTTACTAGGTCCATCCTCTTGGTTACTCCAAGACAAATTAGGGTCATTTCGCCAATATGGGTTATAAAGATTAGATTGTAGTTTTTGCCTTACTCGGGTTTGGTTTTGGTTACCCAAGTAATGCATGAATTATGGGTTTGATGGACATTCTTTGAACAAGTGTCATTCCTAACAATAAACACAAACAACATTTTCGAATTGATTAGGTGGCTGAGCTGCAAAATTATTAAACCCATTAGTGGTAAAATTTTTAAGCATTGAGGATATTGAAGATACCTGAGACGTGAGTGAAGTGAGAGCGTCTACTTCATATACTCCAGCAACTCGTCTTCCTGATGCTACTCGATTGGTTGGCCATTGGTTGTTGTTGCTAGTAATCCTCTCAATGATTTCATAAGCCTCGTTATAAGACTTAGAAAGGAGAACACCATTAATAGAAGCATCCACTACCTTTCTCGTGTAAGCATTGAGACCATTATAGAATATCTCAAGTTGAATGCAATATGAGATTACATGACGAGGGCCCTTCCATAATAATTCTTTGTACATTTCCCATGCCTCATACAAGGACTCGTCATCCATTTTTTGGAAGGTAGTAATTTCGTTCCGCAACTTAGCATTCTTGCTAGGTGGGAAGTACTTCATAAGGAATCTTTTTGCTAACTCTTGCCATGTGGTAATGGAATGTGGTGGCAATGAGTTTAACCAAGCTCGAACTCTATCCCTTAGTGAATATGGGAATAGCTTTAATCATAGTGCATCTTTGGGTACTCCAACTAGCTTGAAAGAATCATTCACCTCCATAAACAGTCTTAAGTGAAGGTAAGGATCTTTGGTAGGCATTCCACTGAATTGGCCCACTGTCTGACGCATCTGGAATATGACTGGCTTTAGCTTGAATTGTTGTGCCTCGATTTCAGGTCTCCTAATACCCGAATTAAGATCATGAAAAACTAGCATGGCATGCTGTATTAGGAATCTATCCCTATTATCAACAATAAGGATAGGATTTTGAGTAGGGTTTGCTCCGTTTCCTTGATTCTGGTTCTCGAAGTTCATCTCTTCGGTCCTTTTTTGACTTACTTATCTTCTTCATTGTCAGATTCTAATTGAATTCTTTTCTCTTTTCACAATAAATTCTACCAACCTTCTCCACCATTCACATCACCTTAAACAATTTCCCCAAACACCCTTCCCATTATCGGTTTTAGCATCCAAACCACCTAGTGCCACAGCTCCTAACCACCACCAGCAACACCGCCTTGCAGCACCGCCCAGCAGCTCCTATTCGGCCAGTAGTTGTACATGCCCATTGCGCATACTTGGCGCACCTGCCCAGCAACTCCTGCTCCAGTTCCTGCGCACTTCTACTGCTACCTACCTTGCTTGCTGATACAGCCAACGCACCTTCCACTCACGCCCCTACCTCGCACGACGCTGTTGCCTACTGCCCACGCACCTGCTTGTGCACCAGCCCTAATGCTCTCACATACACAGCCCCTGCTCGCACCTTGCATATGCACCAACTCCGCGCACTACTGTTGTTCCTTGCTTCAAGCCGTGCACACCCTTGCATCAACCACGTGCTCCATTATTTCGCACACCCCACACCTTTGTCACAAGTTGCCACACCCTTTTCCATCAACTTTACACCAAGCCACTAACCAATTACCCTCCAACAAACCCTAAATCAACATCTTTAGCTTCACATTCTTTTATTTATTTTATTGAGTTCTTAATTTTTATACAAAGGTGGTAAGAAATTTTTTCTCCTAAATTTCAAATTTATTTGATTATTTAATTTTTCAATTTATTGAATTATTAATATTTTATGCAAATTGAATTTTTGAGAAAAATTTGTTTCCATCTTATGTTCAGGTTAATCATGATTTTACTTAATCAAACAATTTACCAAGACCTATAACAACATAAACTTGATTTTAATAACTTAAGTAGACGAAATGCAATCAACCTAACACGAATTAAATTTAAGCCATTTTAATTAAATTTAGAATAAAAACATACCAAATATTCATAGACATGTTCATAACAATAACAATAAAAGTTAAACGATAGGAAACTAGAATCAAATCTGGTGTTTCTCCGAAGCCTGACTAGTTTGCTCCACTCCTCCTTCTCCGCTCGTTCTATTGAACCGAGGCTTCTACAAGAACTTCAATGCTGCTACTCAAGGTGGTTGGAGGGCTCTTCTCCAAGAGGGAAATTGACAATGGAAATAGAAGGGGAAAATGGAAAACAAAGGGAGGTTTGGAAGAGAGAAAATGAATGAAAGGGAGAGAGATGTGTGGAATGAATTGAAATGAATAGGTGAATGGGGTATTTACAGTTGGGGTTGGATATTAAAAATAGCAAAAAAATCAGCAGCCATATACCCCCCTTGGCTGGCCACACATGTAGCGAAGTTTGAATGTTTCAAACTTTCCTAAATTTAGCTTGGGGTAAATCTTTAAAAGCACAGAAAATGGAAGGGTTTGAATGCGATTTCAAGGAGACTTCAAGGGCTGATTTGCAAGTCAATAAATTAGCTATTTTGAGCTGATTGGGTTAGCATGTTGAATGACTTTGGGTAGCCCGATTGCTCGGTTGGATCAGTCTCTCGTATTAGCACAATTGGGCCTCCTTTTCATAATATAATTAATAATTATTATTTAACCCAAAATAAATCTGATAAAAATTTAAATTAATTATATTATGTATTAATATTCATAATTTGGACTGTCTTAGGCTAAAAACTTAATTTGTCTCAATGCTTCATAAATTGCTTCCCAGTTTTGTGGTTCTTGTAGTATCTGCCGAGCCAATTTTCACCCTTTGTGCATGTAGTAACCCAAATTTGTCCGGCCCACAAACATTTCAAAAAAAATAATAAATAATAAAAAATAAAATAAAATAATAGTCCATTATGACAGTCCATATTACAAAGTTTGGCCCAAATATCACCTAACCATCAGCCCAAATTTGAGCCAAGCCCAAAACAACAAAAATCAACACAAGGAACGCTAGAAGATCTAAGCGCCGCACTCCTCCCACGCGCACCTGCCTCCTCACGTGCGCCTCCGTGCCCTCTGCCCCAGTCTCACACGACCTCTGTACCCGTACCTGCAAAGGACAAAAACTAACAGAAAACAGCACAACAAAAGGGAGCAAAAATTGTAAGAGCGAAAGAGAAAAACAGAAAAAAGGCAATTTTTGTATTTTCTTTTGGCTATATAAAAGCCGTAACGAAATCTGTAAAAGTTACGAATGGAGAATGAATAAAAAAGAAATAAACATTCAAAGAAACTTTGAAAGGTTATTTGCCATTCTTGCTTTCTCTGCGTTTCATACCGTTTTCTTTTATTTTTTATATGCAAAGAAGATAAAATCAAAAGAGAAAATAAGGTTAGAGAGCGAAGAGTTTACCTGTTTGGCCGGATCTCCGTTCGCTCCGTCGTAATCGGAGTCGGACGATGGTTAAAAGGCCTCTAAGAAAACCTTTTCTGAGCAGCGCTACTTTGGATGGGGGGAGGGCTTTTGTTTTCTTGATACGGCACAGAGAGTTTTTCTCTCTTTTTTTTCTTTAGGTTTTTTTATATATTATGAAAACTTCTGATAGCTTCGGGTTTTGTTTTTAACCACGAAAGAAACGGCGCTGTTTAATGGCCTGCGACCCGTGCGGTGACCCGATCCAGGGAATGATCCGCGCACTTTCGGCATTTGGTCTATTTGCCATACAGTCCCCCGAGTTTTGTAATTTATCTTTAAATCATTTTTATCTATTTCGCCTTATTTTATTTCATTTTCAAATTGCATCAAGAATTTTATTTTTATAGCGTTCTAGTCCAATGTAGCACTGCGAATAGGGTTATTGAGATTATTACCCTTTTAGTCCCCAAGTTGTTCACGCGTTCCTTTATGGCCCTTAATGTTTTTTTATTTATTTTCTCTTTTAATTTTTAATTAAACGCAATTTAGCCCGTTTTTGTTTAGTTTAAATGTATTCAATTTTTATTTTAATAT
The DNA here is from genome assembly GCF_007990345.1 of Gossypium hirsutum. Lineage (NCBI taxonomy): Eukaryota > Viridiplantae > Streptophyta > Magnoliopsida > Malvales > Malvaceae > Gossypium > Gossypium hirsutum. Next base: position 33,492,396 of record NC_053440.1, read on the forward strand.
TCGTCATTTTTTAAATATATTTAATTTTACATCTAGCATTATTTTATGTTTAAATTTAGTATATTTTAAATTTATTACAATATTATTTTAATATTATAACATATTATTGTTCTAAACATATCATTAACATCATTTTAAATTTATCATGTACAATCTTATGCATTCTTGTTGCAATTTCAATATAATTTATACATATTTTACATCTTTATTTTATAATACATCTTTAACTACACTTATATAGTTCTTTGCTTTAGGATTTATACAATAATATTTTTACTTAATATTTTTCTATACATGTAAATATAATTTGGGTTAAATTATTTATATATATATACATAATATATTATTGATTTCATATTATTACATATCCTTTCATATATTTTTATGTATAAATAACTTATTTCTTTCAAACCCTATTTTATTATATGTTTTATTTATTCCAACTCTTTTATATATTATTATGTGTAATTTATTTATTTTAAGTTTTCCTCTCCATCTATTACTTATTTTAAAATGTGTATATCATTCTTTTCTATTTTGAATGTTTCAAGTTTGCAAATATATTATTCATTTTAATTCTTTATTCATATACGTATAAACTATTATTGATGATTTCAAATATTTTATTTTGTCTCATCGTTTTTGTTTTTGTTAGATGATTCCCTAATTACCTTTTAATTCATTTACCTTTCTAACATGAATATTAATATTGGTTTAATGTGCGGTATGATTTGCTTTTATGCTTATTGTATAACCTATTCGCATGAATTGATTCTTTGTAACTCATTAGTATTGATTTTAGTTTGTAAATTAGCTTTTCCCGATGTACAATGTTATTTCGTTATTCATTCAAAAGATTACAAGTATCAAAGTTATTTCATTCAAAAACTTTCAAAAATACTTGAAGTTTGGAATCCTCGAGAGAATTGAGCCCTAACGAATTGGGTTCCAATTTTCCTCGTCGAATCTAAATAATCAAATATTTTTTTAAACATACAAATTTCAAATAAAAACCCATTCTCGGGAATTCGACACGTTGTGTCCTAACGCACTGGATATGACATGTTATTTTCTCGAGACGAGGATTTAAAAAAAATAAAGGCAATGTTCGATATTTAGGAATTTTGTGAAATCGAACCCTAACTTACTGGGTTTTGATTTTCTCATTTGACCCATATAATCGGATATCCTTCTCAAAATGCATAGGTTTTAAAAGACGAGAGATAAACTTAATTTTGAGGAATTAAAATGTCGCACTCTAACTTACTGAATGTGATAATTTATTTCTTTGAAATAAGTGAGCCTCATCATCCAATTCATTTTATTCAAGGATCGTATTTAAAATCTATTCAAAATTTTGACATTAAGACATTAAATAATTAATTTGGTACCAATTTTGGGCGTCGAGGGTGTTAACCCTTCCTCGTGCATAACCGACTCCCGAACCTGTTTTCTCAAAATTCGCAGACCTAAAATTATTTTCAATGTGATTCGATCACACCTCAATAAAATATCGGCGACTCCCAAAATTTGCATAAGTCAACAACCCAAATTTTGTTTTCAAAAAAATGGTTTCGACAGCTTGGCGACTCCACTGGGGACGCATTTAGAGAGTCAAGTCGTAAAATTGATTGTTTCTTGTCTTATTATCGAAAATTGAAAATTTGATTTGAAAAATTACGATCCTCTCTTTGCATTTGTTTGTATAATTACTGTTTTATACCTTGGCATCATATTGCATAAGACTGTTTAGTCTTGTCCTTTTAAGTGGGAGTGAGAAGCTACTCCTTTGTGAGGTTTTAACCTCTGTGCAGGATAGTGAATCATTTTCGGGATACATCCGTACCTATGTCTTTGTGAGATTTTCATCTCTGTGCAGCCATAGGGAAATGTATTCCCCTGAACCGAACTCGGTCTGTATAAGCCTATAATGGGTGAAGATTGAGGAATCTGCTAGTTAGGGTACCTGACTTTAGAGTCGAACCACATGTAGAAGACCTTAGGAACCCATCCTAGGTAGAGCCCCTCCAAATCCCTAGTGGTTACCTGATTAGGTACTTTCTGTTTTCCTTGTTTACTTCTGTTTTGTACTAACCCCTTTTGTTGTGTTTTGATTGTGATTGCATTGCATTTGCATCTTAGGAAAGAGATATTGATTCAAGTCCAATTACTAAATTAGAATGTTTGTCATGAAATACGGATTCATTGATAAAGTGGAAAACAATACGGCTACCTTAATATATTCTAAAAAACACATGGAAGAGTTCGTGACCTTGCTTCGTGGCCTGAGGATTCAAAGCGATTGTCTAAGAGCCTTCAACGTTCCAACTCCCTTAAAGAAGCTGACGAGCCTTATGTAGATGGGCAGGTGATGGATCGTGACCAAGATCAAGAAAAGGAGCTAGAAATGGCATCTATTGGAAGCTGGTGAGATTATCTCAAACATGCGCCTGAAGAAAAAGACCGATGTTGTTTCTTGGAATATGAGGGTGAGGCCGTACATGTATCTGTTTTATGTAAAAAAATTTGTCTTCTAGAAAATTTTTATAAATGTAATTGAATTAGAATCAACGTCTCTTTAGGCATACATTTCATGCATTCGCATTACATGCATTAAAGTCCATTGAAAGGGTCTAATTGAGTAAATTTATTTCAGCTAATCTGGAACCGACAAAAGCTCACCCATTAAGCATCAATACGGTACTCATCGAAAGACTAAGGAAATGGACCAAAGATTAGAGAAACTGGAGCAAATGCAAAAAGAAATGCAAGATCAGTTACAGAAACAAATGAAGGAGCAATTGGAAAAAATTCAATAGGACGTGACAGAAAAGATGCTGGAGTCACGAAAGGACATGATGACTGAGCTGACGCAATTATTAAAAGGAATAAATAAAGGGAAAGGTCCTATGATTAATGATGATGAAGACAAGACTGGACCAACCTATCCTCCAGGCTTTACGCCTCCGCATGCGCAGGTTCAGACTGAGGTACCTCCGCGCAGATCCTCTATTTCAATTGGGCCTCAAAGGTTTCAAACTGATGTTTCATTACCGATGAACTTTTTGACCGGATCAAGTCCTAACCCTGGTGATAATCTGGTTAATCTTGCAGTCCCGGATTTTGATGAAGCAGCTGAGGAAGGAAAGGCGAACGCAGAATTGCCAAAACAGTGGGAAGATAGGTGTAAATGGTTGGAGGAAAAATTCAAAGCCTTGGAAAGCGCCGGAAGTCACCATGGAATCGATGCAAAAGATTTGAGCTTGGTTCTAGACTTAGTACTCCCTCACAAGTTTAAGATGCCTGAATTTGAGAAATATAGTGGGACCAGTTCCCGAGAAGCCCATATCACCATGTTCTGTAGGAGAATGACTGGGTATATTAACAATGATCAGCTATTAATACATTGCTTTTAGGATAGCCTCATTGGAGCAGCATTGAAATGGTACAATCAGTTGAGCCGTACCGAGATTGGTTCATGGAGGGACCTAGCACAGGCATTCATGAAACAATACGGTCATGTAACGGATATGGTTCCCGATAGAATTACCATGCAAAATTTGGAAAAGAAATCAAGCGAAAGTTTTAGGCAGTATGCACAAAGGTGGAGGGAGGTTGCAGTCCAGGTTCAGCCACCCCTCTTGGAGAAAGAGACGACAATGCTCTTCATCAATGCACTGAAGTCCACGTTCATTACGCATATGTTAGGAAGGGCAAAAAAAAGCTTTTTCTGACATAGTTATGAATGGTGAAATGATTGAGAATGCTATAAGAGTCGGAAAAATTGAGGCGGAAGAGAGTGATAAGAGGTCAACCCCAAGGAGAAGAGAAAATAAGGTGAACAACACAGGTTACTCAAAGTCAGTAAGTCATCCAGGTAAAGGGGTCGCTAGTCAACAAGGTTCATCAAGACAAGAATCTTATGTGAAACAAGGCACTGAGAACCTCCAGTTCACACCAATTCTGATGTCGTATAAGGAGCTGTATCAAAGCTTATTCAACGCGCACATTGTTGCCCCTCTCTACACAAAACCTGCACAGCCTCCGTACCCCAAATGGCACGATGCGAATGCACAATGTGAATATCATGCGGGAAATACGGGGCATTCCATAGAAAATTGCATTGCCTTTGAAAAAGTGATTGAAAGACTTATCAGTATGGGCATCGTTAAATTTGATGATTCCTTCAGTGCGGCAAATCCATTACCCAATCATAATTGATAAATGGAGTGAATGCAACGTATAAAGAAAAGTGGGAAATGTTCACATCGACGAAAAAGCAACTGAAGAAGGGACCTTGTTAGATATCCGCCCTTATAACCTTGGGAGTGTTTTAAGCAATTAGACTGCGGAACAAATCCCTGTAGTTTTTAGAGCTTATTTAGAGTAATGTTCAGAATATTTTTGTTGTTTTTAGCCTAAAATGATAGAAAATCCTTTGTGAAAAAGTCTCATGTCTGAACGTTATTATTCTAATGAAATACATCTTTGCGATCACTTTTGAGCCAATGTTATTTCATTTGAATAATTATTTCTAATTATTTTATTCTTTTTGATTTTCTTCCACATCATTCATTCATTCATAATCATATTGTATAAATAATTGTTCATAAATTTATACATTCTTTTGTATATTCCTTGGTACTTATTATGGGTCCCCATATATCAATTACATGAATGACACTACTACAGACTCAGATTTTCCTCTTAAGCGAGGCATGTGTTTAGACGGACTTATGACTTTGAAAATGACAAAGATTGTAGCTTATCTCAGACTTGTTGAGGGTGGTAGAACAAGAGAATTGACAAATCTTACCTCACGAGGAACCATTAGAAATTGTGAGCTTGGTGATTGACCTGACCTCAAAGACGAAGCAACTCCTCATTAAGTTATTCTAGAGTTAAAGGATGTCTTTGTATGGTCATACCAAGATATGCCCGATTTAAGCACTGATAATGAAATCTGCACAACAGCACGATGTCAGAAATTTGCAATATGAACAATGCAATTCTTCACCGGGGCAATGCCTTTCTCGTTGAGTCAGCATAGCTTTGCCCATTTGAAGTCGAGTTTCCATCCCTTCAAGATGTTGTTGGATTTTATCCTGATTAAAGAGGAAGATCCAAATTTTTCTGTTGTAGTTGCGTCCCAAAAGGCTCTATGAAAGAAATCTGATACTAAAGAAGGTTTTTCGCATACAAGATGAAAGTGAAAGATCTTAGGTGGAGGATTTTATCTATAAAAACATTGATTCTTGTCGAAAGAGGGATAACAAGAACTTGCCTAATCCTATGGGTTTAGATCCAATCTTTAAAAAAAATCAAATTCAAATTCAAAATGAAAATGAAAATGAAAAAAAGGGGAAAAGGAAAAGGAGAGGCCAAGGCGAAAACCCGCAAAGGGCGCTTTGTAACCAGCGGTGGTTTTGAGTTGAAAACCCGAAAAGGGGGACTCAAATTTTGAGCAGAATGGGGCATGGACATCACCATTATCGAAGACTTCTAATGGGCATTGCTTCATTTTTGAGATCATTAGAGGCTGCTTCATACGCTAATATTCCAGAGAAGATGATATTGGAAATTACATTGAATTTGAACAATAGCACGATAGCTGAGGTCTAAAATCAATTCAAAAGCGGACATCACAATTCGTCACTGAATTTCCTAGAGATGAACATCGATAAAATTGAAGAAAAATGACTGAAACTTACAAGAACTGGCATGAGAAATCATCATTTGCCCTCCTTGCTTGCCGAACATCTACCAAGATTTCTACCGGAGCAACGTTGTTCTCTTTGGTTTACGGGATGGAGGTGGTATTACCTATTGAAATCCCCTCTCTGGGTATTAAAGTTGGAAGGATCCAAATCGCGATGTGATCAGTTGGACCTAGGAAATGGGTTAAAAGCTATTCGTCAAGGTCAGATATACCAGAAACAAATGATACGAGCCCATAATAAACAGAGTTGTCTCAGAGAATTCCACGAGAAGGCTGGATGATGGAAAAGATCCTTCCTCAACAAAATAATTCTAGAAGGAACTGAATGCTAAGCCGGGGATGCCCCTGTGTTGTAAAGAAAACCTTTTTCAGATGAGCACTGATCCCGAGAGAGATTACTAATCCTATAAACTCGGATCCAGTCAAGAAATACTTCGTTTAAAGAAGAAGAAAGGACCAATTTCAAAAAAAAGAAAAACAAAGAAGATGATGAAAATGAAAAAAGAAAAATTAATGGCGGAGAGGCTAAGGGGAAAACCCGCAAATGGCACCTTAGGCCAAAGGGGATTTGAGTTGAAAACCCGAAAAGGACAGCTCAAATATCGATTAAAGTGGGGGCATGAGGTAATCAAAGCAACTCGAATCTTGATCAGATTGGGCATGTGGTGATCTTGCTATGCCTGAATCAACAGGAAAGGATAGGCGACATCTAAGGGCATCGATAGAGCACTGTAGATCTCCTAAACACATGTCCAACTCAAAATGATCTTCATAAAGTTTGTACAGAGAAGTTCAAGCTGCGATATCTGGGGCACCCAGTTCTCATATTATTTGTTGTTCTTGGAATATTTCATTCTTTTCCAAGATACACGTTCCTAATCAATTTCTTTGTCATCTTTCTTTACTATTTTTGATAATTTGTTCTTTCGAGCTATGCTCAGAACCAACTTTATTCTTATCCATTGTTATAACCTTTTTTGCAAACGTGTTGCATTGGAATAATGATTAATGGACTAATAAAACTTTCACAAAGGAAGTTTTGCATATTACTCTAAAAAGTTTCTAAATAATATAGGAGCCTGAAACAGGACTATTGTTTAGAACACACCAAATTTAAAGGTTGGAAATTTGAGAAGGAATAGTCTAAATTTAGACTTTCTCTTTGGATTTCGTTGTCAAATGCATTCGTTGAACAAAATGATAAGATGACGGATTAATGACAAAGCTTAAATGAACAAGCAAGCAATGATCATCAGGCAATAGAGAGAGGTTACCTCGGAGAAGAGAGCCTTCATCTGCGCATAAGTCTTTGGTACGACACCCTGGGAATGGTGTAAGGAACCAGAACGATGTAGATCCTGTATCCTTGAATTGGATAAGAGATGATTGATGAAAAGCCATATTTCTGCCCTTGGATTGCAGTGGGAGAATGATGGCACAAATTTTTGTGCCCCAACGGATTAAACTTTGAGGTTTACAGTGGGGGCAACCTGACTAAATGCTTCTTCAGAAAAAGCCAGTCAAGCAAGAAGGCCTTGTAGCATGTCAGTCACAAAGCCTTAATAAACTTCGAGTAATGACAACCTAAGCGGGATCATTCTCGAAAATAAAATTATGCATTCATTCAAACACCATTCACACATGTCTAGTTAGGAGCATTTGATTCATTCTGATCATGACATCCTAATCACTAGGCATAATTAAGTTCATAAACGAATTATTAGGTCATGTTCCCCAGGGAACAGATCAGTGAAGATAGCAGATCTTGCCTTCCTACATTGATAGCGAAGCAGATCGAAGACAAAGCCTTGCCTCCATTGGTTGCAGTGGAGCTAGTTGAAGATAGCAGATCTTGCCTTCCTACATCAACAGCGAAGCAGATCGAAGACACAAGTCTTGCCTCTCTCGGTTGTAGTGGAGCAGGTTGAAGATAGCAGATCTTGCCTTCCTGCACCGATAGCAAAGCAGATCGAAGACACAAGTCTTGCCTCCATCGGTTGCAGTGGAGCTGGTTGAAGATAGCAGATCTTGCCTTCCTGCATCAACAGTGAAGTAGATCGAAGACACAAGCCTTGCCTCCCTTGGTTGTAGTGGAGCAGGTTGAAGATAGCAAATCTTGCCTTCTTGCATCGACAGCGAAGCAGATTGAAGACACAAGTCTTGCCTCCCTCGGTTGTAGTAGAGCAGGTTGAAGATAGTAGATCTTGCATTCCTGCATCAACAGCGAAGCAGATCGAAGATACAAGCCTTGCCTCCCTCGGTTGTAGTGGAGCAGGTTGAAGATAACAGATCTTGCTTTCCTGCATCGACAGTGAAGTAGATCGAAGGCACAATCCTTGCCTCCCTCGGTTGTAGTGGAGCAGGTTGGAAACTACAAGATCTTGTCTCCCTAAGCAGTAGCGGAGCAGATCGAAGACGGCGAGTCTTATCTTCAAGTGTAAGGAAGCAAATTGAAGCCGGTAATCCTATCTCCCTGATGTTACAGTGGAGTGGATCGAAGCACCAATTCCTATACCTCTGAAGATGCAGTAGGTTGGAATGAGGCAACTTGAAGAAAAAGAGCACCAAGGTCCAGCACCACCGGGCAAATATGGTCATTTTTAGTCTTTGCTTCATTACTGTTACACGACAATGAGTAAAGAGGGGCCCAAATTTGAGCCAAGCCCAAAACAACAAAAATCAACACAAAGAACCCTAGAAGATCTAGGCGCCACGCTCCTCCCACGCGCGTCTGCCTCCTCACGTGCGCCTCCGTACCCTCTGCCCCAGTCTCGCACGACCTCTGTACCCGTACCTGCAAAGGACAAAAACGAACGGAAAACAACACAACAAAAGGGAGCAAAAATTGTAAGAGCGAAAAGAGAAAAACAGAAAAAAAAAGGCAATTTTTGTATTTTCTTTTGGCTATATAAAAGCCATAACGAAATCTGTAAAAGTTACGAATGGAAAATGAATAAAAAAGAAAAAAATATTCAAAGAAACTTTGAAAGGTGATTCGCCATTCTTGCTTTCTCTACGTTTCATACCGTTTTCTTTTATTTTTTATATGCAAAGAAGATAAAATCAAAAGAGAAAATAAGGTTAGAGAGCGAGGAGTTTACCTGTTTGGCCGGATCTTCGTTCGCTTCATCGCAATCGGAGTCGGACGATGGTTAAAAGGCCTCTGAGAAAACCTTTTCTGAGCGGGACGACTTTGGATGGGGGGAGGGCTTTTGTTTTCTTGATGCGGTGCAAAGAGTTTTTCTCTCTTTTTTTCTTTAGGTTTTTTTATATATTAGGAAAGCTTCTGATAGCTTAGGGTTTTGTTTTTAACCACGAAAGAAACGACGTCGTTTAATGGCCTGCGACCCGTGCGGTGACCCGATCCAGGGAAGGATCCGCGCACTTTGGGCGTTTGGTCTATTTGCGCATACAGTCCCCCGGTTTTGTAATTTATCTCTAAATCATTTTTATCTATTTCACCTTATTTTATTTCATTTTCAAATTGCATCAAGCATTTTATTTTTATAGCGTTCTAGTCCAATGTAGCTGCGCATAGGGTTATTGGGATTATTACCCTTTTAGTCCCCAAGTTGTTCGCGCGTTCCTTTATGGCCCTTAATGTTTTTTTATTTATTTTCTCTTTTAATTTTTAATTAAACGCAATTTAGCCTGTTTTTGTTTAATTTAAATGTATTCAATTTTTATTTTAATATTCATCATTTTTTAAATATATTTAATTTTACATCTAGCATTATTTTATGTTTAAATTTAGTATATTTTAAATTTATTACAATATTATTTTAATATTATAACATATTATTGTTCTAAACATATCATTAACATTATTTTAAATTTCTCATGTACAATCTTATGCATTCTTGCTGCAATTTCAATATAACTTATACATATTTTACATCTTTATTTTATTATACATCTTTAACTACACTTATATAGTTCTTTGCTTTAGGATTTATACAATAATATTTTTACTTAATATTTTTCTATACATGTAAATATAATTTGTGTTAAATTATTTATATATATATACATAATATATTATTGATTTCATATTATTACATATTCTTTCATATATTTTTATGTATAAATAACTTATTTCTTTCAAACCCTATTTTATTATATGTTTTATTTATTCCAACTCTTTTATATATTATTATGTGTAATTTATTTATATTAAGTTTTCCACTCCATCTATTACTTATTTTAAAATGTGTATATCATTCTTTTCTATTTTGAATGTTTCAAGTTTGCAAATATATTATTCATTTTAATTCTTTATTCATATACGTATAACCTATTATTGACGATTTCAAATATTTTATTTTTTTCTCATCGTTTTTGTTTTTGTTAGATGATTCCCTAATTACCTTTTAATCCATTTACCTTTCTAACATGAATATTAATATTGGTTTAATGTGCGGTATGATTGCTTTTATGCTTATTGTATAACCTATTCGCATGAATTGATTCTTTGTAACTCATTAGTATTGATTTTAGTTTGTAAATTAGCTTTTCCCGATGTACAATGTTATTTCGTTATTCATTCAAAAGATTACAAGTCTCAAAGTTATTTCATTCAAAAACTTTCAAAAATACTCAAAGTTTAGAATCCTCGAGAGAATTGAGCCCTAACGAATTGGGTTCCAATTTTTCTCGTCGAATTTAAATAATCGAATATTTTTTTAAACATACAAATTTCAAATAAAAACCCATTCTCAGGAATTCGACATGTTGTGTCCTAAAGCACTGGATATGACATGTTATTTTCTTGAGACGAGGATTTAAAAAAAATAAAGGCAATGTTCGATATTTAGGAATTTTGTGAAATCGAACCCTAACTTACTGGTTTTGATTTTCTCATTTGACCCAGATAATCGGATATCCTTCTCAAAATGCATAGGTTTTAAAAGACGAGAGATAAACTTAATTTTGAGGAATTAAAATGTCGCACTCTAACTTACTGAATGTGATAATTTATTTCTTTGAAATAAGTGAGCCTCATCATCCAATTCATTTTATTCAAGGATCGTCTTTAAAATCTTTTCAAAATTTCGACATTAAGACATTAAACAATTAATTCGTTATCAATTTTGGGCGTCACGAGAGTGTTAACCCTTCCTCATGCGTAACCGACTCCCAAACCTGTTTTCTCAAAATTCGCAGACCTAAAATTATTTTCAAGGTAATCCGATCACACCTCAATAAAAGATCAGTGGCAACTCCCAAAATTTTCATAAGTCGACAACCCAAATTTTTGTTTTCAAAAAAATGGTTTTGATAGTGCAAATCTGTCGAAAATAAATTAAAATTCAATATGTTAATAATTTGAGTACAATTTAATTGTTTTATAATTATATTATATATTTTTTACAAGAATTACTACGAAACTGCATGAATTTGAGTTAAAATGTGCTGAAAAAGTCTATAATTTTTTGTGTTTCCATTTAGCTACTAACATTTTTATTTTTTCCTTTAGATAAATGATATTATATTTTAAGAAAATATGCTACCAAACATGGAATAACTAGCATCATCGTTTCACTTAATGTCTGTTCTGGAGCAAAAAGTATTGTTTTGAATAGTTGTTCAAAACAACTGTTATTCAAGAATAGCTATGTTCAAAATAGGGTTGTAGTTAGAACAACTATCATCCAGTGTGGTTTTTATTTGAGAACAAAACCAACTAAATTTCAGAACAACTCTTGTTTAGAATGAGGGCGTTCTAGGAATAGCTAAATTTAAAACAATCATTGTTTGGAATAATTTATATTTAGAGAAATTGTGTTTTTCCGGAAAAGTCATTATTCAGAACAAGCTTTACCAAGAAAAGCATCATCACAGGACAACTCTTATTCGAAACAACCTTTACAACGAGAACAACTCATGTTTGGAACAAGTCAAAATAACTATTATTCAAGAACAACTCTCATCCAAGAATAACCATCGTCCTACTTTTCAAGAGATGTTCCACAAAACATGTTTCACATAGTACCGCTTCACCGAAGTACGAAAAGTGGAAGTAACCTCGAAATATGGTAGGGTTCTTGGGTGATCTTCGCTTTTGGGATATTCCAGAGAGCCTGGCTTGGTGGATCAAATATGGAGGTAGTTAAGAGTTCTCCTCTTAACATTTTTCTGTAATGCTGAGTGTTTTCCCTCCTTTTAAAAGCATAGTGAATTCTTCTTCACTATTCACCATCACCAACAAAATATTTCACTACCCCTTGTAATTATTAATACAATTGTAACTGAAAAATATCTATCATTATTCTCGTTAATTATCAGATTTGTAACTCTTATTCTTGAAACACTATAAATAGGAGTCTTTCACAACTTGTGAAAAGGACTATTTGACACTTTTGACATTTTTAGCATTTTGAACTCTCGAAGGATTCTCTCTGAAATTCTCTCAACTTACTTATTTGCTAAGCCTAATCATTAGTCATATTTCTCTTTCTCCACCTTACCAACCACCACTTGCTGTTGCACTCAGTGTTACTGGATCTACTCCAATCTTCTTCTCTGCCTTCTTCAGATACATCTCATCTACTTATTTGCAACGCTTCCTCTCTCCATCAAAAGAAGCCTCTACAAAAATTAAGGCATTCAACTAAACTTTTACAAGTTATAAATTAAGGAGAATACGACAAAAACAAAGTTAAAATCTTGATTTTTGGAAGGGTTAATATAATTTTTTTCCTCTGAACTTGACAATTAGGTCTAGATTAGTAAATGGGTTAATTGCTAAATTCAAGTATCAAAGTGGATTAAAACAAATAAAACAACCAAAATGGGCTTTATTGCCAAGTTCAGAGGCAAAAATTGCATTAACCTTTTTTTACAAAGATGTAAAGAGGGGAGATATGCCAAGTTCTAACCATGACTATCAAAACCTGCAAATCTTTCACCTACTGTTTAAGTAGAAACATCAATTGAATTACTGTCATTGATACCTTCCTTGAGTATAGATGGATACAACATGTTTTGTCCCAACAAAACAAAAGTGTTGCCTGGCCCTGGACCATGGCCCTCAAATTCTCATTTAACACTCTTTTTCACATTGTAATCTTAGAAGTAAAGCCCCAATCCAATGTTTGGGGTTTAAAACTAACTCCATGTAACGTTTAAAATAACTTTCAGTTTCCTTACTGTTATTCTATTAAAATATTATATATCCATATCAAATTTAAGATTTATTAAATTATGACATATCTACGTTTGTGAATAAAAAATAAAATTATATAGAAAATATATTTATAAAAAATAATTAAGATTTTGGTTGAAATTATAAAATAAAAGTATTGAAATTCATATTTATTAAAAAATATTCTTCAATTAATATAATTGACTTTATAAAGCAATGATTTTTAAGTCATTACTCAATTAAGTTGTGTCTGATTGACTTGTAACACCAACTCAACTAAATGTTTAATAACTAACTAGATTTACATGAAAAAAATTATGTAACAAATATATTTATTAAAAATTCCTTTAAAAAGCTAATCATACATGGTATTTCAAGTTCAAATCTCATTATGAAAATTTTATTGATTTATTATATGAAAAAGATTAAAACACCCTCATAAAATATGTATAATTTAATTTTTATATAGTAAGAAATTTTAGTAATTTCATAATTGAATTAACGTCGATTCAATTTGTGACATCAATTCAGTAAAATACTTGAAATAAGTAGATATAAATAATATTACCAACTGTATAATTGAATCTCTAACTTTACACCAATTCAGTTGGCAAATACATAAAAACCAAATTATAATATAAACTATATTTATTTATAAGATTATATTAGTATTAATTATTTTTAAACAAGAAAATAAATTATATATCTCTTATTAACTTAATTTTTCTAAAAAAAACATTTAAAAAAAACTACAATTACTTTAATTTTCCACCATCTCCTTTGTTTTATTTTAATTATCCATATTTATTATATCCTAATTATTATAAAGTCTACTAAGTTCGATATCACAGGTTAATTGGGTACCAATTTAATTAAGGAAAGATGAAAATATTCTCACTTTATAAAATAAATTGTATTATTTTGAAGGTGCTTTTGCCATTTTATATCATTTTATAGAAAAGTAAACATGGATGATAAGATTTGAACCCATATCTTTTTAAACTTTTACATTCATACTTTACCATTTAGCTAAAGTTTCATTTGTTATTTATATCAATTATATATATTTGTTATATTATTTTATTTTTATCCATATTGTGAATGTAATATAATCTAGTTTTTTTATACATAAATATAGAGTATTATCTAGACCTGTTCATGGGCCGGGTCGGGCCGGGTTTGGGCCAGGCCCGGAAAAAATTTTTGGCCCTCCTCCTAGGCCTCGGGCCCGGCCCGACCAAAAATCTTGCCCAGGCCCGGCCCGAAAAAAATATCATAAGCCCGAGCCCAGTCCGGCCCCGCTCATTTTTTAATAAACATTAAAAAATATTTTAAAAATAAAAATATTTTAAAAGTATTTTAAAATTAAAAAATAAAAATAAAAAATATATATTTATTATATTCGGGCCGGGCCCGGGCCAAAAAAGTGGTGCCCGAGGCCCGGCCCATTTTTTAAACGGGCCTCGTTTTTTTGCCCAAGCCCATATTTCGGGCCTATATTTTTACCCGAACCCTCCCATATTTTGGACGTGCCGGGCCGGGCCGCCCGGCCCATGAACAGGTCTAGTATTATCCTAAATTAAGAATGTTAAAGAAACAAATCAAAATTAATTAAATATAGGTATTTAAAACGTTTGCAGTATAATAAATAACTACCATTACCAAAAGCCATTCAATTAATAAAATCATTTTTTTAGAAATTTTGTAGATTCTAAATTTAATGATGTAATTTTCTTTATAATTATTGACACCTCTAATTGTAGAAGAAGAAAATTTACGAGTTAATTACTAAAATTATTGTGGGTCAAAATCAACGTTATCATGGTAAAAATAATGACATCATACATGTTTCATAATTATTTTCTTTAATTAATTTTATTTAATTAAGAGATCAATATTAAAATTTTATTTTATCATTAATTAAAAACAAAATAATTAAGTGAAATATTAAATGATTATTTATCTTAAAATTAATTAAATTAATATGATAAATAATAAATAAAATAGTTTAAATTCTTATAGAACAATTAAATGGAATAGTTAAATTCTACAATAATTTTTATTTATTTATGTGATTATATCAAATGAAGCAGTTAAATTCTACAAGATTCCTCTTTTATTCATGTAATTGACACTACATAAAGGGGTCACCCTAAGCCATTCTACACATTCAGGGGTTCAAGAAGCTCGGAAAATCTCTATAGATTTCTCTAGAACTTGAAGAAATTCTGAAGAACACCATACATGTTTTATAGAAAAGTTGCATTCTGATCTAGTTCAGCCATGGAGAAGAAGACAAAAGTCGTTTATGAAGAAAGTTGACTTTCAATCCGTTTCAATTGAAAAAAGGAGGTTCAAACCCATTTCAAGAATAAATTAAGACGACACTTGAAGCAATCAACATCTATCTAAAATCAAATCAGACCACCCTTGAATCGAAGTCAAATCGGAGAAAAGAATCAAAGGATAGTTTTATTTGTGTTCAAGAATAATATTAAAAACTGCGAAGCTGGGATCCTAAAGTTGGAAGTAAATTAAAGTGATTCCTAAGCAAAGAATAAGGTAAGGGATGGTTGGAAACCATTTAAAACTCCAAATGGATTAAAGGAGAAAAGGCCCTTCATCCTTGGAAATTGCTTGAACGTCACAAGGATATCAAATCCAAATCAAATCTTGGAAAATTCAAAAGCCAGCAATACATCTGGGAATCTTACTTAGGATTATATATATTTTTATCCACTAACTTAAGCTTTGACAGCTTCTTCTCATAGATTTTTGGAAGATTCTATTCATTTTATTAACAAAACATGACATCATGGGATTTTTCATTAATTTTCCAGTTTTGTTGTGTTGCCGACATTTTCTCCGCACATTATTATTTTATACGATTATAATTTTCTCTACATTCTCCTCTGCATGATTGGATCAACTTTAATCATTGAAACAATTTTGCAATTTTCCTCAGATTTTGTTCAACCATTAAATTTACTCTAGATTTGATTTTAGATTGTTTGTTTCTCAAGATGCAGAACTAAATGCAATCCGCTAAACCAAAAAGGACCGACAATTTCACTCTTGAATGATTTTAAATCGAAGTTTGTGTACGATGATATATATTTTAAATTTAAATCTATTTACTTTATTTTACACCATTTAATTTACTCGTAATAAATAAATTTATAGGACAATACCTATTATTATTATCCGCCAAAAGAGGCAAGTTGTTAGTCAACGACAGTCCCACTTTATCATGTCTAGTTTGGAGATTGGAAGTAGGAAACACCATATAAAACGTCGTTGTTTTAGCTAAAGTGTTTTGTTTGAGAGCTGCCTTCACTATCTGTTTGTTTCCCATTTCACATCACATCCACGTTGTTGGATTTATTTTTCTTATTTCTTTTATTAAGTATTATGAAGATTTATGTGTTAAAATTTAAATTACACTTTGTTTTCTTCATTAACATAATTGTTAAAGAAATATAAGAAATTAATATAATATGTTTCATTAACTTGATAAGTTAAGAATATCAATTTAATAAATTTTCAATAATTTTTTTATATTTTCTTTAATTATTTAAAAAAATCATGTCTAGGATTAACCTAGAGGGGTTTTCAAATAATTATAAAAATTGTTATAAAATACTAATAATGCAAAGAACACAAGAATAATAGACGAGAATAAAGAGAGATTTCTATTGCATTTCTCTTATTTTCCTTCATCATTACAAGTAGTATACTCCTATACATATAGGGAGATTAGATTCATCATTTTTTTAATACATAAATAAGAAAGGGGTTACAAGAAGATGAAAAGTGAAGAGTTAAGGAAGATTAAAGGTGAAAGGTTGATTGTAATGAACATCCACTTAATAGAAATTATAACACTCTCCCTTAGATGTTCATTGTATAAAGGATGTCTCATTAAAAACATTACTAGGAAAAACCCTGTAAGACAAAAATCTAGTGAAGGAAGAAAGAGTACATAATCCTTTAATACACAGTATGTCACAACCTTAAAATAAAAATGTAGTGCGAATTTACTCCCACTCATATAAGCATCACTTAAGATTTTTGAAACGGCGCAATCCAATGCTAAAAATTAACTTCTCAAATGTAGTTGTAGTAAGTGCCTAATTGAATTCTCGATTATTATTTGCATTGGGTGAGGGGTGTTACAACAGTGCATATTTTGCTCCCCTTATTTGAACATCATTTTATAAGTCAATATTGAGTCATTCAATATTATTTATCAATAGTAAATCATCAACATATAGAACAAATTTTGTTGATGTGTAACATCCCGAAATAGGGCCTAGTCGAAATAGTAGTTTCGGGACCACAAATCCAATGAGAAAAAATTTATTTTTATTATATTTTTATAGTCAACAATTTCACAGAATGATTTCATGAAAATTTCATTCAAAAATTTTGACCTTGGGGCACTCAATTTAGTCAAAAGGACTAAATTGTAAAAAGTGCAAAACTTGAGTTCTAGAAGCTAGAGGTGTCCAATTGTTATGAAATCTTAAATTGGATGTCCTTAATAAGTAATTAGACCATTGGTTAAATTTTGGACAAAAATGGACATGAGAAAAGTGAAATAAGATATTTTTAAGTTAGGGGCATTTTGGTAAATTGGTAATTAAATGGACTAAAAGACAAAATAAAAGCCAAATTTCTTGTCCATCTTCTCCATATGGCCGAATATGTCATGGAAGCCATGGATAGGGTTTTTTTCAAGCTTCCAAGCTTCATAGTAAGTCCATCTTTGCCCCGTTTTTAATGTACTTTACATTTTTGAGATCCTCGTAGCTCGATGTAGCTTATTATACCTTTAATTCATGCTAGGGTTCATATTTGGAAAAATACCCATAGGTGAAGTGTGTTTATTTTTATGTTTTATGGTAGAATATGCAGCTTGAAATTATGTTAAACAACTTTTGCTAGGCGATTTTAAGTGAAAACGAGTAAAATGACATAATCGGTAAAAATACCTAATGTTCATAAGTAAATGTTAGAGTGGGAATTTGATGTTTCCATAGAAGGGAAATAAGTTCAGCATGTCATAAGACATAAGAATAAGGGATGAAGTTTAATTTCCGAGCTTTAGGGCAAAAGTGTAAATATGCAAAAGTTTAGGGGAAAAATTGTAATTTTGCCAAAGTTCGAGTCAAGGACTGTTTTCGATGAATGTGAGTATTAAATAAGCTAAATTTTCTATTATAGATCAAGAAGAATGAAATTCAGAGTTAGATTGGGGAAAGAAAAAGGTTGAGGACTAAGTTGCTAGATTTGATCGTATTTTGTACCGAGGTAAGTTTACGGTAAATAAATACAATATTTCAATAATTATTATTAATTTTTTTATTTTAAAGAAATTATATATTTATTTCATCAAATTATTTAATGTTGACTCAAGTATGAGATTACAGAGAATCAGTGTTAAAAAGTCTCGTTGAAACATTAGGAATGAAATCCCATGTAAGACCATGTATGGGACATGGCATTGGCATTATTGAGGGTATGAGAGGTCTCCCGTAAGACCATGCCTGGGACATGGCATGGACACCGAGATGAGAACTCCCATGTAAGACCATATATGGGATATGACATTGGCAGTACAGGAAACTTCCCATGTAAGACCATGTCTGGGACATGGCTTTGGCATGTTATTATCAAACAAGAGACCCGAGTTTCCTTAGTATTTCAAGTGGTTCAACGGGCTAGTAAATAAACTATATTACATGAAAGTTCAGGTAAAAGCATAATAAACAGATTCAGGTGAGTTGTAAGGGTTAAGATAAAAGCATAATAAACAAATTCAGGTGAGTTGTAAGGGTTAAGAATATCTCAGTTATCAGTTGAGAAAGAAATTATAGCGAGGGAAGAGTAAGTTATAATCATGAGTTATTTAAGTAAGCAAGTAAGTGAAAAAGTAAGAGAGTAAGTAAAGATCATGATACTTGATGATAATTTATGAGTATAATTATTTACGATAAATGTTGTTATTTATTTGCTTGTAAACTTACTAAGCTTTAATGCTTACCCCATTTATTTTCCTTCTTTATTATAGTATCGTCAAGCCAATTCGGGGATCGTAAAGACGTCGGAGATCGTTTCACACTATCAACAGACCATCTCGGTATTTTGTGATCCAAACATTTTAAGTTATGACATGTATAGGGACTTAGTCATTTTTTTGTGTCCTTATGATATGGCTAATGAATAGCTATTGAAATGGCTATTTAAGAACATGTTTTAGTGTTATGTATGCCTAAATGATGTTAATACAAAGAAATTATAAAAGAGTAAAAATTTGCAATGGAACAGTTTTTGGACAGCAGCATTCACGTGATTTTGAAAAATCACCAAAAATAGTAGAAATGGAATTAGAGAGTGAATGAGATATAAAATTAAATCTTATCGAGTCTATTTTCACATGAAAGAAACGATGTAGGAAAATGAATTATATAAAATAGTAGAAATGGGATTAGAGAGTGAATGACATATAAAATTAAATCTTATCGAGTCTATTTTCACATGAAAGAAACGATGTAGGCAAATGAATTATATATTACGAGATATTTGATTTTTAGTGAGACAGGATCAGAATGGTTTTTGAAGTCCCCTGTTCTGACTTTAGAAAATCATTAAAAATTGTACAGAAAGAATTATGAGTCATAACTTATATTTATAGATTCCTTAGTGCGTCTATTTTCAATATAAACAAACAAGAACATTATCCAAATTCTGTACAAAAAGATAATTGATTTTTAGTGAAGAGGTGTCAGAACTATCGAGTAGTGAAACAGGGGAGACTTTAACGAATAAACTGTACTATTTGGATAAACCAAAAATACTGGAAATTTTATGGTAAGAAGATATTTGAGTCTAGTTTCAGGGAAAATTTACGGATCTAAATTTAAAGTTTTGTAACTCGAGTTATAATTAAATTAGTGACTATTATGCAGGTGGACAATTTTATTGTGAATAGTGAAATAAATTATTTTTATTTGTTTATGTATTCAGAAAATTTTTAATGTTCCCAGTTTTGACCCGAACCATTTCCGTTGCATGTTTTAGGGTCTCGAGGGTTCTTTTTAGGGACGTACTGAATGAACATGAGTGAATTAATTTTAAAAGCAAATTTTTATGCTCCGATCTAGTAAGTTAAGTCAGTTAACGCCTCGTGCTCGACTCCGGCAACGATCTCGGGTAAAAGGTGTTACACGATGCGTATCAATATAGCAATAAATTCAATTGTATTCTTATGCTTTATATGTTGCCAACAACTTTATAAAGTAAGATATATTGTATCATTCACTATTACCAATACAACGAGTGCATTGGGCACATAAAGAAATGATACTTCAGGACCATTGTTTTATAACATTATTGTTTAACCATTTGTATTCCTTTTGAATATCTCCAATCTACATGAAAAATTAGTCTGATTAATTTTGTTCAATAGCAATTCTTTATAATATAATTGTGTAACAATTTGTCCTTATTGAACACTCGATCTTCACGTTGAGAAAAAATTCATTTTTAGATATTCTTTCATTATAAACTTTATCTATCAAATAATTATTTCTCTTGAAAATTCTTCGAAAAATCCAATGATATTAGATTAATATCAACAATGATGATAATAACCTATGTGTATAAATACATTAATTAATAACAACTATTGAACAAAATCATATTCACATTTATTGATTTTCTCATGAAACTTGAGTTTTATGCTTCAGGCATCAATATTATCAAATAATTTATATCAGCTAAATACAAATTCACTAGATGTAAATAAATAACTCTATTTGGTGTTTGCATCCACAAAAAATTAATCATTTTTCATAACCAAAACCAAGTGTCTTGTCAACATTCTCGTTACAAGTCAATCCTATATATTATGACTTGTATTTTTTTCACTATTATGCTAACATGTACTCCCCTTGGCTTTACACTTTCCAGGTGTTTGGACTTCAAGTCTGAGATATATTTCATAGGTTATAATAGAAGTGTCTATTTTTTATGAGTTGTTCTCATATCAATGCTTTCAAATATATTTTCATTCAATATCCTCACTTTTCCGTAATATCGAAGTGTTCTACGTAATTATCGTTGTCGAAAATAATTTCCTTTTGTCAACTCCATCATATTTATTTATGACACAATTGATTAGGATATCACATCATATTCATAATTTTAAGTACTTGAACTTCTTCTAGGATTTTATCAAAAGTTATGCCTTAGGGCTCTTCATGAGTACTTGTCTCCTTTAATATGTGACCATTTTCATTTCTTTCTCCTTTCTTTCAAGAATTTTTTGTTTTATGGAATCGAATGATTTACCATGCTTCTATCATGCTCAAGACTTATTTTTTATCACATTGTCCTTTTGTGACATATAATTATTTGGAACATTTTAGCTGGTATATGTATCAACTAGTATATGCAATCTCTAAATGTCATCACTAAACATGTCTGGCAAAAATTTTTATCCTTCAAATTTTGTGCATATAATATTAGTAAGTTCACAAAAAGTGATGACATAATTATTTAACCAACTTGTCTCCCCATAATACAAAGAAAATTTGCAACATGATGATACTTTTTCAAAATTATAAATATATCTCATTTCAACTTTGAATCTCTAATAAAAATTCTAAATTTTCTCAACTTCATACTTGGTGATCCATCTTAATGTATTATGGTGGAACATAAAATAGATATTACACATCTAAATATTTTTAGATGAAATCTATTGGCTTATAAATGAAAGTCAATTCTCACGAGAAAAATATTTCTTACATGTTGGCTTGATGTAAATCTATTCTTATATTAATGGTTAAGCAATTAAATGGAGACATATTTTTGCTAACCATTAAGTATAACATATATAGGTATAAAAAAACTTAATATTATCCCAGCTAAAACTATTAAAATCAAGTTTGGGATACAATGCACCAGCATTGTTAGCACAAATTGCATACTATAGAAATTGTGCACAATCAAATTATTTCAAGAAATAATATCGCAAACTTCGAATAACACACATGTGATACATAAGTTCATATATTATTTGGTTATCATCTAAAAATGCAATCGACCTCTAACTTTAACTGGTGTTAGTTCAATATGTTGTCACAATAAGTAGTTTTGATGATAATTATTAAAATATAACTTATAATTCTTCAATAAAATCATATAAATTTTCATCAAATTATTTTGCATCATCGTTGACTCGAGATGGTCTAACCGGTCATACCAACATTATAAACTTCATTTCACTATCTCATATGTCAATAATATACGTGTAATGTATTCCATTGAGGAATATTTATAATACAAAACACGAGTATCTCATGTCATTTCTATCCATGATTTTTATGTAAAATGCATAAAGATTTCCTTCAACATATATTTTTTTGATTTGAAAAAAAATATTATGCTTTACAAAATTTTGCATCATAGGGAGGTAAAATAGTAGCTCTTAAAGAGCTTTTTACGGTTTAATGCAATATTAGCTCTTTAGGAACACGTAATCATTTTATTATATAACCTTAATGAATACTTAATTTATTTTAAATAATAAACACTTTTGCACTTCTTTCCAACATGAATGATAAAAATTTATAATATATATGTTTTATTTATTCATATAAAAATAAAATAAATAGGTATAAATAAAATATATATTAAACATAATAAATAATAAATTCATATTACTAAAAAATCACTATGGTTATAGATAATATTTTTTTATATACCATAACACAACAAAATGAAAAATGTTATAATGTCAAATGAAAGTAACTTTGCAACTATAAAGGTTTAAACATAAACATTTTCTAACTTCCACATCTTATGACATAATTTCATTTTAAATTTTACAATAATCATGAAACTTTCCAGATAGGGTGAATATCTGAAAGTTCATGACAAGTAAGTATTTTTAATCCCATTCTACAATAATAATCTATTTTAATCAAAATTAAAATTAAGCCAATCAATTATATTAAAAATGAACCAATAAAAAATTTATCTCCACATAAAAATCCTAATAACTAAATGCGTGAAGATTTTTATAAATTCATAAATTTACGAATAGAGAATTATATAAATTGAAATTCTTAATAGAAATCAAATTAAATTTCAAAAGAAGTTTATTAGACTGACTTGTGTTACCATGGATGAGAAGCAATGATTATAAACATCCTTTGTAATAAAGAGAAGGAGATCAACCCCAAGCAGATATCAAGTAGCCATTGATTCTAATGATTCTTAAACCAAAAAATTAAATTTCAATGCTTGGATCCCAACAAAATTTTGACACAAACTAAGAACATATTAATCATCCTTATATGCATGGTCAGCTTTAGCATCATAGTAAAAATTTTCATCTTTTGCCAAAAAATTATCCTCCATTTTATCAATTTGGGATAACAAAATTCATCTCAATATTGTTTCTTTTTTTTAATGGATGTTTTGGTAAAGTTTTACTAGATGCTTAAACATACGACAGGTATGTGACTAATGCATTTTCATACCATATTGGTAGCATGGATTTTTAATAACCTTCGAATATTTTGACCACCATTTTCTTGTTTTTCCTTTTTTTTCTAGTGGTTAGAACTACCACTATTATAACCACCATGATAACAATTATTAGTATGTCTCCAACCACATCCTCAATTACAATGACAACCACGATCTCTATATTTTGATTTTTCATAATTTTTTTTGTATTGTTACTTTCACTTTAAGGAATAGAGCCTTTTTCACTAGAAGGCATGAGATTGTTTCTAAATACTTTTTAAAGGCTTTTTCACAATATTGCTGCTACAGAAGCACATAATATATCTCAATCACAAAAATTTTTAGAGAGTATTATAATTTTGCAATGGTAAAATCATTTTTTCAAATTATTACGCAATTCAAGAGTCAAGAGGATCTTTTGCAATTAGATATTTTACTTTTAATCCTTCATGTAGATGATATTGGTCAAAAACAATGGTTTTTATTGTCTATATAAAAAGTCAAATTTGTTTATATGCACAAATCATGTGTGGTTCTATTACAAATAATCTAATAGGCAATGTAGTACATTTGATAAAGGTCACCAAATAAAATAAAAAATTTAAAAATGGCTACTATTTTTTAATCATATCAATGGCATATGTTATGAAAGATATACAAAGGAAATCGAATTATAGGATGAAAAAATATGGAATTAAATCTTATTAAGTTTAGTTTCTCATAGAAGAAACGGTGTAAGTAATGGAATTCTAAATCATGAGATATAATAAATTATGTGAGACAAGGTCAGAATGAATTCGGGTTCCCCTGGTCTAACTTTGGAAAATCATCAAAAATTGGAGAAAAATAATTATGGGCTTAAATTTATATGTTTAAAATCCTGAATGAGTCTATTTTTAAGAGAAACAAACAGAAACATCATCTGAATTCTGTACGAGGAGATAATTAATTTTTAGTGAAGAAGGGTCAGAACTGTCAGACAGCAGAATAAGGATGAGTTTAAAGAATAAACTGTACTTATTGGCTAAACAAAAAAATTTGAAAATTTTATAGTAAGAAGATATGTGAATATAGTTTCAGATAAAATTAACGGATCTCAATTCAGAGTTACATAGCTCAAGATATAAATAATTTTGTGACAATGAATCAAGTGGACAGCTTTGAATGAACAAATAAATAAATATTGAAATTATAGATAATGTTACATATAAGCATGTTATATACATTAAGGATGTGGAATGGAGAGGAGGAGGAGGAAAATATATGATTATTCAACTAGCATGAGTTTTCATTAAAAATGGCCAATTTGCATGTTTTAGGTTCAGGGACTAAATTGAATAAAAGTAATATTTTAAGGGTAAATTTGTAAAAATGTCAAAAAGTGATCAAATTGCATGAAATGAATTGTTTTATTATTTAAATTAATAAATTGAATGAAATATTAATTTATATCAATATTGAGTGGAAATTCGAAGGAAAATAAAAAAATTACCAAAATATCCCTAAATTTTGGTATTTTTGCAATTTAGCCTGGTAAGTTCTTGTAACTTGAATTATATTCTTAGATGATTGAAATATATATATTGGATTGAGAAATTGATTTGAATTGTGAACATGAGAAATTGTGAATTGAATGAAATGGAAATGAAGCTTTGAATTACATGAGTAAATATCGGGTCTCATAGGCCCTATTTGTTATGAATATAATATTTCGAGGATATGCTGTAAAGAATTATAAAAGTAAGTTAATAATTTAAAATTTTTAATTCGGATGAAATTTTGTAACTTGGTTTAATACGTATGCAAATGTATGTCTTCTAGTAATGCCTCGTACCCTATTCCGGCGTTGAATATGGGTAAGGGATGTTACAATGTGACATCACCAGATTCGGTCATAACGTTTAGACCGGGTTTGGGGTGTTACAAACAAACCCTTCAACAAGCCAATATTGTCCCCATCACATCCCAAGTCTAGTGAGTCCAAGATTTAAGCGTATTCTAGTAAAAGAATTTGTTTGGCGAAGTGTGATCAGCCCAATTATTTCTTTTGGCGCATATGCATTAACGTATAGTAATCGTCATGTAAATAAGTGAAGATTCTATTTTAGACTATTCTACTATTTAAAGAGAAAGGTTTTGTTAAGTGGAAAGTTAATTATGGTATAAGTTAACGCCAAATGTATAGTGCGCCTTGTCTTTATGAAGTATTATGCAAGTTAGGTTGTAAAGTGACCTGGTTAGGAACCAACTGGATAGACTGGTCTAATATTTATAATGCAATATTCTCATTTATGTTTCTCTCAGAAATGGTAGACCATTAAGAAGGAAAAATTTTGAAATTTTAGACACTTGTTAAGTTCCACTATGAGGAAATGGGTCATATATATATGTGCGAGAAGGGTTTTGTGAAGAGGGTTATTCTTTCTTGAATACGTTACTCTTTGATTTTTTTTCTTTCGTCCAATGACATATTTTTCTCTCTAAGCTAGAAGCTAAGGCTCTTAGTTTAATCGCGGTCATTCCATCTCTAATTGTTGTTGCTAATTCGAGAAGGATGTTTGAGTCTGGAGTTTCGAACTACAGTAGGTAAGTAACAGGTAAGTCTCTACCCTGACTCTTCTATGGGAACTGTTCAAGTATAAGCATATAGATGTATAAATAACGATGATATCTAAAATAATTGGTAAGAGTATGAGTATAGTAAAGATCTGATATGTATTATGATGATATGTATAAGGTTCTGTTGAAAAGAATGTTGATCAGTGAGCATGCAGGTGAAGTCTAATATATGAAAAGTATGAATCAGTTAGGAATGTGAACAAATCTGGGTAAGTGAAGCTTGAGCAATGTCCCTCTGCGATGCCTTTGGTAGGGCAATAATATTGCTAACTAGATTGGTAAATCATAATATAAAAACAAGTATAAGACCATGAGGTTGATACCCATGACATCGTATGATATGAAAACATTCATGGTGTAGCCTCTAGTAAGATGAAGACTAAACTGGCATATCACAATATTTGAAAGTGTGTAAGTCTATATGGCTGAGGCCCATGGCAAGATATGAATATATGAATGTTCATGGTGTAGCCTTCAATAATGTATAGATCGAACTGGCAGATCACGATACAAGAAATATATGTATAAGCCCATGAGAGAGAAACCCATGACACATTCTATGAAAGTCCACCAGGACAATATACATGTGACTCTGTATGTTTTCTTTGTGGCATATTTAGTATGTTTCCTTTGTGGCATATTCTATTTAGTCGTTGTGGTGTTCTCTGCTAATTCCATATGGTAAAATGTGATTACTTTCCCTTGTATATCCTAGATAAGTTCATTTTATAATTTGATAAGTAAATCTATGATAAGGTAATGATATGTCTGAAACTAATTTGATTGAATTAG
The DNA here is from genome assembly GCF_007990345.1 of Gossypium hirsutum. Classification (NCBI taxonomy): domain Eukaryota; kingdom Viridiplantae; phylum Streptophyta; class Magnoliopsida; order Malvales; family Malvaceae; genus Gossypium; species Gossypium hirsutum. The sequence continues at coordinate 33,519,212 of NC_053440.1, forward strand.
TTATGTGATGTAATCAAATAAGAATTAAGGGAATTTCTTGATAAGAAGGGAGTATTTGTATGTTTAGAAAGGGTATCCGCCATGATAATCTGTTAGTTTGTGATTTGGGTGTGTTTGTAGTTATGAATGAGATAAGAATCTATTATTCTAAGTTTGTCTGTACCATGTACGGTTGAATTTGAGTTATCTAGAATCCACCATATCTGAGTAGTATCACGCCTTCTTCTGAAATCTTATGGAATCTGAGTTATTATTATCTAAATACCTAGGGTTTTTTAACAAAAATTTGTGGAATTCATCTGAATGATTTGTATAATTCATTATCAGTATAAGCTTGTTGGGCATTGAACAAGAATATGATTTGATTAGTAAACTGATAATATTCAACTCTGCATGGGAATCCACCCAAACGTGTATGCATCCGCTAGTGAACAGTATCTGTGAACAACCGTTCTTGAATAAGTGTATGTGTGAAGAGATGGTCTATATGAAGTGAGATTTGAAGATATATTCTTTGAAAAGTACCTTTATGGTTCTAAGAAAAAGAAGAGATTAAGGTAATGTTTGGAAGGATCTTAAGTTAGTTGGTAGTTAAGAGAGAATTTGTATGATTAAAAGTATAGTAGTTGGTGTGTAAGTGTAAGCTTGAAATTGTGATAGTATCCGCCTGAAACAAAAGTGGTTAAGAAGGGTAGCTTTTGTAGCGATGTTCTTCAAATATTATATAAGAACCCGCCAAGGTATTCTGTATTAACTCTCACTAAGTTTTCCTGAACTTGCTAGTGCTATGTTTATGTTTCAAGTAATTATAAGGTGAGATGACGCCAAGATTACGCCAAGGAAGCGGCATACCAAGTTATTATGCATACAGTGGAAAATGGTGTATCATAAGATTTCACCTTAACGAATTTGTCTTTAGTAAATGTTTGTGTTCTAAAATATTTAGTGAAAACTATGATATAATATTTTATTCTTAAATACTTTCCTTAGTTTTCCTGAAATTGAGTCTTGAATAAGATAAAAAGTAATTTGTTTTAAGTAAGAGGTATTTGCCAATAGTTTCAAAATTTTATTAAATGGTATATGAAGTAGCACCCGAGATTTGGTGAATTGGGTTAGGTTGAGGGCATTACAAGTTGGTATCAGACCCTTAATTTAGCCGATTTTCTAGCAAATAAGTGAGCCAGCCCTATATGCATATTACGCCGAGCTTGTCTATAACACCCTATACCCTGCCTGGCCACCGAGCCCGAATATAAAGATGTCACACCACCGTCTCACTACTTTTACATTACAGTGTTCACTATTTTAAAGCCGACATATGCCATTCATAATGTTTGCATAGGTTTTAAGGCATACATGCATCAATCATCGCTAAATCATGCTGGACATACATCAATGTAGCTTATTGTGTTAAAAATTCAACCATTTGGACCACTTAGCAAAATTTCAAATTTAGACACGTAAGTATTGATACTGATCCTAGGGTATCGATATTTTCTTTAAGTGGTACCAATACCACTTGAAAAATCGATACCAAACTTGCATTTTGTTTCTCGCATAAAAATCGTACTATAAAAAATAATCGGTACATGTCATAGAGTATCGATATATTTACCCCGCGTATTGATACTCGAACAAAGGTATCGATACCAAATCTCTATTCTAACTTCCCTTTACTTTTCAAAACAAAGAGGTATCATTTTTAAAACTCGATTATTGATACCTCTGCTACAAACCTAAAAAATACAGCATACAAAAGTATTTAGTCTATTCCAATTTAGTTTCTAAACATCATGCATCAAATACTTCGACAAATAATCATCCATGTAACACCCCGAACCCGAGACCGTCGCCGGAGTCGAACACGAGGTGTTAACAGACTTCAAACCACTTATTAAAAATTTCCCAGACAAGCTGCCAATCTGCGTACTAGTCACTTTAAAAATCATATCTTGAGTTATGAAACTCGAAATCCAGTTCTGTAAATTTTCCCTGGAACTAGACTCATATATCTATATGGTAGAATTTTTGTAGAATTTTTGGTCGGGCAAATTGGTACAGTTTATTAGTTCAAGTCGTCCCTGTTCCCGGGTTTGACTACTCTGATCCTTGTGCATTACGACTTAGATATCTCCCTTTACAGAGCTCCAATACTTATGCCGTTGGTTTCTAATGATACTAGACTCAAAAGGGAATCTATACATATAAAGCATGACTTCTAATTGTCTCTTATTAATTTAGGGTGAATTTCTAAAGTCGGGACAGGGATCCAGAAATCGCTCTGGCCCTGTTTCACAAGAGTTTAATTATCTCCTAACATACAGCTCATATGGTCGTTTCGTTTCTTCTATATGAAAATAGACTCATAGAGATTCGATTACATAATTTATTCATTAATTAATTCCATTCCTACTATTTTTAGTGATTTTTCAATCTCACGTCACTGCTGCTGCCAGCATCTGTTACTAAAGCAACTATGCCTATTTCGTGATTTCTCCTTGATCTAACTAGTAATTCATCATACATATCACAAATTATGATCATGACTAGCCATGCCAAAGGCTAATCATTTTCAAACATCTCCCTACTACACTATTGCCATATCATAAATTTTAACACCAAAAATAATCAACCATGACATATGGCATAAAAATCGAATTACCAAGACTTACGACCTAACATTATAGAACCAAATCCAACCGAACATTTATGCCATTTTCGCATGGCTAAAAGTTTACATACCAAATTTCAACAAAACATATTAGCCTATACATGCCGAAATGTTCTCCTAAACCGACTAAGAAGAAAGTACCAAAACTTACTAGCTGCTGTGATGACTTCGATGACGGTCCGATCACGCAAAAAGAGACGAGTCCAAGAAACCTAAAATAGGTGACAAGGAAACACCGAGTGAGTATATAACTCAGTAAGTCATAAGCAATGCACTACCATGCATACCGAACCATGCCATAGTTCCTTAGACCTATCAGTTCAATCTCATACCAAGTCATGCATTCACATTCCATATACCAATCAATAGGATATTTGAGGCATTTTCATACATCATTTTATTTTCGTTACAATCATACAACTAAACGACCTTTCACCTATTCCACGATAAATCTTATGTACGTGACTTCAATTATAATTGTCACATAGGTTCAAACTTACCAAGCTCAACTCCAAATATAAACATAGCGCCTATTAGCCATGAACTCAAGGTACTTACCCGATCCGCTGTCCGTGATCAACTCAATAATGTCGCACACTTAGTGTCCATAGTGATTCAAAAATATATATTAAGTCCGCACACTCAGTGCTATATAATCAACTCGCACACTTAGTGCTATATAATCAAACTCGCACACTTAGTGCCAATCTCATGATCATAAATGTTTATACCCGCACACTTAGTGCCGAAATCAACAACTCAATACATCTCACCTCTTTTCTTTTCATTCAACACTTTCATCACCACATGCATACATATATATAAATTTATCATTCCATTCGGCATAATTACATAGACATTATGTCTATTTAGATCAATACAAAATATATGCTTGGTGACTTACCTTATGTTGGGGAAAACGATTCCAACTCGACTACTCGATGTTCTTTCCTTTGCCCTTGCTTGCCTCTCCACCTTTAACTTCTTGAGCTAAATCGATAAATTAACTAGTTTAACCGTCTTGCTAAATATTTATATCAAAATATTAATGATTTCATAGCATAGGAGACACATGGCCAATTCTTATCTTTCTACCCCATGCTTTTGAACTATTTGGTTAACAACCATATACTATCACCCTATTGTCGATAATCCAATCAAGGATAGTATCACAATTGTGTACACCCATATAGCCGAATGTGCAAGATTAAATTCAACATCACCTATATACTTAATTAGATGGCCGAATATACCAAATTAAACTCAACATTAAATGTCACAAGAACCCTAATCTAATTTGCAAATTGCTTGGCCAAAGACTCACAAGTGCCTTATCTATAACCTATTCGGCCTTACTACTTAAACTTAGCCTTTCATACATTTATATCTAATGTCATAGAGATGCCAAATCCTTAAGTGTTCCAACATCTAACTTACTCAATTCAACACATCGAACAACATTTATACCGATTTTGCTAGCACACAAGCCTTTGGCCGAATGTCATTAACCTCTAGTCACCTAAATTTTTATTCTTTAAAACTCTTCCAACACTACATTCGGCACCTCCAACCTATAATTTAGATATTCTCAAGTTCATTCACAAGTACATTTATATGACACATATATCATTAACATTTTTCAACATGAATCTATAACATGACCGAATACTCATGCACATACATACATAAAGAGAACTCAAATAACACCCAAAAATCTCCTTTCCAAAGTTCATATATACCCATACATAGGGCAACTTCCATTCTTATCTCCCAACAATGAATTCATGAATTTAGCTATGGGTTAACTAGACTATACACTTATCAACTTAATCTCAACATCAATTAGAATAAAATCACAATGCATACCTTTCCTTTGAACTAGCCATGGCCGAATTCCTTGGTTTCTTTTTTTCAATCTTTCCTTTCTCAATTTCGGTAATGAAGGAGATGAAAGATGAGCCTTCCTTCCTCTTTGTTTTCTTTACTTTATTTCACTAATATTATTTTTTTCTCACATAATGCCATTTCTTATTTTAATAACTAATTAAACATATATATTTGCCCATCAACACCCATCTTGGCCGGCCACTATAAAGAAAATTGGGCAATTTGACATGCAAGTCCACCCTTGTGTTGACATGCACTAATAAACCATTTAAAATTAGTCTATCATATTTCACCATGTCTCATATTGATCCCTATTTAATAATTTCTCATGCAATTGGCAAATTTAGGGAATGAAACGTCGACATATGCATGTACACACATAATAAGTATAGAATATAACAATTAATTATTTTTACGACTCAGTTTTGTGGTCCCGAAACCACTTTCCGACTAGGGTCACATTAGGGCTGTCACAATCCATAAGGCTAAATTTAACAGTTCAAAATTTCATAAATGTGTCCGAGCAAGAAACATCATGCCATCATCAATGTTCATAAACCTAAGCATATTTGTAACTCATAAACCTCATAAAAAAAGAAGAAGCAAAAACCAACGAAATGTTCAAAACTAACATGGCCAAAAATAGGTCTACCACATTGCCTTATTCTCCAAAATGTAAACAAATAAATAATGAACACCTACGAAATACTAACAAGTCTTCCTTGGATCACTCTCTCGGAAAAACCACATCGCCCACCCCGAAACGTCATTAATCTGCATATCTTGAAAATAGTGGGTAAGCTTAAACAAGCTCAGTGAATTATTACAATAATCACTACGCAAACATGTCATCATGCATCGACAAAACAACCATATATATATGCAACTACAATATTCTTATGTCTAGTGTTATATAATACCTATGCATGCATTATCTATTAGCTCTTTTATATAGCACTTACATACCCATTCAAGCATATATCACATAACACGTATTCTATTAGTCATGTATCAAATTTCACAAAATCACATATAATGATAAATTGGCTCTTAAAGTATGAAACATAAAGTGGGCACTATCACCACACATTAGATACACGGATCTCCAATCACACCAAATGACTCATAGATTCAAACATATCCCATAAGTGAAGCATATGGCTAACAATCTCCTCATTTCCCCTTGAATGGAGCTTAGCTCACATTCCCTTATCTCTCCAAGATGTTCCAAGGCCTCAACGCCTAAAATCACTGTACATATAGGTGAGTACTCACAATCCTATGGCATGTCAACTATATCCAACGGTTTCAAGATCACAAGGCCAAAATATATGAAACAAATGCATATCATTTACCGATTATCCGTGCACTATCACTGCATATTTGATTTTTAGCAAAACATTGTCACTAACATTTAACATATACATAACATGTACACATTTACACTTTCACAATAGTTATCACAACCACATATCACATTTTGTAACATTTCATCCAAATTCACATATTCACATTCACATATGCACATAATTCAAAAGATAAAATAGGTATGAAAAAGCTTACACTCAGAATTTTGAGTAAAGGTTTAGGCTACTACTAAATTCTCAAATAACACATGACTTGTGTCTATAAGTAACAATTCCAAACACTCACCAATATGCTTTCGCTGAGAAGCCGAAAGCTCAATCTATGCTTTCCTAGCTTGTAGATGGTCTTAGCAAATTTGAAGCTTTAACACAATAAATTTACACAATACATTTAAAAATCAGCCATGGACTCACCACAAGCAATAAAAAACATAAGCCTAAACTAAGTTCTCATGTAACTGAAACCATGAACATAGCAAGCTTTAAATTCGAATATCTCGATCTATACTCAGTCTTTTCTCCTAAAACCAATTATGTTCATCTTATAATTCACCTACAACTAATTTCCAACCTTTAAACTACACTAAAATACTCAATTCATGGTATCAACATTTTTTGACATGTTTTATGGCTATTTTGGGAAAAATAATTAAAATTCAAGAAATCTTTATCGAAACGTCAAAAAAAAGATTAGAAACCTCTTAATCACGTCAAAACTAATTGAAAAATAGTTTGAAACCATGTTTTTACTCAAAATCCCAAAATTTACTATTAACGACTCTATTTTCGGCTTTTAATCAAAATCTGCAATATAATGGCTAATAATTCAGTTTTAAAGACCAATTAACATTAAAAAGTAATGGGTAAACGAGTGATTACCTTTGATGGAAGAAAAATAGAGATTTTTTGAAAACCCAAAAAACTTACACGTGAAGAAAATAATGAAATCTATGAAGTTTTCTTGAATATTTATGAAGGTTTAATACTTGGGAAATGATGGAAATCAAAGGAGTGAAGATTTAACAAAGAAAATCGAGGATGAGAGGTTGGGAGAGCAAGGGGCGACATTAACAAGCAAAAAAGAAGAAATAACATGAAAATTGTAGGTGGGGGTGATTTTTAGGTTCAATTTTAAAAATTATTAAAACTGCACACAATTTTGTCTTTGTTACAAATCAGTCTCTTTTTAAAATTAAAGGTTTCTAAAACACTTTTTCAAAAATTGATTTGATTTTCTAAAAATCATAATCGAAAAAATTACTGATATAGCGTGTCGCAAAATTCCAAACGCTATAAGACTAAAATTCCTAAAATACCCCTAAAACTCCTAGGCCTTATTTTAGGGTGTTACACTGTCTTAGTCCCTCAGGTATGTTGAAGTTTATGTTTTGTGCGACATATGCTTGTTATGCTAGTAAGTGATATTGTGATAAGTAAGACAATGGAGGAACAAAGGGTAGATTCATTGATAAAGTCTGGAAAAATATTACATTATTACAGAAAGAAAAAGCTTATGATAAAATAAAAAGAAATTTTACTTCCTCAGCATGATGGTTAATAGGTTCACAGGGACCTCTTTTGCTTGCGAAAATCCTTTGGAGCTTTCTCTAAGTCAATAGAACATTCTGAATTTTCTTCTTCATTTTCTACTTCTCGAGTGTTTCACTAGGTCACAAAGGCTTCAAGTAGATGAGTTTCTCTATGTGTTCTACGAATTGGGCCAATTCATATGAGTTAAATTGGCCAATTTAATCGATTGACCTCCATGAGACAATTTGTGTGCATTCGTCACAGGCTTTGATCTGTGGCCCATGACATTCTATCCCACCCATTCTCGTGATGCCCTCGTCGTATAAACAGAATGACATTGGTTTGACTAATCTCGGAACTGCTTCAACTATTTCCCAACTATTCTCTTTGTTAGTTAGTTTCGCCCTTCAAAAATTTGGCTCGACGTATGTCTCTGTCATCATCTAGCTCAAATTGTTTCTCTCATGTTTACATCTTGTTCACAAGAGCCCACCGCTCTTATTTACCCCCATTGTGATTTTCGTCGATTGAGATCCCCTTAGTCCACACAAATAGGCTTTGGCACAACCATATTGAACATTTGGTTAACCTTGAGTATTGTTGCTAACTCCTGTTTGTAAGCCACTTCTGCTTATCTGCTTTATAACTCTGTAAGGGACTCTATGTCTTTACCAAGCCAATGGTAAGTCATAATGCAAAACACTAGGAAAGTGTTTGAGGTGTATCTTTCCCATAACAATTACTCGATTTAACTGCCTAATTTGCATTACTACTTTTCCCATAAAGTTTGATGCTGAACCCACCTTTCTTATAGGTGGTATCCCCACTGATAACTCAACAACCTCCATACTAGTTTTCCGTACCTTTAGCATTTCTAATAAGGTCTCTTTAGCACTCTAATTTAGCAAGTTAATAGTCTTGCTACAAGGAATACCCTCGGCTAGTTGGGTTGTCGGTAATATCTTGGTTTCGTCCCTCATGTCTCGACTTATCGATATAATGCATTGTTGTTAACAAGTATCCAAGATACATATGTAATTAAAAAAGAACTAAAAAAGTATTAATCTTTTCAAGTAAATTCCAGCTAAGAACAAAGTCGTAATCATCTAAGTGAATTACCTCAAAGTCTTCCTTACCTTTCCATTGACCAATCTATAAGTCAACTATTTGTGTTACCCCCACAGTTTGTACCTCCGTAGAATTAACCAGGTTGATCTTCTTAGCCGTTTTACTAATTCAGAGACCAAGTTTACCTATAAATTTCTCTGACATGAACAAATCAAATACCCCTATATCAACAAGAGCACTCCTCTTTTAGCCTACGATGTTGATGTCCACAAACACCAACCTTTTCTACTTGCGGTCCCTCTTTGGTTTTGTAAAATTAAGTATCATTGACCCAAGCATCAATGCATTTTCCTCGAGGCTCAATTCCTCTTCCTTACAAATCGTGAATATATTAAGATCGCTCTAGATAGTCTCATATCATATGCAGTTCAAAACATAAGAAGCATCGTATTGGTTTTTTTCGTTCCCCTTTCCCTTCAGATGATTGTTGGGTTTCCTCTTCTCATTCTGTGGTTTCGCATTGCCACCATTCTTACCATTTCTGCTGTTGCCATTTTTATCTTGTTCTTCCTTATGGTCTTCCCTAAATTTCTCATCTATTTGGGCTTGGAAGACTTGAACTTGTTTTATCTCAAACCAATCTTAACAAAGGACTTTGCCTTGACCATGGCTTTGGTAAGCTCTTTGACCCCTAGTCGATGAAACTTTTACTACACCCAAGGTTTTAACCCATCCTTGAACCAGTAGGATGCATTTTTCTCACTCATATCAGAGATTTGGAGTACAAACTTAGTGAACTCCCAGACATACTCCCAAACTATGCCTTGTTGCGTAAGCTGGCACAACTTAGCCTAAGCTTTTTCCTTAGCATACTCGAGGTAAAATTGCTTCCTAAATTCATTCTAGAACTCAGCTCAAGTTCCAGTTGCAGTATTACCTCATCTCTTGTGTGTGGACCTATAATGCCACCATAAAATAGTGACATCAATAAAATAAATAGAACAATGTTTACCTCAATGGCACCATCCTCAATGCCCATTGCACAAAAGTATTGTTTCATCCTCCATAAGAAGTTGTCCACATCACTTCGTTGAATTTTGAAGAGGCAGTGGATTCACAGAGTGAAGTGTCTTATTGGGTGCTTGAAAATACAACTCATACGAGCTGTGTATGGTTGGACGTGTATTTATACCTTGTAGCAAATAGAACACTTACGGGTGAATTGATATCACTTGAGCTAGCTAGCATTCTCACCCATATGTGCCCTATATGTTATAGGGAAAGATTTCAAGTCTAACCATATACATTGCGCATGATTTGCCTTTTCAAGAACCTATTAAAATGCTTTTACTCTATAAACCAACTACCTTTTCAAGCACTCAAAATGTAGTAAAAAAATCCCTCAATAAGTTTGGTATTGTCTTTGGTGGAGTTTTGTTTCCCAATTTTTGAATGCTGTAATACCCCAAACCCGGCCTAGACGTTACGATTGAACATTGAAGGTTACACTGCTTACTCAAAAACCAGATTATTTGCTCTCTAAATCATTGCTTATTAATAATTCTATAGAAACTTGTTTCTAATTATTTTAAACAAAAAACTTAACCATAGTCTAACAAGTATTTTTCAAAACATTCATCTTTTTCTTTAAAACGGAAAAGTTGTGTCATTAATTTGGTTACTTTTCTGAAAACTTAATTAGTAGTTCGAGTTGCAGTGGAAAGTCCTTAACTATCAACCATTTAATTTTGATTTATAGAAACCAGATGAATTATTTAAACCATTGAATTAAATCTGACAAGAAAACCCAAAACCAAGAACAAAGTCTAAAAATTAATTCAAAAGTCTAAAATTCCAAAAAGATAAATTAATAATTAAATTAAATTGTCTTATTCGAGAAAAGCTCAATCCAAGCTCCCAAACGCTGCCAAATCCTAACTTTGCAAATTACCTGAAAAGATGAAATAAATGGGTGAGTTAGGAAGCATAGTGTGTAACTTAACTCAAGCATAAATACAATTAATATAATAACATATCAGAATATCATAGAGAATTTCAACAAATCCAAATGAGCAAAAATTGAGCATACATGGCTATGTCAATGCAGTATTTTCAAAAAACATAATGCAAATTTTTCTAAAAAATTTACTACCCAACTCCACTACACACCAATTAGAGTTCCCCAAAACCCGTCCATCCAAATCACACCAACAGATACTTGTTAACAATGCCACTAGAAATTATGCAGATAAACTGCCAGAACAGATATATGTGGTCAAGCCATCATATTTGCAATCAAACTGCTAGAACAGATATGTGGTTAAACCACCAGATAGTGTAGGTCATTAAACTGCGTCCTTAAAAGATCATCCCAACCCCATGCAATGTGACATGGCATGCAAATACAGAATCAGAACGAAAATCATATAGAACATGCAGTCTTATAATACACAAAAATCAATTAATGTGGGATTTCATGCTTTACAGATCAAATGTGCCAAATATTAATAATAACAAATCAGTTTTGCCATAATGTCACATGCATATTCATATAGCATATTCAGATATAGTCAAAATAACATACTCAGATGTCTCGTGCTCATATATGAACATAGCAGAACAAAAACGTGCTAACGATGAGTACGGGTTTACAGATTAGATGTGTCATTTTCAAAACTTAACATATTTTTCAGAAATTATACTTACAACACTAGCATGCCCACCAATCTTAATCGGTTACCTTATAATTAATTTTTAGATGCAAAAAGATCATTATTCTGGAAACCTACAGCCCACATCACAGCCCGAACAAGTTTACCCAGGATGGGCCCATATGTGCGTGTGGCCTACATGCCTAGACACATAGCCTACCACATGCCCGTGTGGCCTACACAGCCGGATACACGGCTAACACATCTGTGTGGCTCACACGGATAATCGATTTCGCACAGTTTTTACGAGTTTTCGAGTTTGGGTCACACACCTGATTAATGCAAAAATCGAAATACTATTGTAAATCCACAACTTCGACGTTTCAATCTAGCTAAACTAGCTCAGACCTGTACCTATCAAGAGAAAAAAATCGTCAGAATCAACCAATAACCACAAACCATAATTCTAAACACAAGTCATAATTTTAAGCATTCATGGCTTAAAAGTGAGCAATCCTTAACAACCTTTGGTTTTGATGATTCGCCTAGCCTTTCGCTTCAATATAGAAAGAACGTACGAACACTTACAAAAAATTAATGCATCTAATTATCATTCCATGGAAGTTAGTCTGATTTAATCTTAAACACATTTTGAGAATTCAAAGTCAATTTATTTCTAATTTTCTCTAACAAATTTTATTTACTCTAACCTTAAAGCAACTAATCAGCTATCTCAATTACAAGTAATTTTTATTTAGATGAACCATCTTTAAAATTAAACTAACATGATAAATCTACATGAATTCAAATTAAATTAATTGTAAACAAATTTTATTCAAACCTCAATTAATCAGGACTATACTAATCGCGACATTTAAACTAATATCAAATGTTAAGTTCCTAAATTAATTTATTTAAATTATTTATGAAATTGATTGAAGTAAAATTCAATTAATCTAAGCCACTTTTCATCAACTACTTTACACATAATTGAAAACTTTGCATTCACCGTATGACTGAATAAAAAAAAGAGAACATGAACAGCCAAGCAAACTAGAATAAAAGAAGATCTATACACTCTCTGCTACCTTTGCAAATATAGAGTTTCTTTCTTCACACGTTGAACTATTTGAACGCCAATAAATTGACAACAATATGATAGGAAAAATAGCAGCACAACACAGCAGTAATTGCAGCAGAAATCTCAATCAAATCGGCATAATAGAAAGGCCCCTAACAGAAAAATTTTGGACGAGAAAGGTAAAGACATTGAATGGCGGCAGCAAGGTTTAAGAAACAAGTGACAGCCTTAAGGACATTAAAGTTTGAGTTGACAAATTGAAGAAAAAGATGAATCGATGGTAACAAAAATTTTGGCAGTTCAAAGCTTGGACGGTCAAAAGAATAGAGAAAATGTGAAAATACACAAAAATAATAATGGGGAAGAAGAGAGAACAAGGAAAACAACAGGAGAAAATTCTATAGCAAAAGCGGAAAAGAAAAGAAAATCAAGAAATGGAGAAAGAGGGGGAAGACGGAACAACAAATTGGGAGAATTCTTAGGAAAATATTTCTAAATTAAAAGAAAAAACATAATATCCCAAAAACCCAAATTAATTACTAACCCTATCTAACTAACCAGAGTTTGAATTAACCCAAATACCGGCAACATGGGTGGCACAAACAATAAAAATAAATAAATTTTGATTCAAACACAACGAGATTTGAACTCGAGACCTATGGATAAGTTAAGGTCTTATCACTAAACCAATAAACTCATTTTTTCTAATAACTCACAAAAAATAATAGAAAATCTAGATGTGGAAAGCTAGATATAGGAACAAAATTACTTAAAATTTAAGGAAAATGAATCAAACACAGAACCTTAAGCACACATTCAAAACACTTAACCACTGAAACAAATTAATTTACTTTACATGATTTCTGCAACCTTAATTCAAAAATAGGATGTGACCACTCTTAATTTATTAACTCAATATCTATTAACCCGATTTTTGGGATGTGACAAGTTCCTAGAAAGGTGATAAGGTCAATAGAATGGGAAGCTAACTCAAGTGGTACCAATTTGCACCCATGTCTCATTTAAGGCATGGTTCAAACCCTATTGATTGCAAACTCTTTAGTTTCTTTGTTGGTTCATCTATTTAGGAATCCAGCAAGGTGCTTTCACTTTATTGAACTCGTCTGCTTTTCAGATTTCCTCTTCAAGCACTTAGTAGAGTCAAAAGACAAAAACCTTCAACAAGAAAAATAATAAGCTTTTTGATGAAGTTGTCAACTTTGAACTCACAATATTTTACCAAATTCTCCTAAAAATTTGAAATTTCTTCAACAGGATACAATGCCAAATTTTGGCATGTGGTTCATGTTTAGACTATGTTTCTCATTGCTTATAAAAAGCACTTTTGGGGTTAAAATAATTTTTAAAGTCATAAGCAATGTTAAACAATTAACTTTTGGGGGTCAAAAGTGCTTTTTAAAAGCACTTATTTAGACAACTGCATAAGCAGTTTTTATCAACTTTTGACTTTTGCTAACAGAACTTTTGGTCAAAAATTATTTTTTTATCCTCATTTAACACACCCCAACTCAGCCCCCAACAATTATTTTTAATTTTTATAGTGTAAACTGTTGTATAGACTTTTTCTTTTAAGATGCAAATATCGTTGTTTTTTCATAACATATTTATCTATAGTAGAAGACTTTCCCATGTTACATATTTTGTACTTATTCTTTGGAATAAAATTTGTATTTTATGTATCAAAATATTAATAATATTAATTAATTCTAATATTATGCTACAATACTGAGAACTACTCATAGTCCCACCCCAACCCTTAAAATAGGAGACTAATGTGTTTTAGAGCACTCAAACCCACAACCTACTGCACTGGCAACAATGCCAATGCCAATCGATCTAAGACTCAATCGACAAGAATGATTACATTTTAATTTTATAAACATTTGATAAGATATTTGGATTTAGATTTGATAAAAACAACAAAATTTGGCTTAAGGAAATTTAACAGGAAAAATAACTTAAATCAATTGTATATACAAAAAGAGAGATTCAAAAGTCTATAAATTTTTATACAAAATTATCACAACTATATGGATGATCTTATAGATGGAATTGGAAGCTTATCTTAGTCATGTTTTCCTTCAATTATTTCCTTATCACAATGTAATTAATGTTAATATATCGAGCTTACGAAACCTTAAAATCAACCCAGTATCAAACATGAATCAATTTGAAATGAAAACAAAAAGATGGGGAAAAAATCTACAAACATGGGTCACACGGTCGTGCCCCTGACCGTGTGGAAATGTTAAGGCTGTGTGGGATGGGACACATGGCTGTGTAGACAAGCCATGCAACAGATTGATCTCATGTGGGGTTGGAGTCACACGGCCATGCGAACAATCGTGTACACTCTCCAAGGCCATGTTGGTCAAAAGTGTAAATAGTCAAAAATATGTCACACGGCCGTGTTGCTGGGCCATGTAACAGATTGTGGCCGTGTGCACCAAAAATCATCCAACTTCTACATACCACACAACCATGTCTAGTTCCGTGTAAGGTGCACGGTCGTGCACTAGGTCGTGTCTTAGGCCGTGTGTGCTTGAAAATATCTTTCAATGCAAGCTTTAAAACCCTAACTCACTTATGTTACAGGTAACCAAATATATCATATCTCAATCAACACCAAATGCATTAAAATCATGCCAAAACATCACTTACAAAACCCATCCTAAGTTCCTAACCAATATGTCACACTTGGTACCTCAATCCACAATTCAAAAATAACCAATTTATCACAATCAATCGTACCTATTTACCTTTAAAGCACCTTGTAAAGCATTGGTTTGTGCAAGTGTACACAGTTGTTATCAAGTAATAAGTAAGTATCGAGTTATCGTCTCCACAAGGATTGTATTTGTGCTAAGTCACTTAATTTGTAAAATTATATTAACAATTCAGTAAATAAAAACACAATACAGTTGAAAAGTGGTGATTAAAATATATTAAACTAAATGCAATGATCCCTAATGCAAATTATCCTAAGTATGAAAACTAAATGAAATGGATTTTAGTAAAATTAAACACAATTTGCAACAATTATAACATAAATAAACTAGGACAATTACTTTAATTAAACTCAATTTGTTATCAACATGCTTTGTAATGGCCTGAATTTTCAGTGGTGTCAGAATGGTGATTCGAGATCACTAAATCTGACAAATGAGTAGAAAATATTATTAATTTAGTGAGAATAAGTAAAAGTGAAGTTGGGAAAATTTTTGAAATAGTGAATAGTGTACTAGGAATAAATATTAAAATAATTAAAATCAAAAATGAGGTATCGAGACCTCAAAAATTTTAAACCGAGCCATAAGTATTTTTTGAAATATTTTTAGAGTGTCATTGAGTTGGTATTAAAGTTTCGTTAGAAAATTTTAACGTTTGGATAGTCAATTAACTAAAAAGGACTAAATTGAAAATAGTGTAAAATTTGTTAAATTGTGATTAAATAGCTTAAGTGATTAAAAAGGAGGGATTTAAAAGGAAATTAGGCCCAAACTATATGGGCTGGACGGTTGGGCAAGAAAAATCTGGAAAAGTGATGTAATAAGGGTAAAATTGGAAATTTGTAAAAGTTAACAAATAAAAATCTCAATTAAAAGAGTTTCTAGGCAATTCTTCATAATTATCAGCCAAAAAACGCCATTGAAGAGTCCCTCCAAGCTGGTTTTTCATATATTTGAATCATGTAAGTTTAATTCTTGATTATTTCTTCTAATTTTTGTGGTTTTGATACTTTTACAATTAGGTCCAACTAATTGTTTCATTAGTTATTGATCTTATGGCTGATTTTGAAAGTTACCATTGATGAGTACTGAATTTTTAAGATGAATAAACATGGAATTAAAGCTTTGATTTTGTTATATGATGATTCTATTAAAGTAATTTTGATAGAAATTGATTTTATGGACCTAATTGTGAAAAAGTTGGGAATTAGGGTTTGTTGTTGCGGTTTTGAATATGAAAGGATATGTAGTAGTCTAAAATAGTAGGAAAAGGTGTTGATTGAGAAAAATTAGATCAATTGAGGGGTTAATTGAGTAGGGACCAAATTGTAAAAACTGTAAAGTTTGGGGTAAAAGTGTAATTTCGAAAATTTAAGGGCATAAATTGTGAAATGGATTAGAATAGAATTATATGCTGATGAATGAATAAATTTGTATTTTAGATCGAGAACCCGAAGCAAGCCGAGGAAAAGAAAAAGTAGTTGATTAGTCCCTGAATTTTACAAATTCTGCAAATCGACCCAGGTAAGTTCATATGGCTGAAATTTAATGATTAAATGTTAATTTCATGAATTATATAATGTATGATGAAATGTATTTAGTGTTGAAATGAGAGTAAAATAAAAATACGAAAACCGAATAAATGATCAAATTAGGCGGAACGCCGGATTTGAGTACTTCTGATCAAGAGATAAAGTGATAAGTGGTAGCTTTAGCTACACTTATCTGATCAAGTGAAAAAGTGATAAGTGCTACACTTATCTGATCAAGAGACAAAGTGATAAGTGGTAGCTTTAGCTACACTTATCTGATCAAGTGAAAAAGTGATAAGTGCTATACTTATCCGATCAAGTGACAAAGTGATAAGTGATAGCTTAGCTACACTTATCTGATCAGGGACAAATGATAAATGATCATACGTAAGACCATAGTTATACTATCGCAAAGTGAAAGTGAAGTGCTCAATTTTCCGTAACCGTTCCTTAGTTTTGATCACGGATGGTAAGTGACAAATGGGCCCAAAGGAAGTATGGTAAAAGAATAAGTAGTAGTGAGTTTATACCAAGGAATTCACCAAAGATTTGTGGTTGACAGGTAAACTTAGTAATGGTGTATATTGCATAAGTGTACAAATGTTTGGTAAGATTTATGTTTTATGCCTATGAACTTACTAAGCTTTTCTATAAGCTTACATGTGTGTGTTTATTGTTTTTGTAGATTAACGTATTTATACATTCGGAGGATCGGATCTACATCGAGAATCACACTATCCAGATATACTCCAGTAGATTTTGTTAAATATCTTTTTGGATTTATATGGCATGTATAGGGAATTGAAGTAAAAAGTAAAAGAATGAATGACTAAGTATACAAAGTAAATTTGAAGGTGATGGTTGTGTTAGACATTGAAAAATATATGTTTTTAGTCTGAAATGGTTGATTGGTTGCACTTCATTAGTATTCAAGTGAAGTAGTTGAAATACTGAAATTGGTTGTGATTTGAAATTTGCAGGGAAGGTTAGGTAATTATAAAGGGGTTATATTGAATTTTTTTTAAAAAAAAATTCAATGGAATAGTTTTTGGACAGCAGCATTGATGTAACTTTGAAAAATCACTAAAAATAGTAGAAATAGAATTAGAAGTTGAATGAGATATGAAATTAAAGCTGAATGAGTCTACTTTCACATGAAAGAAGTAGAGTAAGCAAAAGAATTATATACGTTTAGATATTTGAATTTTAGTGAAATAGGGCAAGAATGTTTTTGAAGTCCCCTGTTTTGACTTTAGAAATTCATTAAAAATTGTACAGAAGGAATTATGAGTTATAATTTATACATATAGATTCCTTAATGAGTTTATTTTCAGTAGAAATAGTGTAAGCACCATATGAAGTTTGTAATAAGAGATAATTAAATTTTAGTGATGAGTGGTCAGGATAGTCGATCAGTGAAACAGGGGAGACTTCAACTAATAAACTATACTAATTGGCTAAACCGAAAATTCTGAAAAATTTATGGTGAATAGATATACGAGTCTAGTTTTAGGAAAATTTACGGATCTAAATTTCGATTTTCGTAGCTTGAATTATAATTATTTTAGTGACTACTGCGCAGGTGGACAGCTTTATTATGAATGGTGAAATTAAATTTGAAAGTAAATTTTTATGCCCCGAACTTTTAAGTTAAGTCAAGTAACGCCTCATGCTCGACTCCGACAATGGTATTGGGTTAGGGGTGTTACATGCTTAATAATAATCGGAAAAACATTCCATGACAACTCGATCTTTCATGAGTTTGAAACCACATTAGGTCCTTTCGAAATCCTTTACTTAGTAAATACGCATTTTATTTATCCTTATTTACTAAGGTTTTCTTAGTATTCGGTTGAAGTAACAGGGACGTGTCAGGTTTGAAACAATTTAATCACACAAATTTAAAAACTATGCAGATAACAGAGTTTGGTTAGAGTTGTTATGCAACCTACAATTTAATCGGGTCAGGATCTAAATTGAGCATGCACATTTCAATTATGTGTCCATTAGCCTTCGTCTAGTCAGGATCGCTCAGCTAATTCAAGTGCATTCCAATCACGTATGAACGACATACAGACTTGATTTTAATTGAAAACATGATCGATTGAGGCACAAATATTATAAGCATGAATCAAATAAATATTATTTAATCAAAGCAATCATCCTAGCTTAAATAAAATTAAGCTAACATTGTTGAAAACAAGAACAAAGAACACATAGCAAACATCTTTAGATTAAATTAAAGAAAAGAAAGATTATACCTAATTCAGAGTGGTTGTCACCCAATACTCTGACTAACGAGGCTCCTTCGCTTCTTTGCTTTGCTCCTTTGCTGATGGTTCTCCAAGGTGGCCAACCAAGGGTTCTTTAATAGGCTAATTTTGCTAAAAAATCCTTATGCAAGGATGATAATAGTCATGAGGGGGAAGATAGCTAAGTGATTTGAGAGAGGAGAGAATGATGAATGAGTGAGGGATGATTGAAAAAGTGAGAAATGAGCTCTTATTTATAGGTAAGGCAAGGGAGCTAGTTTGCTAAAAATAGGAATGTCCATCTTTTTAAACTTCTTCCAAGGATGGTCGGCCATGAATTGAGGAAATGTGGTTGATTTTGCTTGGTTGTTGGTCAATTTGAGTGACACTATAACTCACGACTAAGACTCGGTCACCAGCAAATCTTCAGGAAAATCTATGATTTCTTTAACTCTTTAAAGACCTTGTGTAATTAAACCAAAAATTGATTTATGATCAGCCATGTGTAGTCGAAAATTGGGTTGGCTTGGTCCCCAATTTGGACGGTTTTACAATTAGAAGAAAGCTCTCGACCTATCCAAAAATAGTAGATAGTTTAGAGGACCAAATAATATAATTTGAACTTCAATTAATTAATTTACTTAATTAATTAAAACTCAATTTATTAATGAAATATTTAAAATGAATTATTAAATATAACTTTCTATTTTATTATTTAATTTAATCATGCATGGCCCACTTTATAGCTTAAAAATATAAATGCTTAGCGTAACAGCCTGATTTAGACCCTAGATGGAATAGTAGTTTCAGAACCACAAATCTGAGGTCGTAAAATTATTTTAATATTATTTTTGGTATTTACAGCATATTATTTGATATGTGTGAAAATTTCAAGAAGTAATTTTACCGATTTGTTGGTTAATTTAATAAAAGGACTTAATCGCGCAAAATGTAAAAGTTGTATGCTATTTGTTAATGTGCTATATTGCTATGGCTTATTAACTATGAAGTCCTTATTATGCAAATGGACCATTGATATGGTTAATGGACAATAATTACCATCCACTAAGTGTTTATAAATTATATTAATTCATGTTGAATAAGTAATTTTAGAAATAAGGTTATTATTAAATAAAACAAAGTTAAAATATGCTTATATTATTGCATGTTCAATCAAATATAGGGAAAAGAAATAAGGTTTGAAGCTTGGTGAATTTCGGCACCTTTAAATCTTGATTTAGGTATGTTCTTTGCTCAGTTTTTGATGTTTTTTTATGTTTTTGAGATCGTTGCTTCGTATTCTAGCTAGCCCATGCCCTAATTTTCGAAATTTATGATGAATTTGTGATTTTCCATTGATGATAGCTTGATGTTTTTGTTGTTTGATGATAAAAATAAATATTTGTTGATACATTAATATGTTTAATTAAATGATTTTTGATAAAAATGTGTATTGAGGATTAAATTGTGAAATTTGCAAATTGAAGGGTCAAATTATGAAATAAATTGAATAAATGGGCTACTAAGGACCTAAGGTAAATTCGGCCTAACATGGGTTTGTTGAAATTTTGAGTAATTTGTGTTATTTTGAAATAGGGACTAAATTGTGAAAATGTGAAATGTTAAGGGCTAAAATGAAAAATGCCCAAATTATGTATTTTTGGATAAAATTGAAAGAATATGTTATTAAACAAGCCAAATTTGAATTGAAATAGATCAAGAAAAGAGGATATCGAATTTGAATCGGGGAAAAATAAAAAAAATTTTGAATAGTCATCCGGTTCGTTCGTGTCCATACGAGGAAAGTTCATAATTAAATAAATGATGTTAAATTTGAAAGTATGTGTGTTATATGTGCTGAATTGAATTATAATAAGTGTATGTGTATATGTCGAAATGAATTAAGCATTGGAGAACTAGTTACGAGCTTGAATCGATCGAATTATGACGTCCGAAAGCTATGTACGAACCATAGGAATAGTATAGGATACATATGTCATGACATAGGATTTCGATATGATTTATCATGTAAGACCACGTCTGGGACGTTGGCATCGATTTGAGATTTACGTGTAACACCAAGTCTGGGACATCGGCATCGTATACGATTTCGTGTAAGACCCTGTCTGGGATAGTGGCATCGATATTTGATTACATGTAAGGCCACGTCTGGGACGTTGGCATTGTAAGAGCTTCCAAGCTATCCGAGTATCCTTATTGATTCCGAATGGTTCAACGAGCAATATCTAGAAATGAATGACTATGTGAAAGTATATACGATTCAGGTACGTACAAAGTGTATATGATATTCAAGAATGAAACGTGAGTATGTTTCAAATGACGATATGTGAAATACATGAAAATGAATGAAATGAATGTATATAAATGAACGTTGTGATACATATGCTCGTTATATAAAATTGTAATGAAATAAGCTTAATTATATTCAAGAGTTCGAATACCATGAAATTGTGGTCCTATGTTTCGAACATGGGATTTATGAAACATGAAACATGGTTTTAAGGTATGCTAGTTTGGTTTGAAAGGTGATTAGATAAATGTTATTGATAAGGTTAAATTATTAAATATGTTATGTATATGTGAAAGAGTTAAATAATCATGTTTTGATTTGTTGGTTATGTGTTTTGTATGACCGAATGTGATATATTTGAATGAGGAGTATAGATGGTTCGAACAATGGAATTATAAAGCATGTGTAATATGACTTTGATGTATGGTAGTTAATTTGAATTCTGAATTGATAAATGAGATTGAAATGGTTGAATTTTAAAGCATGGTTTGTATGTTCATTGATAAATAAGGTAAGTGAAGTTGTGTAATGTGACAATATGGATTATATGAGAAAAGTGGTTGTATATGTGTATGAGATTAACTAAATTCAGTCTATTCAAATTGAATTATATATGTTACTGTGATGAATTATTTGCTTATGGCTTACTAAGCTTTCAAAGCTTACTTTGTGTATTTTCCCTATGTTTATAGAGTTTCGGAGACTTGCTCGGATTGGAAGTCATAGGAGACCACATCACACTATCCAGTTTTCGCTTCGGTAAATAAATGCTTTGAGTTTTGGTTATGTGGCATGTATAGGCTATTTTTAATATACTGGTTTTAGAATTTGTGTAGTTTTGATATACTGGTTTTAGAATTTGTGTATATATATAGACATGCGAAAATGGCTTAATCATGATGTTAATGCTTGTGTGTATTCGGTCATATCTCAAGATTATTATGGAAGTATGTTTCATGGTGTATATATGTGTGGTATTTGGTTATATGATTTGGTTTGAATAATGAGTTATTTGATGGTTGTGTTTTGCTAAAATGCATGAGTTTCTATAAACTAAGTTTGGTATAATTGATGGCTTGTATATTGGTTGCTTAGGTACGATTGGTGATGGCAAAGTATGCACATGTTTTATGCTTGAATGGTTGGTCATTTAGGTTCGATTTTTAAACGAGTCATTGGATGGTTGAAAAGGGTGATTTCTAGACATGATTTTAGCATGCGAACTAGGCATGATATGTCTATTTATTAGTGTTCGAAAATGGTTCAAATTGATATGTAATATGCGCATAATTTTGTAATGTGAAAAGAGGTATATTTTGGTAATGTGATAATGCTAGTTATTATCTATTTTTTTAATGGAAATTAAGCTGTGGGAAATGGTCGAATTGGTATAATATACAAATGTGTAAAGCTTATAAATTTGGTATACTTGATTCGGCAACTGAGTTAATGAATAGCTATTGTTACTGTAGCATATTGCGCATGAAATTGTAATGTATTAAAACTATATTTGACCATCTGGTGATATTTGATAATCACCTATATTTGGATAATTAATAGGTTGTATAATATGGATTGGTTTGACTTGATTTGCTAATGCACTTAGGTTTATGAAATGATACGTTTAATAATTAGCCATTGAATTAGATGTATACAAAAGAATGAGATGAAATATGTGATTGTTATATGGAATAAAATATATTTGATTATATTTTAGGTATTCGAATGCCATGAATAGATGGACATATGCTTTGAACATTGAATTTATGAAGCATAAGAAACAGGATATGGATATATATTAGTTGGTACGAATATTTGAATAAGTAAATGGTAATGACTTGGTTGAGTTTCAGAGCATGGTTTGTAATGCGAATTTGGTTTATGTGATTGAGTGAATTATGGCTACTTGGTTCGTGAATGATTCATGATTTATTTAATTAGATATGTGATATATATATATGCAATGACTTGACATTTATGAATGATTGGTGAGATGTTATTTGAGCTTGAGAACTTTGATAAAGAAGTTGATAAAATTTTATACATGAATTGTAATAAGTGATTGTTCGGAAATAATTTTTTTGTCCAGTAACGCCTCATAACCCTAATCCGACAACAGAAACGGGATAGGGGTTTTACACTCAAACTAATATAAATAAGGCATGAAAACTATATAATAAAGCATAAAATCACATTTTAATAATTTTCATGTCCTAATTTCATATTTTCACATATTTCATTAATTTATTAAACAATTACTTGGTTTTAACAACAAATTTAAGTAAAAAGGTGATGAATTATATAGGAAAAATCCTATATGTTTTTCAGTTTACACGCCTCAACATGTTCCATCAAGCATAAATCATTTAACCCTTTTAAGAAATCAGGAGACAACTCAACTTCTAACACAAAAGCATGCACCAAAACTTACCATTCAATACATGATCAACACATGCATACCAACCAAATATATCACCTAACATTTTATCTACTCAACTATTAAACCATTAAGCATATAAGCCAACTACTTTAGAAAGACAACAACAACTTGGCAATTTCCAACACATACATATACATTTATATACATATTCTTCAAAATGCCAAAATGAACATTATAGCCATAAAACTTCTTAGGTACATGCCAAAACCAAAATAAATCATCACCAACACATGAGTCCGGAATTACCACTAGATGCTGAGCTGACGATCGATTCGTAACGTACCTAATCTGCGCACGTAAATAAAACTGTATCTGAGTATAACTCAGTGGTATTTCTATAATCCAAATATTAAAACATAACATAAGTCATAAGATGAAAAAATTAAAATAAGTAATTATATGCAATATAACAAGTCAATAATGCCAATTTACATATTCTTTGATCCTAACCAACACATTTTACTAATATTAATACATGGCAATTACATTTCATATGTTATTTGATGTCTCAATTCATATAATGGCACATTCCATTTCAATTTCCAAAATTCATGGATTCATTGATCATAATCAATCAATATTTACAACTCAATCCACCATTTCATATTTCATTTCACATTTCATTTCCATTTCTCATAATTTGTCATTTCAATATCAAATAGTTCATTTTTACCGTTTATTTCTTTGTTAACACGACTCAAACTCGGATGGATACTCGGATCCAACCAACACAGTGCTATCAATAAGTTTGACACCTAGTGTCTCATCGGTATAACCAAAGCAAATTGGCACCCAGTGCCTCATCGACTTGTAGTCGGAGTAACCTTGAATTTTTCCTATCCTATGGGTCGCCAACTGTATCTGAATTTACCCGAACAATTAATGGGGTATTCATTACTCAATTTATTATCAATCAATACCTCAATTCACTTTTATTTTCATCATGTGTACATTTATCCAACATAAGGAAGCTATATATCATCTCAAATATGCTCCATTTCACATTCATAAAATCATGCACATTTTCATATATGTGCAATTTAGTCATTATAAACATTGATCAATTCAAATAAATCTAATTCATCACATTTAAACCAAAGAATATCACTTTACATTCTTACCATGCACAACAATTCAGTATGCAGTAATTACAAGATAGTTCGGATTATAGAAACACAAACCGTAAACTCTAAGCTATTTGTCGACAACTTTGTCTTTCCCTTTCTTTTTTGAGGAATCTGGGTTGACGTTAGCCACGGATTAAAACAAACATATAATTTTATCAAAACACAACCATTTTCACTATCAATTACTAAATTATTCAATTTTTGCATTTTATTCAATTTAGTCCCTAAAATCGGGACTAACATAACTTTCACATTTAACCTCCAATTTTTATGCTAATTTCACTCTAGGCCAAATTTAACTTTCTATTTTTCATTTCTACCACAAATTTTGGAATTTCTATAATTTAGTCTCTATTGCACAAAATCATCAATTGCCTTTACAATTTAGTCATTTTTCAACTCCAAACTTAAAATCTATTAAAATGGCACCAAAATCTTCAACTATCTAACAATGAAAACTTCCTAATTCTTTAAAAGTATCGAAAAATACGACATGAGACAACTAGCTTAAACTCCTAGGATTCCGAAAACATAAAAATCACAAGAAAATGTCTAAATTGAACTAACCAAATTGAAGCTTGAAACTTAAAAATCCATGGTTGAGCCTTCTTCTTCTCCTTTTCTTGGTTTCGGTTGCATGAAAAGAGATGAAAAATGTTTTGTTCTTTTCTTTCCACTAACTATATTACTTAATTCATGCTTTATTTAATTTAATAATTTTTTATCACATTTTTCTTAAATTTACATAAGTTACCTTCCACTATATATAATACAAGGGTACAATTACTTCTTAAATCCCTTTATCTTATTCTAATTAAAGCTTTCCTAAGAATTGAACTTTTGATACTTTTATGACTTATTCCTATGCCCTAATTAAGCACTATATCGACAAAATTTCCTCATCGAAATTCAATTCACTTTTAATATAACCCCGTAAACATTTAATAAAAATATTTATGGGTTTGATTTACGAAAACGGGATTTTGAAACCACACTTTTCGACACTATTGACTTTCAAGTTGTTACTGATCGAGCATTGACCTCATGGTTAAAGGATGAGGTGAACAATCACCACATCTCATAGTTTCACCAATATATCATTTGTTCATAATAAAATATCTCTATTTTTTCTATCAAAATTAATACAAAATAATAATAATAAAAACAAAATTAAACTAGTTCTTTACTTTAGTCCTAAGGTGGTAAGTTCTTTATAGTTGGAATCATTTCCCACCTTGATTTATCATTTAGATTAATTAATGCTTCAAATTTTCTGCATTCGTCATCCACTTTCTAAATAAATGAAAAAAAAATTCTCTCACATAAAATCACACAGAGTTTAACTTTTTCTTATCACTAACAATTTCTCAAATCCTAAACAACAAAATAGGAATGAAAAGAATCGCAAAACATTAACAATATTTAGAAATCTTCGCACTAATAATAAAATTTGCAATAAAAATATACATCAAATGAGAATTTCTCTCTAAAAGAATTGGGAGAGTTTATGGCTTCTAACACAACATCCTTCACAATTAATGGAATTGTAAATTGATGATGAAGGAACTACAATACTTAACTTTTGGTCTTTGTCACAAATCTATATTTTCGAACCTCTTGAAAGCTTCGAGTCTTGCACATGCTTCTCTTGATAAAAGTATCATGAAAGTCCCTGTACTTAGAGACAGATTGCATTTGAACACCTCTATTGAAAAAATGGATAAATTAACATTTATACATTTTGATATGTGCAAATTAGTCCATCCATTAAATTTTATCTGGTAAATGATGACATGGAACGTTAAATCCATGCTGAAAATTATTTTTGTACAGGTAAACTATAAAAATACTCACCCAACTATCCCTTTTGTTCTACTTTTGTCACCCAACTATTAATTTTTTTCAATTTAACCACTAAACTTTTTGAAATTAAATATTTTAGTCACCATGAGTTGATGTGGAACCTTTTTATTAGTCTAGTAACAAAATTAGCCATCTAATCTTCACATTTTCTGTCAACTTGATCCTAAATATAAAAAATTCAACAAATTTAGCCTTCAATATATACATTTTTTTCATTTTATTTATAATTCTAAAAAATTCAAAATTTTGGCCCTCAACATTTACAAAATTTGTTAACTTAGTCCTAACTCTAAAAGTTAAAAAAATATTTTTTAAAAAAATCATTTTTAGCCCTTTATAACCCATCGACTAATTCATGTGAGATATTAAAATAAGAAAAAGAGTATCCTCTTTCAAGTCACTTGCAAAAAAAACTTCTACACAGTTGGGATAAAACACAAAAAGAAATTCATATCCAAAAGAAAATAATGACATTAAAAAAGTTATCTGTTCGGGTAGTAATGCAACTAATTATTCCGATAGGTTCCAAATCAATTAGTTTGATCTAGTGTGAGCCCTAAATTATAGTAAAAGAAATTGCTTAAAGTGACTTGAATGGGAGTACTCTTTTTCTTATTTTAATATCTCACATGGGTTAGTCGGGGTTTTAAAGGGCTAAAAATGCTTTTTTTTAATATTCTTTAAATTGTAGAGCTAGGACTAAATTGATAGATTTTGTATATATTTAGGGTCGAATTATTGAATTTTTTAGAATTAGAACTAAAATGAAAAATTTTGTATACCAATGTCTGAATTTGTTGAATTTTTTACATTTAGGATCAAACTGACAGAATGTGTAAACATTAGATGGCTAATTTTGTTACAAGACCAATAAAAAAGCCCACATAATCTCAGAGTGACTGAAATATTTAATTTTAAAAAGTTTAGTGACTAAATTAAAAAAAAGTTGGGTGACCAAAATAGAATGAAAGGCATAGTTGGGTGACTATTTTTATAATTTACCCATAAAAAATAATTTTCAACATGAATTTAATGTTCAACGTCATCATTTAATAGATAAAAATTAACAAAGGGGTTAATTTGTACGTTTCAAAATGTATAAGGGTAATTTTCTTATTTTTTAGTAGAGAGATCGAAATGCAATCCAACCCTAAGTATAGGGACTTTCCTAATACTTTTGTCTGCTTCTCTTAATTCCAATAACCAAAGGAGCACACGCTCTTGCCATAAATAATAGATGTCAATTTTTTGGTATAATGATAAATTATGTTTACATCTTTTTTGTCAAATTAACCCTTAAACATTTTAGATTAGAGTCAAAATGATTTTTTTAACGGAAATGTTGACTAAAACATTACATTTTAATGTAGTTAGCACGGCAACTCATATGACAGTTCATGTGCACATCATGCTAACATAATACTATATGTCACGTCAATAAATAATTCAAAAATTATAAAAATAGAAAATAAATCAAAATTAAATTTAAATTTAAAAATATAATAAATTAAAAAAAATAGCATGAAGTTTATGTTGATTGTTATATAGATTGTTGTGTTTAAAATTTGACTCTTTTTTTTTTAAGTTGAGGGTCAAATTTATTTAAAATTTTAATTTAAAAAAAATGTTGAGGATTAAATTTTTTTAAAAATAATAAAGGTTAAATTAACAAAAAGAAATATAAATATTAAAATGCTAAATTTGAGATTATGTTGAAATTTTTGTTATGACAAATGACATAAAACTTACTCATATTATTGCATTCAGTCCTCCTCGAATATCTCTAGGGATAATGAAGAAACTACAAAAACAAACGGAATATTAATCACTGATTTCACTGGAAAAAAATTGTTTGAAAATTTTAAAACTAGATAAAAATAATGATACATTATTAAAGAAATTAAACAGTAGGTTGTAAATCCATCCTAAAGCTATAGCTAAGGCAAAAGGTAACTGAAACCAACTGCAAAATAACTGTCAATCCAACCATCCTCGGGACTGATAAATCTTTGAAAATCTCGAGAGAAGCCGTCGATGTTTTGGACACCAACCACCCTCTGCTTTATCCACGTCACTTATTTTGCCGACGGCTTGTCCCCAAACGTGTCTCTCTTAGCTTTCACAATCATATTCTCTTACACCAATAGTACCTGTCTTGTCTCTTTAACGCTCTCCTGAACCATTGCACGCTTCGCCTATGCTCTTTTTCCTTAAAATATCTTCTTCTTATAAAAAATTCAATCCTCTTTCTAATTCAATATAAAAAAATTTGTATTAAAATTTATTAATTTATCGTCTTTATTTTTTTGTTAATTATAAAACATGTTATAAAAAAATTATATAATTAAAATTCTAAGTTAATAATTTTAATGATTAAATATAAAGATAATGTTTGTTTGTTGGTCGTGAAAAGTCAGGGCGGTTAGAATGTAACGAATGTAATACCATCCACGTCATTGGCTTGAAGTTGTTTTGAAAACAGTACGTTTAGTTATGACGAAGAATTTAACGTTGCCGACTGTTGTAATTTTTTGTTTCATCCAATTGCACATCCACTTGCAATAAACTGAAAGAATCATTGTTTGGTTAAGAATGGGTGTGAATAAGACGGGGTCTTATCATTGCCGTCGTTGCTTGACTCTCATCAATAATTTTATGTTGGAAAGTGGTAGCAATGCTTTCTTTGAATTTGGCCTTGAATTACACCAACTATATTTACAATATCACAAAACTACTTTCTCATTGCTTTATCAAAGGTCCCTTTTTTTTTTAAGCATAAAAGTGACCTAAGTGATGTTGTAACATAGACAAAGATGAAGTTGGTTCAGTTTTTATATTATTATTCATTCCTTTCATATATTTGTGTTTGATATTATTTTTAAAATAACATTATTTGAATTATTAAAATCAATTGTCTTATTTTTATTTTATAACACTCAAACTAATTACAAATCCTAAACCATCGAGGCATCGACCTCATATAAATATAAATCATATAAACTATAATACGCTACTTTAACTGTACTTTCAAATATATATACAAAACTTTATTTGTTTCTCTATATATTTTGAATTTTTTATTATAAAAAGACAATTAAGTATTAAGTATTTAAGTTATGCAGTACACTATTAAGTGTTGAAGCAATTAGTTTCCTATATTAAATTGGTTGAGTAATTAAGGGTTATAGTCTATTTCCAAATTGAAAAGTTAAAGCTTCTTATCTGAATTTACATTTGACAGTTTTCTTTATATGTTTTGAGGTGGTTTTTAAGTGAAAAAGAAAATGACTTGTAGTTTCTTCTTATTGTTATTATTATGTCTTAATTCGTATTATAACTAAATTATCATTTTGATATCTATACTATCTTTTTCTCTACTTGCCTTTTTATTTTATTTTTGTTACCAATTTGGCTCATGTATTTTAATTTTGTAATGCAGGTCACCTCAACTCAAATTTCTATTAAAAAACAAATTAATTAATGACACACAACCACGTATCAAGAACAAAGTAAAATATTCACTTATATTTTTAAAAATTAGTTTTTTTATATAAATAAAATAAAAATATTAATTAATTATAAAAATAATTTGAGAGAAAAATTATATACAAAAATGATTCGTTTACTATAGTAGAAGCCTGTGTTGTCTGACCAACCAAAAAACCACCCCCTTTTCCCCTAATCATATCCAATCATCAATTTTTTTTTAGGCAGCATTTATATGTGTTTTTAAAATACTGTAAAAAAATATAGATATTCACGGTAGAGGAAAAAAAAGAAATTTTTTTAATGGGTGTCATTGGTTTATCCGGTAGCACCAGTTCAATTTTTTCTTTTTTATCACGAACAATTTTTGTAAAAAAAAAAAGACCGGTGTCGCCTGATAAACTGATGACACCAATTAAAAAAATATTTTTTTCTCCACTTTAAATACTCGTATTTTTCACAGATATTTCAAAAAATACATACGAGTGTCGCCTAACACAGTTGTAGCACCAACAATAATTCTTTTCTTTTAAAAAAATTCCAATGGTTGAATAATGATTAAGAAAAAAGGGGGTGGTGCCACTGGTTGGCCAAGTGACACCGATTTCTATTATAACAAACGCGTGATTATAATTTTTCCTCTAAATAATTTTCATAATTAATTAATATTTTTGAATTATTTATATAAAACCTTAAATTACAAATTAAATTTTTTTTAAAATTTTATGGAATCTTTAAATTTTTTCTTGAAGATATTTTAAAACTATAAATATCCAAATCTTCAAGAAAAAGTTTAAAGATTCCATAAAATTTAAAAAAAAAATTAATTTGTAATTTAAGTTTTTTTTAAAAAATTTTTAAATTTATTAAATTTATGGTTTTTCCCCAAATTTTTAGGGATTTTTTCATTCTTATGAAATTTTTATAAAATTCTAAAATTTCTAAAAAAAAATCTTAAATTCTAAAAAAATGAGCTTTTAAACTATCAAATGCTTATAATTTTTAAAATATTTTTTATAATTTTCAAAAATAGATAATGATGTTTAGTTTTTATAATCTTTTAAGTTTTGAATTGTTTTGGGAATTTTAAAGCAATTTTTTACTATTTTGAAAGATGGCAAAATTCCAAATGGAGTACCAAACTATAGAAGATGAAAATACATAGGCCAAAATGATAAGAAAATTAGTGTAAGTACTAAAGTGATAATTTAGTTATAATAGAGGGAGCAAAAGAGTTATTAAGCATATAATTATAACATCACGTCAATCAATCAAAAAGCATAAATCAAGCAAAAGTATAATCATTATAATTGTCAGTTGAAGGTAGAAAGACACTGGACCCTTCCTCAGGGGTATTTTCATTTGCCATATAACATTAATTGCCTAATGTTGTATTTAATCAAAATTAATATGGTTCATCTGAGTTGATTTTATAACAAGTGGAAATTTTCCAAACTAAAAATCCAGCTTTGCTCTCCATTCTTTTATTCCCTAGCACAATATTGCTGAATCGCATGACTCTTTATAAAATAGTTTGGAATGTAATTTCTTTTAAAATGAAAAGTTGACTCCTTATAAGATAGCACACATTTTCTTTAGGCAAATAGTTGTTGTAAGAGAATTAATAATTCAATGTAAAATTGCAGATGGTTTAATCGACATTATTGTAAAATTACAGACTATGTATCATCTATCCACGCGGACGAAAATTAGTGGGTGAGAGTGTAAAACTGAGATATATCAAAAGAGAAGAAATTGTATGAAATTATAATTTTACGTTAACTCTATCTTTTTTTAATACAAGAATAATAAATCAAAATTTTTCTCTTGAAAAAATTTAAATCTAGCTAAAAAATACTAAATATCTCTTATAAAAAAAGGATAAAAATAACATGAAGTCAAACTTTTATACAATCCTCTCTCAAGTCTAAAATCTAGTCTACTCTCCAAGTTTCTAAAAAAGTTCTTACCTTATATCAATTAATTAATCAATCAATAATAATGAGCCCTCTTATCTCTGAATTAAGTTAGCTACAGACAATAATAAATAATTAAGAGAGGCACTACCCCTGAAAGGAACAATTTTATTTTTGTTATAATTTTCCCCGTCTATTTAAACCTATAGACTGGGTTGTACTACTCATCTTGTTCTCATTTCTCAACCTCGTAGTCTTGTTTGGAAAGAAAAGCGAGAAAGGGAGATGGAAGAGATTAAGTCAAGGTTTGAAAGAATTTGCGTGTTTTGTGGAAGCAGTTCAGGGAAGAAAGCTAGTTATCAAGAAGCTGCTATGCAGTTAGGCAAAGAGCTGGTAATTTATTTCTTTCAACATTCAACCCTGTCTCTTTCTCGGGATTCATCTCCCTTTTTTCCTCTTTCTTCTTCGTTTCAAGTTGTTCAGAATGTTTCCTGAAATTTTAATATAATTTCAAGTTTTTTTTCTCAAACTAAAATTCTAATTTCACATTGGTTTCAAGCGACTTCTTTCGTCTTGGTGCAATCATCTTCCATAGATGTAGAAAGCACTTCCATTTCATCCCTTAAACTTACACCATCTTGTTTATTGATCCCAAAAATGAATTGGGTTTATTTGTTTTAATGAATTAATATTGTGTTTCAAGTGCCGGGGGGGGGAGAGTGTTGAAACTTGGAAACCATTAAGGCCACGACGTGCGCTTATGATTATAGTTGTAGAGAGGGATTAGCTATAGCGGCAGAGAAGGTTTAGGGTTTATATGTTTATTTAGCATGAGAGAGAGAGAGAGAGAGAGATTTTGCTAGCTGTAACCTTACTGTCAGTTGAGCAGCCTTCTTGCATGATCATATATATATTTTTAAGAACCCTCTGAAAATGAAATGCTAATACCGTAATAAACTATAATAATAATGATCATAATTTCATGCTTTTTCCCAAGGGAAACAAACGTGCTACCACTGATATCATGAGTCCTTCCACCCTCTTCTTCCCTTTGGCATTTCTAGAATAATAAAATATTTGTATTTGCTTACACTCCACCTTATAATTGTTTTCTCAATTTGTGGATTTGTTTTGTGAAGGTGGAGAGAAGGATTGATTTGGTGTATGGAGGTGGAAGCGTGGGATTGATGGGTCTTGTTTCTCAGGCCGTTCATGATGGTGGGCGCCATGTTTTAGGGTTTGTTCTCTCTCTCTCTCTCTCTGCTTCCAATGATTTTAAAGCAACCATCACTTTTTTCACCTTTATATCTAGATATGGGAAATCAATAATGATCTTTGTGTTTAATTTTGAAGTCCATGGAAGAACTGATGTACCCTCACTTTTATTAGAAATAAAGAAAGTTGAGGTTCACATTGTGAGAGGTTTCTCTCTTTTTTTGAAGAGTTGGCAACATGGACCTTTGGAACTTGGCTATCTCGTATATACTAATAGGGTCTAAATCTTTGTTTCCAAGGATCCTTTTTAAGCAGTTTGGTTTGATTCCCTTTTGGTCCTTACCTTGTCAGTCCACAGTCTTGGTTTCCCCTTGGGGAAAACTCGAGTTTTGAATTTTTTTTTTTTTACCATATGGATGGTTAAATTTAATAATGATACTGATTTATGTTTTGATGGATTGTTGGATTTTGCAGTGTAATTCCAAAGACCTTGATGCCTAGAGAGGTAAAAATTTTCAGAAGCCTTGAAATCTGATAATATGATACCCCAACTTTCAGTTATATATGTATCTTAATGAACAATGATCATGTGTTGCAGATTACTGGTGAAACAGTTGGAGAAGTAAGAGCTGTATCTGATATGCATCAAAGAAAAGCTGAAATGGCACGACAGGCTGATGCCTTCATTGCCCTCCCTGGTAATCTCCTTTGCACATCCCACCTGCTAACTCCATCATAATTTTTCTTTAAACTCGCTTGTAAATTTATGCAATGTGTTATTGAATCTTAGGTGGCTATGGCACCCTTGAAGAACTACTTGAAGTGATTACATGGGCTCAGCTTGGGATCCATCGCAAACCTGTAAGAATCATGTTCTTTTCCCCTATTTGATTTTTCTTTAAGCCAAAGTTGACATGGACTTTTTTGATAAATTAATATCGGGAAGGATTAGGAAGAAAAAGACCATGAGAATCAATGCATGTGTTGTTTCAATAGAATTCACATGGAAGGATCATAACATGAGATTTGATAACCTAATGATGCTTGTGCTTCATGCTTTGATGAATTGAATCGCAACATACAAATTAAATATTAGAAAAATAAATATATAATTAATATAAATGTTGGTCAAATGAAGGTGTTGGTATAGTGTCTTATGTTAAGACAACTAGACAAACCAAGATTATTATAATTTAGACACAATGGAGTTGAATGTTATATGTCTAAAACTTGATGTTCCATATTTGCAGGTCGGTCTGTTGAATGTGGATGGATATTACAATTCATTGTTGTCTTTCATCGATAAGGCAGTAGATGAAGGCTTTATTTCGCCCATCTCACGTCGCATTATCGTGTCTGCCCCAACTGCTAAGCAATTGGTGAGACAACTAAAGGTAACCTACTATTCAATACCAAATAAACAAAAAGAAAATCAATAGGATTACGTGTTTGAAGGGTTGACTAAAAATCCCAAGTTGCATTACTTGAAGACGAATTATATGTACTTTAACCATTCTTTCTATCAAGTAATAATGTTGAATGGAAAAGGAAAAAAAGCCATTCACTGATTCACATTATCATATGCATTGACTATGGTTTTTGTATGTCAACAGGAATATGTTCCGGAATACGATGAAATAACATCTAAATTAGTATGGGATGAAGTGGATAGACTTAGTTACGTGCCTGAATCCGGAGTTGCCACCTGATACATGTCATCTTGTCTCGGCAACGTATATTTTTTTTTGGTGGGGATTTTACCTACTAATTATATATAAGGGTGTATACGGTTGTAATGTCGTACAAGTAGGAGAGCACCGGGTGGAGCTTTTTGTTGGAAGTTTGGAACCCTAAAGGCGTAGTCACAAGATGTAGTGTCAGTTGGCCCCATTGTGAAGAAATCAGCATTAATTCATTAATACTAGTTTTTGTTCATATCAATTATTAATTCTTTAAGCTTTTGTCTCAATATATAGATTTATTATATACAAACAAAGAGGGATTTGCTTTTTGCTGTTTCTTGTATGGTCGGTGAAAAACCAAGTAAAAAACAGGTTAGGCCCCATATAGGAAATTGTTGTGTTTTTTTTATCCATGTTTTGAACAATAGTTCGTAAGTCATTATTAGGAGGGAATGTGTATTAAATCATTGTAATTTGTTTTTGTTCCTTACAACAAAGGAATTTAAGTGGCGATTATATTCGCTCAAAAGTCGTTTTAATATTTAGTTTATTTTTGTGAACTTGAGTCTTTTTTAGAATAAGGAATTTTATTATTAGAACATCAAATTGATGATTACATTAAAATGGGCTACTCACTCACTCTTTTCATCAGAAGCATTCTCAAAATCGACAAGTTTGACCTATATTCTAATTCATCTTCGAGACTGCAGTGTATATCATAATGGTATTTTGTCTACTTAAATGTCATAAAAAAATATGTTTTCAATGACGAGTAATAAGTCATGTTATTTTAATCATTTCATTGATTGTTAAATGTGATAATAGATTAATAGTAATATCAGTGTCAATAATATATAATTTACTTATGTATTTGTTTTTGAATATTCATCAAAATAATTAAAAAAAGTTCATGTTTAACTAATCATTTGTGACATTTTTGGTATGCACTAATTTATGTGATAAAAAGTAGTTTAGAACCAACAATGATAAAAACAAAACAAAACAAACACTAATGCTTAATGTTTAATGATGAAACATTCTTTTCATTATCGTTTGTGATGTATTATTGGGATCACAATATGAATGCTAATTTATGTTATGAGAAGTAACTTAAACGGTTGGAAAAATTGTAATTTTTAGAAATTTTGAGGCATATTTTTGATAAGTAAAGGTGGAGAGTTGAATCATAAAATTATGGTTTTATATCCTATTCTATAAGACCTTTACAACGGTGTATCATATGTTCAAAATGGTTGAGTGATGAATGAGAAATTGATGCTCAAAGAAAGCTACTTGGAAATATTTGTTGAGGAAAAGAAAAGCTTAAACCCCACATTGGTTAAATACCAAGTGTGAGATGTGCATATATATATGAGAACCCACTTAAAAAATGATTGAATGACTAAGTTTGAAACCCTACCTCTTGCGTAGGGGGTGTAGATCCAAACCCGTCGGGGTTGGGGCGTGCACTCGCACGACCTGTGTGATGTGATATGTTCAGACCGGTTGGGCCCTAAATAGGCTTATGGATATTTTAGCCAAACATGAAAATATTTTTTCCCTCAGCAAATTATACAAAATTTGATTCAAAAAGGACACATATTCTGATATTAATTGATTCCAATCAATTTGATTTGATTTTAATCAAATGGATTTAATTGCTCTTTTAATGCAGATTTCGTATCCTTAATACATGGATATTTCTAAAATTTCTCCATATTGAATGCCTATAAAAGGTTAAGACTTTTTCAGAATTTTTTTGTTGAAAAACACTCTCTCACACCGAGTTTATTTTGCTCTCCAAAATTCTACTCTTTTCCTTTCCATATTTTCCCAACGTTTTGATGATAGAAAAAGACAACGTTTATTTGTTGATCACTGTAGAGGTGCTATTGCTTCGATCATCGTGTTGTTGTATCCTGAGAGATAGTCGACCAATGTTTCTCCAAGTATCGTAGGAGCAGCCGGATCTGTCTTAATGTAAAACATGACTCAACATCTAGTATAACTTGATTCTCCTTTTCGATTTCTGATTTCTGTTATGTTATTTATTGGTTTTTCGTATCTGAAAATTTAAATATAAATTATTCAATTTATTTTATTTTAGACGTAAATATTTGTTTATTTATATTTATATGTATTTGTTCACTAACGTGTTTTGTCCAACAATCTTAAGACAGATCCTTTATTATTTTTTTCTCTAATCCGAGACGAACAAGACACCAAGGCGAAAGAAAAAAAAGTTTTTTATTTGAAAATAAAAAAATTAAAATTAAATAAAATCTATTTCAGGAATTTATTCCCACCGTTCAACAGATTTTATTCCATTTTTTATTTTGTTTCCAAACGAGTACTAAAATTAAATAAAATCTGTTTCGAGATTTATTCCCTCCGCTCAACAGATTTTATTCTTTTTTATATTTTATTTCCAAACGAGTATTAAAATTAAATAAAATATGTTTCGGGATTTATTCCTGCCGTTCAACAGATTTTATTCCATTTTTGATTTTGTTGCCAAACGAGAAATTAAAAATTAAATAAAATCTATTTCGAGATTTATTCCCACCGTTTAACAGATTTTATTACATTTTTTATTTTGTTGCCAAATGAGAAATTATAATTAAAATTGAATAATCTGTTTCGGGATTTATTCCAGTCGTTTAACATATTTTATTCGATTTTAAATTTGTTTCCAAAATAGAATTAAATTGAATAATTTTGTTTCGAGATTTATCCCTGCCGTTTAACAGATTTTATTCGATTTCGATTTTGTTTCCAAACGAGAAGACTTAATCAAAT
This sequence comes from Gossypium hirsutum, assembly GCF_007990345.1. Classification (NCBI taxonomy): domain Eukaryota; kingdom Viridiplantae; phylum Streptophyta; class Magnoliopsida; order Malvales; family Malvaceae; genus Gossypium; species Gossypium hirsutum. The sequence continues at coordinate 33,556,843 of NC_053440.1, forward strand.
AATTCTGTTTCGGGATTTATTCCCGCCGCTTAACAAATTTTATTTTCATTTTGTTTTCAAACAAGATTTAATTAAATAATTTTGTTTCAGGATTTAAACTTGTCGTTCAACAGACTTAATCTTGATTTTGTTTCAGAATTTTAATTCTGCCGTTTAACAAATCAAAGGGAAATTTTCTATTAATGGTAGCCTTGATTGTGGCTTTAAATTGTGAAAGCTTAAATTGTAGCTTCAAAATTGTGACATCAAAGGAAAAGAAATTTATCAACGGTGAATTAAAAAGACAATATGAGAGTGCATGTCTAAGATTGGTTCTTTGAAAGACTTGGTATTAAGCGTGCCGAGTGCACCACCTCTCTTTTAGGGTTACCTACTTGGTGCATTGTTTTATTGTAATTTTGATTAGACCGTATAAACTTTTGTTTCAGGTTTTATTAGATTCTTGTCGTTTAACAAAAGTTGAAAATTTTCTAATTCTGGTTTTGTTTCTTAACAGAAAATGGAAACTCCCATCAATGCTGTGGAAGATATGGACTTATGTGCTGTGATTTCTGAAGTCAACATGGTTGACTCAAATCCAAGAGGATGGTGGCTTGATACTAGTGCCACACGTCATATCTGCTGTGGCAAAGACTCCTTTTCTGAGTTGGAACCTTGTGAAAATGGAGAGAAGCTCTATATGAGCAATAATACGACTTCTAAGATCAAGGGGAAGGGTACTATGGTCTTGAAAATGACTTCTGGCAAAGAACTCAAGCTTCAAAATGTGTTGTATGTGCCTTACATACATAAGAACCTTGTTTTTGGCACACTCTTTAGTGTACATAGCTTTAAAATGGTGTTTGAATCCTATAAGCTAATTTTTTCTAAAGAAGGAATGTTTGTGGGAAGGGGATATGTATTAAACTTAATGCAATCTCTGTAAAAGCAAAAACTATGAATAAGAATGTTGCTTCTTCTTCTGTTTATATTCTTGAGTAAATTAATTTATGACATGGTAGACTCGAACATGTTAATTATGATACTTTACGTACATTAATTAACTTAGAGCACATTCCTTCGTTTTACATTAATTATAAACATAAATGTGAATCATGCGTTGAGGCAAAATTAACAAGGTTTTTATTTCAAACTATTGAAAGAAGCACATAACCACTTGACCTAATACATAGCAATGTTTGTGACTTAAAATTTGTTCAAACGAGAAGAGGGAATAAATATTTTATTACCTTCATTGATGATAGCACAAATATTGCTACATATATTTTCTTAAGAGCAAAGACGAAGCTATAGAAAAATATATTATCTATAAGTAGGAAGTTGAAAACCAACTTAATAAAAAGATTAAGATGGTAAGAAGTGATTGTGGTGGTGAATATGTTGAACCATTTGAATATCGTATACAACATGACATTATTCATGAAGTAACGCCACCATACTCTTCTCAATCAAATGGAGTAGCTAAACGGAAAAATTGAACTCTAAAGGAAATGATGAACACCTTACTAGAAAGCTTTGGGTTATCACAGGAAATAAGGGTTATAGAAAGGTTCCCCACAAGAAAAGGGACACGACACCATATGAGTTATGGAAAGGTAGAAAACCATCCTACAACCACTTGAAAGTGTGGGGGGTGTCTTGCTAAATGTAACGTATAATGGTAAGTCGAGACATATGCATCGTCGACATAATACTGTTAGACAACTGATCTCAAACGGAGTTATCTCTATTGATTTTGTAAAATCAAAAGATAATATTGCAAATCCGCTAAATAAAGCCTTAAATCAAGATCATGTTGAAAAAACATCGAAAGGAATGAGACTAAAGCCCATGAAAATAAAAGGCTCTATGTGAAGGAAAACCCTACCTAGTTGACTGGAGATCCCAATATCTCAATTTCGTTCCTACGATGTAAACAGTGACTAAAAATGGGATAGGTTAAGCAATGCTTTTAATGACCATTGTGTGTTTCGGTGAGCCAAACAACAGAAGTCACCCATGTGAGAGTAAAGTGGGGCTGCTTCAAGGAGACTATTGGGTCATAGCTCTCTCAAACTCTTACAGAACTAGGAAATGTTCACGACTATATGAACATTCCCATGAGAACTAAAACCTTGCTAGGGAGGTAGTTGTCTGAGGTATATCATCGTTTACACAAATGGCAGAACAGTTGAAAGACATCACGTTTACTGGTCAGCTAGTAAAGTAAATATACTTTCACAAGGGAAAGTTCAAGGGTGAATGCCTACCTATCCTATACAACTATTGATCGTAGATTCTATCACCACATCGAGTCAATGATTTTCCGTTAAAACTATCAATTTTCATTCATGTGGGGGATTGTTGGAAAAATTGTAATTTTTGGAATCTTTGAGGCATATTCTCAATTGGTAAAAGTGGAGAGTTGAATCATAAAATTATGGTTTTACATTCTACTCTATGAGACCTTTACAATGGTGTATCATATGCTTAAAATGGTTGAGTGATGAATGAGAAATTGATGCTCAAAGAAAGCTACTTGGAAATATTTGTTGAGGAAAGGAAAAGCTTAAATCTCACATTGGTTAAATACCAAGTGTGAGATGTGCATATATATATGAGAACCCACTTGAAGAGTGATTGGATGACTAAGCTTGAAACCCTACCTCTTGCGCAAGGGGGTGCAGATCCAAACCCTTCGGCGTTGGGGGCACCCGCACGACCTAGGTGATGCGAAATGTCTGGATCGGTCGGACCCAAAATGGGTCTACGGATATTTTAGGCCAACAGGAAAATATTTTTTTGCTAACTCATTTAATGTAGGTTTCGTATCCTTAATACATGGATATTTCCAAAATTCCTCCATATTGAATGCCTATAAAAGGGTAAGACTTCTTCAGAATTTTTTGTTGAAAAAAACTCTCTCACACCTAGTTTATTTTGCTCTCCAAAATTCTACTCTTTTCCTCTCCATATTTTCCCAACATTTGAGTGATAAAAATAGGTAACGTTTGTTCGTTGATCACTGTAGAGGTGCTACTACTTCGATCATCATGTTGTTGTATCCTAGGAGACAGTCGACCAACGTTTCTCCAAGTACCGTAGGAGCAGCCAAATCTGTCTTAAGGAAACTGTGTAAAACATACCTCAACATCTAGTATAACTTGATTCTTCTTTTCGATTTCTGATTTCTGTTATGTTATTTATTGGTTTTTCGTATCTAAAAATTTAAATATAAAATATTCAATTTATTTTATTTTAGATATAAATATTTTATATTTATATTTATATATATTTGTTCGCTAACGTGTTTTGTCCAACATAAACTCAATTCCTTACTTTTTTTTTTTAAAATATTAACTTCACTTGTTTAAAATTTTGAAGCTTATTATTTAATGTTAACTTACTAAGCCCATTATTGGTTTTATATTTATAAAATAAGACATTTGCACATAACATTTATAAGTCTAATAATGTCTTTAAACTTAGAGTTATGCCTTTAAATTGAAAGACATTTTGCTCATATATATTGTACATCAATGTTACGTTAAAATGTGGCTTGATATTAGACTTTATTATGTAGCTATGAATATTGTTAACGGCTTAATTACATTTCAATGCTAAAACATTAAATAATGTTTATACACATAAATTTTGAAAAGACCTTTATGCTCAGATTATATGGCGTTAAAATATAGCATTCCTATTTCAAGTGGACGACGATCCCAATCAGACGACGTTATAAGCATAATTGATATGAAAGGTATTGATACTCAACACAATATAACTTAAGAAAGGTTATTCCATGGTTTCTTAGCTTGCAAAAAATGCCTAAAATACCTAATGTAACACTTTAATCAATATGTCAATAGATCTAAGTCCTAAATGGCCATATTAAGAATCACTAAACTCAATCTACTCTAGAGATCTTTGTTATTATCTATCCATTCATATTTTCATACTACATTTCAAGCTAACAATTGAACCTACTAAAACCATTCAAGCATCTAATTTCATGATCGACCAATTATAGATATATCATAACATGACCAAGACGTAACTACAATCTTTATAATGTCCTTTATTATGTACATGCCAAAAACTACTAATTATTAACTCAAAATATGGGCAGAAATTCACATTAATATATGTCGAAACCACCCCTTTTTATTTTTTTGAAAAACGGGGATCGACTTTAAAAATGCAATGGGAGTCGCCATCGATCTTTTATTGAGGTGTGACCAGTACACCATTAAAAACGATTTTGGTCTGCGAAATTTAAGAAAACAAGATTCGGGAGTCGGTTACGTACGAGGAAGGATTAGCACCTCGTAACGCCCAAAATTGGTACCGAATTGATTATTTAATGTCTTAGTGTCGAGAATTTGAAAAGATTTTAAAATACGATCCTTGGAAAAGAAAATTTAAATAAAGTGAATTAGATGATAAGACTCGCTTATTTCAAATAAATTATCGCACTCAGTAAGTTAGAGTGTAATAGCTTATTCTTCGAAATTAAGTGTCTCTTTTAGCTTTTAAAATTTATGCATTTTAAGAAGGATACTCGATTATTCAGGTCAACCAGCGAATTAGAACCCAATAAGTTAGGGCTTAATTTCTCTACATTCCTAAACATCGCATATTGCCTTTATTTTAAAAATCCTTGATTCGAGGTAGCAAAATGTCAGATCCAGTAAGTTAGGGTCCAACATTTTGAAATCCTGAAGAGTTTTGTTTAGAAATTGTATGGTTTTAAAAATAAATACTTAGCTATTTGAATTCAACGAGAAGAATCAAAGCCCAATAAGTTACGGCACAATTCTCTCGAGAATGGCGAACACCAAATATGTTGAAAATTTTCGAAATAAAATGATTTTTATGCTTTGACAAATCATGATTTTTAAAACGAATGTAGTATGATGGAATAGTAATGTGGAACATAAAGAGGATAATTTGCATCTTAAACACACACTAAAGAGCAAAAACAAGCAATAAATAAATCCAAACAATAACAACCACGATAATTTTAATCACATTGCGCAAATACCGATATCAATGTTTGAAAAATAAAAACGTCCAAGCAAAAGAAATATTATAACCTAAAAAAAAATTCATTTACATAGAAGTTCTTAAAATAATAGTATACATGAGTGTGGAAGTAGAAAATAAAATTAAGGATTTTGCTATATAAAATAATATTATTCTAATGAAATTTGAAGTGGATATTATAAAATATACGAGCATTGATTTCGAATAAATAATTTATAAGAGATAAAAACATATTATGAACAATAATATCTAATAATATACATTGAAATAAATACCATATATCAGAATATTTTGAAGAAGTAAAACACCCGTATATATAAAAAGTAGTATAAAAGTACACAATTTAGGATTATTAATACATAATGAATTATAACGCAAGTAATATTGTATAAAAAATACATAATTGAATATCAATGTTATAGTAAACAATATTTTAGTAATTGCAATTATGTCCAGAAGCATCATTCCGATAGTTCATAATTACTTAATCATGGAGTCAGTCCACAAGAAACACCATGATTGAAAAATCCTTATTGTATACTCTTTACGAAAGTAATTCATTCAGCGGCTTTGTCCAATGACCTCGTCATGTGTGTGTTACCCTCATAAGATATCATTAATTCCTTTAAGTTAAATCCGTTGACACAATACAATCTTATTTTATCTCATTGTCATCATTGTGTCTTCTTAATAATTAATATGATCACTGTCAACAAATAACTATGATAAATTTCTCGTTCGAGAACAAGAAACCCTAGTCACGTCCATATTTATAAATCCACACAGTACCAATGAGAGGATATCGTTAACTCTTTAATTGAGTTATGAATTCCACGTTACATATTTATCAATCTGCCCTTAGCAGCCTTGGCTTTTTCCTTGACAACTTTGACCCTTATTTCTGCAATACTAGATGAGTCATGCAAGTCTATGATAGTTCTCATGGACATCTCATAAGCAACCTTTATCCCTATAAAAATGTCTTTTAGACCTGCACACAAGTATTAAGTTAAACCCACTTAAGCAAATTAGATAAATTTATAAGGAGTAACCATCACTTACAGAGAGGAGGCAATAAGAGAGCTGCGTGGCAGATAGATACCACTTGGGTAGTAACAATAGGTGGATCGATAGGAGTGTTGGCATTTTTAGTCTTCCCTTCACCTCTTGCTGCAGGGATGCTCGATCCTTCACCTCTAGATGAGGTCTTAACTGAATTGTCCTTCACCCCACTCCCGAAGGGAGCCTTGGCCATAACACCCCTTTGTTTTGGGAGGAATCTTTTCCACGCCATCCCTCCCCCTCTTAGTGGGAGGTCGAATGGAGGGCTTGTCATTCAGTGTTAAAGGTGCTCGAGGCATCTAATTGGGTCTCAGAGAGATGCCACCCTTCTTCCCCAGCACAATGGGTACAATGCCATTAGTAATAGGGTCTTTGCTACTTGCCACACCTTTTGAGTCCAGACCTTCACAATAAACATTAGTCAAAAAAATTTTAGTATCAATGTAAACAAAAACATAACATAAATACTCACGTTGCTTCCTCTTCTTAGAATGAGAAAGAAACACAAGTGTCTCCTTAGCGATCTCAACTTCATCCCAATCATGTATGTCACCGAAGTGACCACCCCCGGAGGAAGCTTAGGCAAATACTCCACCTGTCTCCCTCCTAATGTAACACCCAAAAAATTTTGGTGCTAGATTCACAAAATTCAAGTAAAATATTACAAGGTTTACCAAGAATTTATTTTTATAAAGTGATTTTTAATACTGAAAGAATTAACTTTTGGAATTTTATTAATTATTGGACTTTTAAGTGGGCTAAGGGATTAAGTTGTAAGAAAAGTTAAGTAGCGAGGTAATAAGTTTAGGATTTGGGTTAGATAAATGAAGTGTAGGGGTTTAAGTGACAATTTTTATCAAGGAGTATTGTTGTTATTTTCCCTTTAGGGAAATTGTGTGATATTTAGTGGAGCTCTCTCCTCTCTGGCGTGGTCCTCATAAGAAAGAAGGAAAGAAAATGAATAAGGAAAAACGGTTTTGGTAAAGGAAAGAAAGGAGATGACTTGTATATTCTCTCGAGAAGAAGAGTACCACGATTCGTGAGCCAAAATATTTTACGTTATATGAACAGAGAATCGGGAAAGATAATACTGTGATTTAAGGTAATTTAATGGCTTTTCTTTTTAGTCTGTAACACTATTTTTATTAAAGGGAGAAGTTTGTAGTGTGAAAATTCAAGGTTTCATTACGTATTGATTATCGAGACAGTATTTATGAGAATAATGGTTTGACTAATAATATATTAGCTTCCTTTTATTAGATTGTTAATTGTGTGAATAGCTAGAAATGATTTTGAATACTCTATAACTGTTTATAAAAATGCTTTTAAATGTTTGGTATTGAAAACTTTCGGATGTAGTCTGCATGTCATTTAGTATAGGGCTTCCCATATTGTTTATTGTATTGTGCGGATTGCCTAGAGCATCCTGAAGTATTGTTATTGTTGCACTTTGCGTATTTGATGCGATGGTTGGTTAAGTTGTGCTATGCATGCACAAGAATATTGTTATCGTTTTAAGAAGTGCCTTATGCCTTCTTCATTAATCAACTGGATCGATGGTTGGATACTTATGTATCGAAACGTAGTTCCTTGAGCAAAATTTTAATTTGAGTTTTATTAAGGGGTAGTGGAAATTGTTAAATTGTTATTATTGTTTGTTAGGGAAAGTGTTTTGCAATATTGAAATATTTAAGTGTGTTTTGTAATGTTTATTTTAATTAACCGGCTAAATTAGAATTTAGAAATTATCACTGAGCTTTGTAAGTTAAAAACGTATTAGTTAAATTTTTTTGTGCATAGATTATTGTTGGACCGCCAATTTGTGTCAAAATAGCATTGTCTTAGAGTCTTCACATTTTCACTTAATTTGTAAAGACTTTTGCAATAATATAGTATTTGGCATGTACTTAGGATATGTTAATTTGGCCAATTTGGTTTTGTTTTAGAACTTATAAGTTATTTGATTGAGTTCATTAAATGATTGTTATTTTATTATTATTAGTGTGTCTAAAGTTATGTCTTTTGTTTCGGCTCTTAACCTCTTTAGGTGAACTGACCTTCACGGCATCATATATCCCTCCTCTTTGTTTTTTTTGTCCTTTTCTCTTATTATATACTGTGTCAACAAAAAAATTAAATTCTTTTATAAAACAATTTTTCGAAAAGAGTTATGATTTTTTTGTTTGCGCAGCAAGCTTGTGCATATAATTAATGTTTTTATATAATCGTATGAAGCTTGGGGGGTCATAATGTTCACTAATTTGAAACTTGCGTAATGTTGCCAAATTCGAAAAAGTTCAACTCAAATCTAATCTTGTATAGGTTTATTCTTAGCGTATCATACATTAAAAAAAAAAAAAACCTACCAATATGCCCTTTGTTTACCACTCTATTTGATGATAGATTATAAACTATTATGATTAGGGTTGATCAATAGTTTACCAAATTAAAAATAGATTCCAACCATAATGTTACGTTCATTTTTTATTTGGTTTTATTAACTAATCAATTTCAATCTAGTTATTGTTTAAATGTATTTGGCTGACTCACTATTTAAAAATTGTAAATATCTAATCAGAGTTTAATTCTATTTTTATTTAATTTATAATTTAAATTAATGAAAATAACTTTTTTAAAAAATACATGGATCAAACCCATCTCAGCCAAGCTATTATTGTAGGTGATAAATGGTTATGCTGATTTGTAGTAACTTCTATCTCAAATTCAAACACTTGAAGCTATGTACATTTTGGGTTAATGGATGTTAGTATTTTAAAATTTATCAATTTTGAATGTTAGGATTTGTAATTGTTTTTAATTGATATAGGAAAATTAATTTATTAAAATTTTACAAATTAAAAAATAAGAATAATTATATTAAAAATAAATAATATAAATATCATTATATTTGTAAAATTTTATAAACAGTTTTAATAAAATAAAATTTAAAAACTATATATTATAATCAAATAAAAATAATTTTTGAAGTTTAAGTTTTCTTTTTTTTATCTTATGATGGGACCATATGTATTAAATTAAAAAAATTTTGAGAAATTTTGAAAAATCATCTTTTTAGGTGAAATTTGAGAAAGGAAATTGAACTATTAAAATGCCCTTTGAAATTAGTCACAAATTTTAAAATTTTCCGATATATTACCCAAACAAATAAATTCATTTTTAGAATTTTAAAAACAAAATTTCTCCCCAAACATACCCTTAACGTTTTCCCCAAATCTTTGGAGCAAATTTCTGTTGATCAAGGATTTCCTCTTGAATTTTCGGTATATGCACTTTAATGGAAAGGAAAATTCATGAGTCTGAAAATATATAATTTGGATTGCAACAGTTTGAAAAGAAAAAAAAAAGGTATTTTCGAATATGATAAAGTTTATGAAATTTTGATCAATCTTTTGGGTTTGAATAGTAAACTAATTTAATCATTGGCAGATCAATAATACTCAATCAAATTTGAAGTCTTAGTTATTTAAATAACCAACACTTGATTATCATTGACCCCTTTTAAATATCAAAGTTCATTCATTTTCTTTCTTATTATATACAATTAAAATATTTTTAATGTTATGTTTGAGAATATGAATATATGAAAATTTAGATTTAGATTTCATTCCATATTTAACTTACATTATATAAAAGCTTACAAATTTGGATTTGGATTTTATTTATTTTTATAAGTAAATAGTAAAATTTTTAAAAATTATATATAATGAATGAAAGCAACATGAACTGATCCCGTGAATACTTGACAAAACTACAAGTCAAAACACTAATTTGTTATTTCTATTACTATATTTTATTAGATTGACTATAATCTTTGATTTTAATTAAAGGTTTTACGTTCATTTTTTTTATAATTGATTTAAGCTTGAATTTATTTAGCTAGGCTAAAATTTAAAATAATATACTAATTCATTTTTCAAAAGTATATGCCATGTTCTCCATCATCGTAATAATCATAATTACAATATTTCCCTTAATATGTTACATTAAGTAGACCCTGTTCTAATAATTAAAAAAACAAAACCCAAATGTCAGCGATGCATGATTGCAAAATTATTGGAACAAAATCAACTGTGGATCATTAGAAAGTGCTATGGATATGGAGATTAAAAGAGAATTAATTAATGCCATAATCCATGCAAATAATAAACATAGCAGCATCCTTAACAACCAACATAAAATGAAAAATAAAAATAAAAAACAATGTTGTAATTTTTTTAATATAAAAATAATAATGCCCATTTTTGGGGAGAAATAGGTTGTTATATAAAAACCCACCATATATGATAATGGTGAATATAACGTGAGACACATGATTGGTTGTTGGTCCAACTTATGGAGTTTTGATTACTTAAAGGGGGGGGGGGGTACGATTAGATGCGTGTAAAACCCCACATCAAGATTTTGTTAGAAGTCAACCCAGATACGATCAGCACTATCCAAGGAAGCTTCTTTTAACAAAAAATAGTAGAAAAATCATCATGCAGGCAGTCCAGACAGGAAGATTATTATGCTTCAGCCTTTGAAGATACAAAAGACACAATCCAAACATTAATATTTGATTATTTCCCCATACTTTTATATTACCATCCAAGGCTAAGCAATTCTTTAAAACAAAAAAGATACATTGAAAAACAAAAACTCATTTAGTCAATCCTAATGGACGCAACACATACCTTCTGCTTTCTAGGCTATACCTCAAATTGCTGCAAAGTAATCCTTGCTGAGCTTAGGGTCAGGTTTCATGGATTTCTCTCCGGGTTTCCACCCAGCTGGGCATACTTCATCTGGATTTTCCTGCACATACTGCAAGGCCTGCAGGACAGCAGTTATAGGCAAATTACAAGACGTTACATGCCAGACGGAAACCTTCCCCATGAAGTAACACGCAAAACCTTAAATTTCAACCATTACAACCCATTTGGATGCTCAAACCCATTTGGATGCTCACAGTGAGCCATATAAATGGCACATGATCCATGCATCCAAATGGAACTTAGTCAAGTGCAATACCAATCTGGGAAATTATAAGTACCTGGAGAGTCCTCATTGTTTCATCAACGCTCCGTCCAATAGCAAGATTGTTGATGGTGGAGTGCTGGATAATTCCCTCTTTATCTATAATGAAAAGCCCTCTCAATGCAATTCCCTGACATCCATAATGAATTTGTAAGAACAATATTGCAAAACATATTTACAACAAAGTACTCACTTCGGGGGAAAGTATAGTTAAAGATGATAGAGTGAGTGAGCCAGAAGTCATGGTTCTAGAAAGAAACTTTAGAATCTCTAATTATCAAGTGTTTTCTTTTTCCCTTACATTTGATCATAATTTTCTAGGTTTACCAAACAACTCCCCCCCCCCTGAACTTGGCAACTTTTTCCACTTTAGGGCCTGAAACTTTTTTTTGGTCCATGTTAAGCCCTAAACTTGACAATTGTTCCCACATTGGGGCTTGAACTTTTTTTTTGTCCAAGTTAATCACTGAGCTTGGCAATTGTTCACGAATTGGGCCTGAAATTTAGGGTTTTCAAGGACTAATTTGGACAAAGAAAAAAGGTTCAAGCTCCAAAGTGGGAACAACTGCCAAGTTCAGGACTAACTTGGATAAAAAAAGGTTCAAGCCTCAATGTTGGAACAATTGCCAAGTTCAAGGCCTAACTTGGAACAAAAAAAAACTTTAAACCCCAATGTGGGAAAAGTTGTCAAGTTCAGGGCCCAAAAAGCGATTTAACCCCCAAAAGAAGGAAAAATCAATTCTAAGGAAGCATTTTGATGAATGAATCAAACCCTAAGGGTTAAGAAATACTAGATATATAGGTATGTAAGAGTGGTATTCAGGAGCCTTTACCTTGCACGGTACATACTAAAAAATTTAACGAATAAATGATGCTTTGCTCATTCAGCATTAGATGCTAGCAACACGAGGTTAACAAACCTGATCAGGAATCAACACTCCATAGGCTTTGGCAATTGTCTTTGTGACATCAGATATGAGAGGATACTTCAAATCACCAAGACCACCTGACTTTCTATCTGTTTGAACCCAGGCAAGGTGAGAGAACTGCATCACAACAAGGTGAGATTTAAGTTTCGTTTCCCTTGAATACAAAAAACATAATATTAATTTGAATGCAACAAAGTAAACATTATCAGCTAATTACAAATACAGTTGCTACTAGAAATGTATTAATGCTTTGTTATACTGCACATTAACTATAACCAAAGCTATGATAAACATAAATATTATCTAGATTCCAAGATAAAAATAAAGATGCAAAGCATCAACTGCAAACATGCAAAACCAACTAAAAATAATAGATAAGAAGGGAAGCAGCACTAATGGTAAAATTACACAACTTTAAGATAGTTTTAAGTAACAGATACTAAATTGTTGCAGATCACTAATATGTTGTTGATTGCAGAATTTTTTTCGCAACTAGAACACAAACATTTTCCATTGATTTTCATTTCCTATTAACCACCTCTCTTTGTCCGGTCTAAAATGCTTGCTACCATGATGTAGCATTTCACCAAGGTAAAAAGCCAAAAGCTTAGCATTTCATCAAGGCTGCACAAATCTTCGAGACTTGCAGACAAAAAATATAGTGTATAAAACATAAGAATATAGATAAAACAATTACTTCACGAAATTTAGAGTGCAGTATGGTAGCAACAAATCTTAACGAGGAAAATGGTATTCAGAACACCACTGCTTGGCCAGATAGAAACATTGATCTCTATAAATTTATACAACTTTCCAGAAGAGTTTGAGTCAAAAGTAAGAGTCTTTGTAAAGGGTGACCGAATATACTTGTTTATTCAAGCCCCAAAAATTCATCCTCAGCTAAATTCTCCACACCCTAATTCTTTCTTTTATTTCTGATTTCGTTTACTTCTTTTATAATTTAACTCTAGTTCGGATTCTTATTGATTTCAGGTTTTTCAATTTGGCATCTAGGATTTGCATTCAATACCGAATTATATATGTACTCCATTCCAAATCCGGATTCTTCTTCCTTGATCCTTCTTTTTTATTTTTTTTAGTTCTTTTTTCTTTTCACTCTTAATTAGAAATTTGACTTACTTTTCCTTGTTAATTCCAGATCTGAACCGAAGCATCAATTTCAAACCAAATCAAGACTAAACCCTAAAACTAGAATTTAAATCTTGAGATTCCATATCATCTTTGATAGGACAATGGCAACTTGATGTCTTTATTTTGGATGTGTCTTTTTGCCTTGAATAAATTTATGCTGCATTTGGTGGTTGAGTTATCTTTTACCTTGTGTTTGACTAATTTTTAGGATACATGGTCATAGAGATTTGCAATTTTGCATTGCTTATATCATCACTGTAGTGGGTCTAAGACAAAATGAACCTGCAAACTACGTAAGGCTACAATGAAGACGTAAGCATACCTTTAAGAATCTTCTGCGACTGAAGGAAACTACTAAACTTTAATATAGGCAGAGAGGTATAAACATTTTTTGCTATAAACCAAGGAACTTACCACACTGTCAATAGAAACACCTAATATTTCGGTGTTTAGCTTCTCAAATTCTTCATAGCGGTCACTGAAAGCAGTAATCTCTGCAAGCAGGAAGCATTTTAGGAGGTGAAAGTAAGAATGAGACTCTAATATCATAGAAAACTATTAGGCTAGTTGTTCAGAGTGAAAGACACCTGTGGGGCAAACAAATGTGAAGTCCAACGGGTAAAAGAAGAGAATCACATATTTCTTCCCAATGTATTCAGAGAGCTTGACCTGAAAGAATAATGCATAGTTCAGAATAGAATTGGAAAAAACATATGTAATCATAACAAAAGAGGGAAAATTTTATTTAAGTGCCTATACTTGAGAACAATATCCACATAAGATACCTTAATGAACTCCTGGTCAAAGACGGCCTCAGCCTCAAAATCAGGGGCAGGATTTCCCACCAGTGGAAGCTCACTCTGAAAGAGATGATCGAAATATGAAACCGAATCATACATGAGAAATTATGTGGATAAAGAAATAGTTCACCATCAAAACATTCAGAATTCGTTTAGAATAAACATATCTCAAAACTAATTCTGAATTTCACTTAACATAATTTGCTCCTCTTTCTTCTTTTTCCTTTCTCCAAAAAGCTAAAATGTTTATTGAAAACAAACTAATTCATTTTAAACTAAATGATATAGATATCCATTTTCATTTGGAGCCCCCAACAAAACTCACCAAATGGAGTTAGCTTTGGCTTCCTATTTTGCCTTTACAATGGAGTCATAGACCCACATTTGCCGCGCTATTCCTTGGCAACACTAATTTTTTCCATCTTTGCATTAAAATCGAAACCAGATCCAAATTCCACACTCTGAATACATTCTAATAAAATCCTTTGCAAAAATAACTAAAGCCCAGAGACATCCTAATACATTATGTTTACAATTGTTGATATTAATAAAAGAAAGTAATTAAAACAAAGTAAACGTCACATTCCCTTTCCAGTCTAAATTCAACCATTTAAAAATTAGTAGAAACATGAAAAGAAAAAGCGAAATGGAGAAGAGAAAAACATACGGTGGCTTTGACGACGAAAGACTTGCGAGAAGGGGAGGCGCGGGAGAGGGAAAAGGAGGCGGGACGAGAAAGGAGAGGGGCAGGGAGACCAGTGAAGGGATTGGGGAGAGAAAGGGATTGGGAGAAGGGCTTGGAATTGGAGGAGAAAGCCCTTGGCTTAGAGGAGATGAGAGCCGCGGCCGATGAAGTAGCTGAGCAAGCCATCTCTCTCACTCGCTCACAGTTTGCAGTGAAAGAGAATATGGGCGAAGGATAAATGAAATAGCAGAGGGGAGTGGATAAGAAGATAAATAAGTGGACAGTTTGGGTTTGATCAGTGATGGGGGGGGGGGGGGGTTTATATTTGTTGCCTTACCCACTCACTCCTCACTCCACACATTTTGGTCTGTGAACTCAGGCCGAGCTTACACAACCTCATTTTGCCTTCGTTTTCTTTTACATTTGGGCTCTTAGCCCAATTTACCAACTTCTTCCTCAAACACACACAGGAAATATATAAAATCAACTTTGCATAATAATTAAACATGTTTAGTAGTGCTTAAAAAAACACTTTTAACTTACAAAGTGTTTTTGGAAGAAAAATTGTTGCTGAAATTTGTAGCTTTTTAAAATTACTTTTGAAAATAAGAAGTTAAAATTTTTAGTTTTTCATCTTCCGAAAGCACTTTTGGTGCTTACTTTTTCACCCTTTCAACAACATAGTATTTTCTCTTTCTTTTTTTCTTGGTACTTAATTATAAATGTGTTAAAATAATTAATTAAAAATAAAAAAATATTTTTTAAAATGATACAAATGTGTTAATATCTCATTACAAATATTTAATAGTTATATTTAAATATTTAAAATATAGTTTATATATTCGAATTAAATTGTATAAATAATTAATATTTATTGCTCAAAAATATTTAAAATTTATATTTCATATATTAAAATATTATAATAATTTTTTATATTATTACTAAAATATAATAATATTAACTAATTTGAACATTATTTAAATGCATATTTGATACTTGATAATATCATATTTAAAATGGATATTTTATTTCCCAAAAGTACTTTTTAGAGCAATGCTAAACACTCAAATCTTAAACCAAACTTTTAAAAAGTAAATCTCAAAAACATTTTTCCACTACACTTTTTTAAAAATACTTTTCAAAAGCATGGCTAAACTAACCCTAATTCTTCAATATTATTAGGACTTTGTGGCGTATCATTTGAAAAAGCTTACGTGGCCTATCATTATTCCATCCTCGTGATCAACTTGGGCATATCCAAAACATTATATGGGATTCTATTGCTTGGATTAAAATGCTATATTCTTCTAAGTAAGTCTAGTATCTTGGACTGATATAAAGACACGATGTAACTGGTGTTCTAATAATTGTTGAGTCCTGTAAAAGAATCTGTCAAGAATAACATCCGTTGAATATCATTCTGAGGAGTACATTCAACTACCTTCTGCAAAGAAAGTGTGTAATGAGATTTGAATTATAGGGTGAAGCATGTGATCCATCAATTGGGCGAAATGTGTAAAAGGTGGTTAATTGTAGAGGTTGGCACATAGCTATCCACCAACTAAGAACTAGAAAAGTATTCGCCAAAGTCTAAGAAAGAACCCAAACCCTTGAGTTGAAATATTCTACGACCTCGTAAAAAGGTAATAATGAGTAAGACTCACTAAGTTCCTTTGAACTTATATGTGTCTTTTGGTAAGCAAGTTTGAGAATTAAACTAGTGCGCTAGGAAGGACCAAGCCAGGGATGCGCCATGGTGGTAGAGAGACATTCATAGAATATGTTTTTCAAATGACAAGTACGTAGTAATATACGCTATGAATATGTCTATCAAACACTTTGTTTTAAGGTTTTATTTTAACTTTGAAGTTTGTAACAAACTATAAATATATTACTCAAACCAATTGACTTAGAAAAAATTTTAAAAAGATAACTAGTACTTTCAATATAGCTTTCGTAGATTGTAAAATTTTGCTAAGTATGTAAATATCATGACAACTTACATTTGAATCCGTTAAATCAAGTCAGATATCGAGTGTTACAACAAACTTTAATTACATCATATTATCTTACAGTTGATTGTAACTTATCCACTGCTTTCTTCATTGTTTTAACATCCTTCACCCTAATTCATTCTAGAGCTGCTCATGGGCCAGGCCAGGCCTAGAAAAAAATTTCGGCCCGGCCCGAAATATGGGCCTAGAATTTTTCCCAGGCCCAGCCCGGGAAAAAATTCATAAGCCCGGGCCCGGCCCGTTTTTTAAATAAATACCAAAAATTTATTTTAAAATTAAAAAAAAATTAAAAATGTATTTTAAAAAAATTTTAAAATTAAAAAAATTTTTAAAAAAAATTTTAAAAGTATTTTAAAATTAAAAAAATTAAAAAATTAAAATATTTATTATATTCGGGCCGGGCCGGGCCGGGCTCGGGCCAAAAAAGTGGTGCCCGAGGCCCGGCCCGTTTTTTAATCGGGCCTCATTTTTTTGCCCAAGCCCATATTTTGGGCGGGCCGTCGGGCCGGGCCGCCCGGCCCATGAGCACCTCTAATTCATTCTAACTTTGCATATATATCTTTTATTTAAATTACATATTGCCCATCCACAATGAAAGTAAATAGACAAGACACAAGCACGAAATCGTGGATGTAAAGAATTGCAAGTTTTATATATTATACCACGTACAAAAGGGTAGGGGTGAGCAAAACTCGATTTGACTCGAAAAAATAAAAAAAAATTCGAATTTTGAGTTAAACGAATCGAGTTATTCGAGTTAATCGAGTTATTCGAATCAACTCGAATTTTTTTTTCGAATTTCGAGTTCGAATCGAGTTGAGTTTTCAAATTCGAATAACTCGAATAATTCGAATAATTCGAATATCAAACTATAATATTTTACATTTTTACCCCAAACTCCCAAACCTTTTTACTTTTCCTTCAAAACTTTTACTCCTTCCCACTTTCCCCCAAAACTTTTAATCCCCTCCCCTCCCAACCCCCCAATCTACCCAGAACCCATTTTTCACCAAAATTTTACTCTCCCATTTACTTTTTCTCAAAATTTTACTCTCAAAAACTCTCAAAACCTTTTATTTTCCCCCAAAATTTTTACTCCCTCTCACTTTTCCCCTAAAACTTTTATTTCATTCCCATCTCACCCCCATCTATCCCAAACCCTCCCCTCTCCAATTTTTTTTAATATTTTCCCTCCAAAATTTTACTCTCCCTATTTACTTTCCCTTAAACTTTTATTCTCCAAAACTTTTTATTTTTCCCCTAAACTTTTACTTCTCACCCTTTGCTCTAAAATAAAAAATCAAAATTATCCCCAAAAAATCACTAAACATAAATAGTAATAATTTTATTTATATCTACTATTTATATTATTAAATTAAATTTCATATTTTATATTATTTATATTATTGAATTGTTTAGTCATATTGAATATTTATATTAAAATTGAATTATTAGTTATGCCATAAAATATTCGTGTTAAAATTTTATATTTGTATCAATTTCACATTTTATTTTTAAAATAATTTTTATTAAAAAATTATATTTTTACATTTAATATATTTTTTAATTCCAAAATATATAGTGATAAGAATCTGAAGATAATTGAAACAACTAAGCAAGCAAAGAAGCTAACCAGTATATAAAAAATTAATAAATAAATTATGAGGTGATGAAAGTTAATTAAAAAATTGATTAAGGTGGATAAATTTTATTACGATGGGTGACAATGGTTACAAGGACCCAAAATTATTTTTTAAAATTTAACTCGAACAAATATATTCAATTCGATTCGATTCGAATTTTATCTCACTCGACTCGATTCGAGAAAACTTCAAATAAAGTTAGGATGATAAAATGAGATTCGAAAACTCGATTAACTTGAAAATTTTCGATTCAATTCGATTCGATCGAATGCTCACCCCTACAAAAGGGCATACATTTAGAGAAGCATTTAAAAAAAGAAAAAAAAATTACACCTTATGCCCAAGACACAAAACTTCCAACAAAAAAAGCTTTAACATATTTTTGAATAAAAACATAATATATTATTATACGGAGAGGGGAAAAATGATGAGTGGGATTACGGACTTGGTATTCAAGAAACAAAAAAATCTTCGTACAAATTTGGTTTGTTTTATTACAAATTAAATTAATTTTGTGTTTTGGTGCGGCGGAGCTTGAGACGAGCCTGTTGGAGCCTAGAGTTACTTGGGGAATAGGGAATCGAGTCATCATCGTTGTCGAACTCGTACTCCGTTGGGCTGGTGTCCTCTTGGGATTGACTGAACCTGGGTGAGTTGACTCGGTTTATCGCTGCTGAACTCCAAGCCTTGTTCCTCGCCATCGGACTCCGTAAACCATTTGGAGACGGTGGCAGTGGAACGTTTAGACTTCGATCATCAGATTTCTACAGAAAAAGAAACATGAAAGCGTTTGACATAATTTTCATTTCAAAGCTAAGAAATGGTGGTAGGGATGGTTACCTTATGGACTTGATCAACATGATTGACTTGCTTGACAGCTTGATTGAGCTTTGCAGATTGGCCTGCTAAATATTGGAACATTTCGAAGAATTTAGTCAACCCCATTTCTGAGCAGTTTGACCAGTAATGCATAAACACGTTCCATGCTCGAGCTCTCATCTCCATGATCTTTCGATCCACTTCTGTTTCATGTTTCGCCACGTATGGCCGCACGAAGGTATCGTACACAAAATTGGTTCCCTGCATTTTGTCATATAATTGTGAATTGAGTTTAAAGATTTGCGCAAGGAAAAGGGGTCAATGAAATGAATTCCCTCTACGATTCGATGACTACCTTGATTTTTGGATACCATAGGTAGATAACGAATGCAAACTTCATCTCGCCATACATGGGCAACCTTCAGTATTATTCATATATATGTTATTCATTTAAACCCTATTTGTAATGTTAAACAAAACCATAACCCTATACTATATCTTATACCAGGAAACGAATATGTCGGTTATCCTCTCAATAATTGTCAAAAACGCCACAAGGATCCTGCAAATTTCATGAGTTCCACAAGTCAATACTATTTTTTAAATCAAATTACACTAAATAAAATATATTCTGGTTGGGACAATGTGAAGGGGGCCCATATTTTGATACCAGTATTTACACCAAAATCTGAGTTCTTCAATCTCAACCCTGTTCTTCTCCACCATTTTAAAGCACTCAAATGCTGGATATGCATATCCAAAAACCAACCTGAGTTTATAACATAATTACCATGATTAACATCTTATTCCAAAAATCTAGTCAACCATTTCTTTATTATTTATTAACATGAAAAGAACACTAACAAGGAAAATGAGGAACCCCCAATGACTTACAATAGCAATCTGTTCAAGAAATCACCCAACATTTTTTTAATTTATTCTTTTTTTCTGCTATCACCCGTGCTAATTTTCCTGGGCAAATTTTTGAATGATTATTATTCATTAAACTTTGGCGAAACACAAAAGAACAAGACAACAACCCACAATTCCAAACCTGTTTCCGAAACCAAAAAAGGATGAAACACCAAATGAATTAATGAAGTCTCCTGAGGTATGGCTCCAAAAATAAGGAAAGTTTAAAAAACCAAAAACCCTGCAAAAAAAAAAAAAAGAGAAGAAAAGAATCAGAAAAAGAAAAGAGAGAAAAGCTTGTTAATTGGAAATTGAGGATTAAAATAAGTTTACAACCTCTGAAACAAACTGATGATAAAAACTAAAGGATCAGTTTGATTCTGGGGAGAAAAAAAATTGAAAGAAATGTAATAGAATTTTTTATATTGAAAACGGAATAGATAAATAGATGGATTTATAGCATTTGATACTAATAAGTTGGTTTTATTGATGATAATAATAGAAGGAAAATAACGGTTTTACCGTTTGATAGTTATGCTTTTCCTCTTCCCGCTATTTTCGCCTTTTGATATAGAAACTCTGAAAATTTGCACATCCACATTAATTATTTTCTTTAAAAATATTATGAGTAATTTTTTTTTATTTAAAAGAAAAACACAAAAAGCCATGCTATTATTTTAATACTGAATTAAGAAAAAACCATAGATATAGTACCAACGCACTCATGAGTAAAATTCCATTACTAAATTCGAGATTTCCATATTAACTAATTTTATACTAACAAATCTATTATCAAATTAATCATCCATATATATATAATTTATATTTAAACATGTGTTGTCTCCAAAATTCAAATTTATATTCTCTGAAAAGTACAATGTATCATATCATTGTATCGTACTTATTGGTATATTTAAAATTAGTTAATATGCATTTTATACTAGTAATATTAGTATAAATATGTCAGTAATAGACTTTTATACTAGCAATACAAAAATATGAGTAATTGATGATTAGGGCATTTTAGAGGAGTTAAAACTAATTAAAAAAAAGTACAAAAGACCAAGAATTATGGTGCAGATTTTGATGTTGCGCACCTACATGAGAAAATTTTTCAAGATGTGTAACGTCACGATTCAACTGTGCAATGTCACGACGTTCTAAGGCATCTTAACCTATTTTCTGTTGGGGATAAGGTCTCACTGTGTTCATAAGATTTGGAAAGCTTGGGATCCCCTCTCCAACAGTATACATAGATGAATTCCCCATTCCTATTATAAGGAATTCATTACTAAAGAAAGAGATAGTAGCTCTGCACAGATTGTAGGCAATTGATGGAAAATGATAAATTCTCCATATCTGTTACAAGGGATTTATTAGATGAATTGGTAGGTGCAAAATGCTTTTCGAGGATTGATATGAAGTTTGATTATTACAAATAAGAATTAAAAAGGAATATATACCAAAGAATGCATTTAGAACTCATCATGGCCACCTTTGGTTTAACTAATGCACTCGCTACTTTTCAATCACTTATGAATGACATATTTTCTCCCTACTTGAAAAAAAATTTGTGCTTATCCCTTTCTATGACATTTTGGTGGATAGAATTAACTTGGACATCCACCTGAAACATTTACAGTTTGTGCTTGAAACATTGAGGTCTAACCAACTCTTTGCAAAGAAGAGCAAGTGTCTTTTTTGGACAACCAGGGATGGAGTATTTAAGCCACATAATATTACCTACTGGGGTTTCTACTAATATAGAAAAGATTGAAGCAATGAAGAAGTGGCCACTACCAAGAAACATTGAAGTCTTTGAGAGGGTTCCTTGGGTAAATAGGTTACAACATGAAGTTTATTAGAAATTTTGGGGAAACCAACAAGCCATTGATTTATCTATTGAGAAAACAAGGGTTTCGATGGCATTTTGAAGCTATTGCAACTTTTAATAAGCTGAAAGAGTCAACGTGCAGAGCTCCAGTATTGGTTTTGCCTAAGTTTAACAAACCCTTCTACTTCGAGACTGATGCTAGCTCAAGAGGGATAAGGGTTGTGATTTCTCAAGATGGAAGGGCAATTGCTTACTTAAGTAAGGCCTTAATGCCTAAAAATGTGACTTATCCATTTATGAAAAAAATTGTAGTTTGTCATTTTAATGGCAGTGTCCAAGTGGAGACATTACTTGGAGTGTGGTCTCTTTGTGATCAAAACTGGCCATGAGTCTCTTAAATATTTTCTCGAGAAAAAGTTAACAACTATTTGTTGGAAAGAGGTGGAAGATAAATAATTATTTGGTGGAGGAAGAAACAGCCTTGGGAAGGAATTTGAAAATTAACTCACTTGTATTATAATTTTGTGTCTTTCACTCTCTCTTGCTATACTTCATCACGTACAAGTCTTTATATAGAACTTGTAAGTGACTACTGGTTTCAATACATTCATGTATCCTAGTTAAGTACATTCATACATGACTATTAGATTCATCCACTCTAAATACATTCATTAAATACAAATACATGCAAGTAAATGAGCAAATACATTCTAGAATATTCAAATTATAATATTCAACACTTCCTCTTAATTTAAAAAATTCTTGATTACACCAAGTTTTCCACTCATTCTTCGAAAATCTTCTATCTTGAGAGGTTTTGTAAAAATAACCGCCACTTGATCTTGACTCTTCACAAACTTAAGCTCCACTTCCTTATTGGCAATATGCTCTATGATAAAATGATATCTTGTGTCTATATATTTTTTTCGATCATGGAACATAGGATTTTTCGCAAGTGCTTGTGCAGACTTGTTATCAATGCAAATTTTGGTTACTGCTACTTGTGGCAAGTGAAGTTCTTTCAACAATCCTCTAAACCAAATAGCATGATAAGTACAAGAAGTTGCTGCCAAATATTCAACCTCACAAGTTGAAAATGTCACAATGGGTTGCTTTTTAGAACTCCAAGAGATGCAACAATTTCCCAAGAAAAACACAAATCTAATGGTGCTTTTTATATCATCGATGCTATTGGAAAAATCACTATCACAAAATCCCATAAGTTGAAAGTCATGAGAAGACAAGTAGAATAACCCAAATTCAATCTTACCTTTTAGGTAACGAAGAATCCTTTTATCAACCTTACTGTGAGCTGACTTAGGAGCTTCAATGTAACGGCTCATTACTCCAACTGCAAATAGGATATCAGACCTTGTACATGTCAAGTATCTCAAACTTCCCACAATACTTTTGAAAAGAGTTGGATCTTCCTTTATTTCATCATCAAAGTTTGACAACGTCACTCCACACTAGTATTAATAGGATTGCAATCAAGCATTTTGAATTTTTTCAATACCTGCTTTGCATAACCTTCTTGCGAGATGAATATGTCGTCCTCCGTTTGTTTCACTAATAGGCCCAAATAACATCAGCCATCTCGAAGTCAAGTGACATGTGCTTCTTGAATGCTTCAATTAAATTCAGATTATCTCCTGTAAAGATCAAATCATCCACGTAAAGACAAACTATCAAGATATCTCACATCATTTATCTTGACATAGAGTGAATGTCCATGAAGACATTGAACAAAACCACTTTCTCGAAAATACTTGTCGATGCGCTATACCATGCATGGGGTGCTTGTTTAAACCCATATAATGCCTTTTCAACCTTCGGCATTTATCTTCTTGCCCTTGGACTTTGTATCTCATGGATTGCTTAATGTAAAATTCCTCTTCAAAAAACCGTTAATAAATATTGATTTTTCATTAAGTTGATGTATGTTCCACTTCATTTGAGCCACTAAGGAAATAAGAAAACAAATTGTTTCAATTTGGACAACGGATGAAAAGACTTCATCATAATCAACCTCATGTTTTTGCTTGTAGCCTTTAACAACAAGCCTTACTTTGTATTTCACCACTTAATACTCTTTTCATGAAAAACACTTAAATTATTAAGGAACCAAGAAATCTAAGATTATAAAAATATAGATCACACATAAATTTATAATATGATAGAGTGCACCACTAAACTAAAGTTTCGATGTCAAAAAGTTTCCTAAAAATATGTGTACCTTGTTATAAAATATATATGAATAGTTTTCTTACTCATGTCTGCACAAATTTATCATGTCTTCTGATTTTTTATAATACTATTTATAAATTTTTCCCTAATATTGTAATAAAAATATAAATTTTTTTTCTATCATTGTATTTATTCATATAAAAAAAGAGTTCGGAATACAACAACCATAATTTTTTTTTGAAAACTTTAAGGTTAAAAGCTGTATAATATATGCATCCATAATAAATTGCAATAATAAATTTCACATGAAAATGATATAAATAAATTATATTGTTAAATTTGTGTATAAGATTATCTAGCGATAACCAAAAAAAAAGTTTTATTATAGCTATATAATAGTTTATAATTTTGTAAACAATATATCAATAATGTAATAAGATATTTTCTTAATTAAACAATTCAGAAAAATGTATTAAGTTAAATAATTATATTAAATCTGTGTTCAAGGGATAAAAATATATGTGAGGCCAAAGTATTGCTGGAAATATACTACTGCAAAACAAAACCGTTAGCGCTGACAGGAAACCAAACTGAGTGTAAATAAAATAAGAATCATTGTGCCGTTGAAGAACCATTGCCTTATAAGCAAATTCACCCTGATTGGTGTAATCGTGTAGTGGATGTTGCCCCCCAAGGTTAACACAGTACTTCAATATTCGTACACCCGAATAAAGAAAGTGGAACATAATTGGCATTGCTCTTCTAAAAAGAATGGAAATCGAAAAACAAAAGCAGTTGATTGGAACTTTGATCAGAAAATAAACTAGAAGAAACCAGTGAAACCACACTAGGTTCAATTCCCAAGAAAGATTAGAGGGGTCACAAATGGTCCTGCTTAAAACTCAATCTCCTAGATATAATTTCCCTCTCGTGTAATTTCGTAGAACACCAAAATTTAGAGAACAAAGAGAAGCTATTCTGTTCTCTTGTTGTGTTCAATGAAAAATGAGGAGAATGACCTCCTATTTATACAATTTTTTGAAGGGAAAAATGGTAAAATAACAGTTTCAGTTTCCATAAATAGTAGAGGATTTCTAGAAACACGAAAATTTATGTGCTTTTTACATGCCCTTTTTAACATAAAATCATGCTATTTTGGTTAAATTCTTGTCGAAAAATAATTAAATATTATAAAATAATTAAATTATGTTAAAAATATGAACATGATGAATTTTAATAAATTTTATAGTTAATTTTGATTAATTTTGACCATTTTCGACAGATTCACACAAAGGGCGAAAATTGGCTTGGTAGACAGTGCTCAAAGAATAAAACTGAGAAGCAATTTGAAGTATCAAGGCAAATTTATTTCCAGCCTAAGATGGTCCAAAAATGTGTGTTAATTCATAATAAAATTAATTTTAATTTATTCCCAATTTAATTTGGGATAAATAAATTATTATTAATTAATTTTGGAAAATAAGGGTCCAGTTGAACCGCATTGGTTGAACCAAATCTAGTGAACCGAACCAGCCACCAATTGGGCTGCCCTTGAAGAACTTTCAACCTTGCATTCAAACCCCTCCAAAAAATGTGGCTTTATGGATTTGCCCCAGGCTATTTTTAGCAAAGTTGAATCTCTCAACTTTGCCATGTGTGTGGCCATCCAAGGGGGGTCTCTTTGGCTGATAGAATTTGATATTTTTAGCAGCCACAATCAGCTATAAAAGCCACCCCTTGCGATCATTCAAATCATCCCTCACACTCTCATTCTCTCTTCTCCTCTCTCACTTTCTCTCAACTTTTCCTTCCCATTTTCCCTTTTGTTCAAGTCTCGATTTCTTCTCCTGGGAAAGAGGTCCTCATCAGCCATTGTTGAGCAGCAATTAAAGTGTTCATAAGCCACCTTGATAGCTGAGGACAACAGAGAATGAAGAACGGAGAAATTAGTCAAGCCACAGAGAAACACCGGATTTGCTTCTTGTTCCCCATCTCTTTAAATTTCGTTGTTGTTTTGACAAACATGTTTATGAATATTTATGCTATTGAAATGGTTATTTTAATCAATCTAGCTTGAATTTAATTCGTGTTGGGTTGATTATATTTTTCCTGCTTGAATTATTGAAATTGTGTTTGTGCTGTTATAGGCCTCGGTAAGATGCTTGATTAAGTAAAATCATGCCTAAGTTATTCTTGCAATATTAATTGTTAGATAACTAATGAATTAATTATTAAATCGTATTGAAATTGATATTAGTCGACACAATACTAATCAGTGCATGTTTATTCTTCTAAGGTAGATGAAGTTAATTTAGCATTGTATTTGGCGATACATATGCCTTGCATAACTTGTAAGATTATTGTGATTAAACTGTTTCAAGGTAGAAATACTCTGTTACCTCACTTGATCTTTTATATGCTTGTGAAGATTGATTAATCACTTAGATTGACATTGAAAAATGTTCAAGAGATTGATTAATTTAATAAGTATGTATGAGCAGTAGTTAGCAAATTACTGAGTTGCCTTGAATTTGTTTGTAGTAGTATAAACATAAGTTTAATAATTCTAAGTTAAAGGAATGTAATTAATCCAACACAATTATATTGTATTGATTAAACCTTATTTGAAATCGTGCATTAGAATCTTTTTATTTTTAATTTTTTTACTTAGTTTTTAACCTTTAGTTTTTAATCATCTTTAAACCAAAATATTTTCCATCACCAAAGTGCTTTAACATTAATTTCATAAATATTCTTTTTTAAGTCCCTGTGGGTACGATAACTCGACATTTACTTGTCACTTATATTACTTGTTGCGATTGTGTACACTTGCACATTTTCATCGTTCCATGTTTTTGGCGCCATTGTCGGGGACTGTTTTAAAAAAAAAGCCATTATTTGTGAATCTGTTTTTACATTTTGGTTTATTTATTTTCTTGTTTAGATCTTTACTTACTTAATCTTTCTGTGATTATTTCAAGTGTTTATGAGTATTGACTAGATTATCAACTTACTCCCTATGGACCCTAAAATAGAACGAACCTTTCAACAGCGAAGAAGACAAGCGAACCAGAAAAGGACCGAAGAGATAAACTTTGAGAATATGAATCAATGAAACGGAGCAAACCTTGCTAAGAATCCTATCCTTATTGCTGATGATAGGGATAGAGCTTTACGACAGCATGCCGTGCCAGTATTTAATGATCTTAATTCGGGTATTAGGAGACCCAAAATCGAGGCACAACAATTCGAGCTGAAGCCAGTCATGTTCCAGATGCTTCAGACTGTGGGCTAATTCAATGGAATGCCTACTGAAGATCCTCATCTTCACTTAAGACTGTTTATGGAAGTGAGCGATTCTTTTAAGTTAGCCGGAGTACACGAAGATGCATTACAACTGAAGTTGTTCCCATATTCGCTAAGGGACAGAGCTCGTGCCTGGTTGAAGTCATTGCCACCGAACTCTATTTCTACATGGCAAGATTTAGCCGAGAGATTCCTCATGAAGTATTTCCCGCCGAGAAAGAATGCCAAGTTGAGGAATGAGATCACTGCCTTCCAACAAATGGATGATAAGTCCCTGTGTGAGGCATGGAAAAGGTACAAAGGGTTATTACGAAAGTGCCCTCATCATGGAATCCCACATTGCATTCAACTTGAGACATTCTATAATAGTCTCAATGCTCACACGACGATGGTAGTGGATGCCTCTGCTAATGGTGCTCTCTCTTCCAAGTCTTATAATGAGGCTTACGAAATTATTGAGAGGATTGTCAGCAACAATTATCAATGGCCAACCAATCGAGCAGCGTTAGGAAGATGATTCGCTGGAATACATGAAGTGGACGCTCTCACTTCACTCGCATCTTAGGTATCTTTAATATCCTCAATACTTAAGAATTTTACCACTAATGGGTTTAACAGTTTTGCAGCCCAACCACCTAACTAATTTGAGAATATAGCTTGTGTGCATTGTGGGGAAGGAAATTTGTTTGAAGAATGTCCATCGAACCCCAAATTCGTATATTACATGGGTAACCAAAACCAAAACCGAGGGAGGCAAGGACTGCAATCCAACTTTTATAACTCATCATGGCGAAATCACCCGAATTTTTCTTGGAGTAACCAAGGGGCTTGAACCAGTAACACTTACGCCCAACCTAGACTAACTCAGCCGCCTAGTTTCCCACAACAAGTTCAGAAGCCAACCCAAGCGGAACCATCCAATAGCTTAGAGAATCTATTGAAGGCATACATGGCGAAAAAGCGACACCACTCTAAGGAATTTGGAGAATCAAGTGGGCTAGCTTGCTATTGAACTCAGGAACCGACCACAAGGTGCTCTACCTAGTGACATGGAGAATCCGAGAAATCTCGGGAAGGAACATTGTAAAGTGTTGACTTTGAGGAGCGAAAAGATAGTAGAGACCAACACTAGGGAAGTTGAAAAAGAGCTAGCTGACGCTCAAGATTCAGAAGAAGTTCAACCAAGTGTTGAAATTCTAGTTTCACCAGAATCAGAATCTGCAAAACCCGACAAAGTAACCTTAGGACCAGCTAATTCTGATCAACTAACAATGTCGTTAGATGTAGAATTGCCTCCAAAAATGAATCAACCAAAATCAGTCCCAGTAATGAAACCACCACCACCCCCTACCCTCAAAGACTTCAGAAGCAGAAGTAGGAGATTCAATTCAAGAAGTTCCTTAACGTACTCAAGCAATTTCACATCAACATCCCGTTGGTTGAAACACTTGAGCAAATTCTGAACTATGTCAAGTTCATGAAAGATATCTTATCCAATAAACGAAGACTTGGAGAATTTGAGATGGTAGCTCTGACGAAGGAATGCAGCGCATATTTTCAAGATAAACTACCCTCAAAATTGAAGGATCCTGGATGTTTTACCATACCGTGCAACATTGGAGCAACATATTGTGGTAATGCATTATGTGACTTAGGTGCAAGTATCAACTTGATGCCTATGTCAATATTTAGGAAGTTGGGGATACGAGAAGTTAGACCAACTACAGTTACGGTTCAACTAGCAGATCGATCCTTAGCACATCCAAAAGGAAAAATCAAGGACGTATTGGTACATGTAGATAAGTTTATCTTTCTTGCTGACTTTGTAATTCTAGATTTTAAAGTAGACAAAGAAGTACCAATCATCTTAGGAAGGCGGTTCCTAGCAATTGGAAGGACCCTTATTGATGTGCAGAAGGGTGAACTCACTATGTGTGTTCAGGATGATCAGGTAACATTTAATGCCTTTAAGTCCATGCGATTTCCTGACACAATGGATGATTGCTTTGCAGTGTTCGGTTTAGAGGATTTAATAGTGGAGAAGGAACTCAATTGTGTTGAGGACCCACTGGAAAGAATTTTGACATTGGATCCTCCAAATGATGAAGAGGAGGATGAATACTGAGCTTTCCTAGAAGCTAATCAAAGGGGATTTAATCCGCAATCCTATTTTGAATCTTTGGAGTTAGAAAAGAGGGACTATTCCCAACCAAAAGCGTCAATCGAGGAGCCACCTAAATTAGAACTCAAGGTATTACCTTCTCATTTAAAATACGTTTATTTAGGTAACGCTTCTACTCTGCCTATGATTGTTTCAGCAGAATTGACCACTAAGCAAGAAGAGAAACTTATCTTAGTTTTGAAACAATTCAAGAAGGCCATCGGATGGAACATAGCTGATATTCGCGATATTAGTCCATCTGTATGTATGCACAAGATTATCCTAGAAGATGGCCAAAAAGGGACGATCGATGGACAACAGAGACTGAACCCCATCATGAAGGACGTAGTAAAAAAAAGATATCATCAAGTGGTTAGATGCAGGTATCATCTATCCCATCTTAGACAGTTCATGGGTAAGCCCGGTCCAGTGCGTGCCAAAAAAAGAGGTATCACGGTCATAGAGAACGAGAACAACTAGTTGATACCGACTAGAATGGTTACGGGATGGAGAATCTGCATCGATTACCAGAAGCTGAACAAGGCGACTAGGAAAGATCACTTTCCTTTGCCGTTCTTGGACCAGATGCTAGATAGACTCGCAGGACGAGATTATTACTGTTTTCTTGATGGATACTCAGGGTATAATCAAATTACAGTAGCACCGGAAGATCAACACAAAACGACATTCATCTACTCGTACGGTATGTTTGCATTTAGACGCATGCCATTTGGTTTATGTAATGCACCTGTTACATTTCAAAGATATATGATGTCTATTTTTACTAACATGGTTGAGAAATATTTGGAAGTTTTTATGGACGATTTTTCAGTATTTGGAGATACTTACGATGATTGCTTAGCCAATCTAACTAAGGTACTAAGGCGATGCGAAGAAACGAATCTCGTACTCAACTGGGAAAAGTGCTATTTTATGGTAAGAGAATGAGTTGTTTTAGGGCATCGGATAATGAGACATGGGATCGAGGTAGACAAAGGAAAGGTAGACGTTATTAAGAGACTCCCACCTCCAACATCTGTAAAGGGTGTTAGGAGCTTTTTGGGCCATGCCGGTTTTTATTGAAGATTTATCAAGGACTTCTCTAAAGTTGCTAAACCCTTATGCAAATTATTGGAGAATGACTCTATATTCAAGTTTGATGAGGAATGCTTAAAACCTTCAATGATTTGAAGAATCAATTAGTCACGGCACCCATAATCGTCACACCAGACTGGGATTTGCCATTTGAATTGATGTGTGACGCAAGTGACTTCGCAATTAGAGTTGTCTTGGGCCAGTGAAGGAGCAAATTTTTTCATCCCATCTACTACACAAGTCAAGCCCTAACAGGAGCTGAACTAAATTATATGATAATAGAAAGAGTTACTTGCTATTGTGTTTGCTTTCGACAAGTTTCGACCTTATCTGGTAGGTACGAAAGTGATTGTCTATACGGACCACTCAGCAATTAAGTATTTACTTGCAAAGAAAGACGCTAAGCTGAGACTGATCCGATGGGTACTTCTACTTCAAGAGTTCGATCTAGAAATTCAAGATCAAAAGGGAGTCGAAAATCAAGTAGCAGATCACTTGTCCAGATTGGAGCCACAAGAAAGGAATTCTCCTCTTATACCAATTTAGAAGACGTTTCCAGACGAACATATCCTGAAGGTAAATCATGTCCATAATACCCCTTGTTTTGCTGATATTGCTAACTATTTAGCTTGTGGTTTGATGCCAATTGATAAGACGTATCAACAAAGGAAAAAGTTTCTACACGATGTGAAGTACTATTTCTGGGAAGAGCCATATGTGTTTAAAAAGTGTGTAGATCAGATGATCAGGAGATGCGTGGTAGAAGATGAAATACCGAAGATTTTATACCACTGTCACTCAGCTTCAAGTGGGGGACATTTTGAAGGTACACGTACAGTGGCCAAAGTATTGCAAGCTGAATTCTTTTGGCCAACACTGTTCAAGGATGCATATGCTTACGGAAAGAGTTATGATCGATGTCAAAAGGTTGGAAATGTGACCAACAGAAATGAGATGCCTCGAACAAGCATCATTGAGGTAGAGTTGTTCAATGTATGAGGTATTGAATTTCTTGGTCCTTTTCCTCCGTCTTGCGGTCACAAGCACATACTAGTAGCAGTAGACTATGTGTTTAAGTGGGTCGAGGCTGAGGCATATCCGACAAATGATGCTAAGGTTGTGATGAAGTTTCTGCAGAAGCATGTGTTCAGAAGGTTTGGAACCCCAAGAGCTATCATCAGTGATGAATGATCTCACTTTTTGAATAAGTGGTTAAAATGGTTATTAGACAAGCACGGAGTGAAACACAAGGTTGCAACAGCTTACCATCCGCAGAGAAATGGGCAAGCTGAACTGGTAAATAAGGAGATCAAAGGCATACTTGAGAAGGTGGTCTGCCCGAACCGACGAGATTGGTCCACAAGATTAGATGATGGTTTATGGGCTTACAAAACAACATACAAGACACCATTAGGGATGTTGCCCTATAGGTTGGTATTTGGAAATTCCTACCATCTACCATTGGAGTTAGAGCACAAAGCTTACTGGACTCTTCAACAGCTTAATTTGGATCCTAAGCTCACGAAAGAGAAACGGATGTTCCAACTCAATGACTTAGAAGAGTTCCGAATTTTCTCATATGAAAATGTCAAATTACTTAAAGAAAGACTCAAGAAAAATGGCATGACAACCACATTCTAGTTTGAGAATTTGAAGCAGATCAGCAAGTCTTGTTGTCCAATTCCAGATTGAAGTCTATCCATACGGGGTTGTCGAACTCCAAGGTAAGGGAGGTAATTTCTGAGTTAATGCTCAGCGCTTGAAACATTGTTGGTGGGATAAAATTGAATGGGATAAAATCTTGTTCATTTTATCGGATACTTAATTTTTCATTTTTCTTTTTGAATAAATGACTTAGGGTATATTTTTGGGTAAAGTATGTTAAAATAAATTCAGTCTAGGAGATTGGAACTTAAGCGGGACCCTGTGTGACCCCTCCAATCTATAATGAGAATTTATTTTAACATAGTTTTCCAAGAAATTATCCCTTAAATGGAAAAATAAATTTTTAGGTTCAAATAAAATGGTCAATTTTGATCGAAGTTTTAATTTGCAACTCAATTTTAAATTTTCATTAAGTCTAGGGACTTAATTGATTTATTTTTATAATTTAGTCGCTGTTTTCGTAAATAATAAAAAAACTAGGTGCCTTTCTTTGTGAATATTTTCAAAAAGCATCTAGAATAAATATCTTTAATATTATTAATAATTTGATAAACTTTAATATATAATTATATTATTTATAATTTATATATTAATTTTTATCAACTTAGCTTAGAATTAGGATTAATTAGAAATTTTTTATTTCTGCACAATAAAATAAGAGATGGGAATCAAAAGTAAATATGGACAAGTAGTAAAGTCTAAAGTGTGGCAATAGGCATATACATGTCTAGGATTGGATCTAGGAAGAGCTTGGTACTTAAGCAGTCAAATTGACTCACCTCCTCTTTTTTGAAATCCTACCTGGTGTATAGTATCTATTCACGTTAAACAATGAGGACATTTTCCATTTTAAGTTGGGGGGACCGAAAATTGAAATTATTTCCACTCAGAATAAAATTTTTCTTTTAATTATGAATATGATATATTTTTGTTCAATAAATTTGAACTTTGTTAAGTATGCTAAA
Organism: Gossypium hirsutum; assembly: GCF_007990345.1. Lineage (NCBI taxonomy): Eukaryota > Viridiplantae > Streptophyta > Magnoliopsida > Malvales > Malvaceae > Gossypium > Gossypium hirsutum. The sequence goes on from NC_053440.1 coordinate 33,590,138, forward strand.
TTTAAGTATGAATAAAGTTTGATTATTTCAATAAATTGTTATGTTAGCTTAATAATGACATGAAATGTATTTCTTAAAAAGCATGCAAATCATACCATAAAATTTTAGTTCTTTAGGAAAGTTAGGCATGCATGAAAGTTTAAGTCTTTAGAATTGACTTAGTAGTTTCTTGAGGCGAAATCCTAGGAAGCATGGAATATTGAAAATGATTTAGGCAACTGTTGTTTGGACCGTTTGAGCCTTACAAGCCAACCATGATGAAATTTTTATCCTTTGAAACCCAAATTTGAGACTTTATGGCCTAATTTTATTTGAACCCTTACAAAGTTAGCCATCACTTTTATTAATTATCTTAAAAATGTCTCAAACACTAAACTAGTACTATTCAGAGTATTCTTTGAAAATAAGTTTGGGGAGTTGCAAAGAAGTATGAAATGCTCTAAAAATTGTAGTACATGCAGTAATATACTCGAAAAAAAAGCATATGTACTTGAAGTAAATTGCACTAAAGAGCATGTGAAAAGAAAGAAAAGTTGATGTATTGAAGGTAATTATTCCGAAAGGTCCGATACAAGCTGAGTCTAGGGTTTTTTTTAAACATAAAATTATCTATCTTTTACCTACCCCTAAGCCCAGCCACGTTACAACCTTGTTAAAGACCTATTGATTCAAAGTTCCAATGTTACCTACATTAGTGGAGAGAAATTGCTTTGTTCAACATATGAAGACATCAGTTAAGCTTAATGATTGCAGTTTAATTTTTAATAATTGATTAAAATCAAATTGGTAGGGATTAACATGTCTTTATTAAGAAACATTTAGTATAATTTTTCTATTGTAGTAATTGTTGAGATTAATTTGAACGATATATATACTTGAGTAGCATAATTATCAAATTTCTTATTTTTGAGCATAAGTATATTGATTTCATGATTTTGAGAAGAATGTTGTTCTGAAGGAGTTTTCAAAAAGTGTTTTCAAGAAAATCCTTTTCAAATTTGTGCATTACTCGAGACGAGCAATGAATTAAGTTTGGGGTGTGGAAACATGAAAATACATGTTTTTACATGCCCTTTTAAACTTAAAATCATGCTATTTCGATTAAATTCTTGTCGAAAAATAATTAAATATTATAAAATAATTAAATTATGTTAAAATATGAACATGATGAATTTTAATTAATTTTATAGTTAATTTTGATTAAATTTGACTATTTTCGACAGATTCGTACAAATGGTGAAAATTGGCTCGGCAGAAAATGCTCGAAGAATAAAACCGAGAATCAATTTGAAGCATCGAGAAAAATTTATTTCCAGCCTAAGATGGTCCAAAAATGTGTGTTAATTGATAATATAATTAATTTTAATTTATTCCCAATTTAATTTGGGCTAAAAAATTATTATTAATTAATTATGGAAAAAAAGGGTCCAGTTGAACCGCATTGGTTGAACCGAATCTAGTGAACCGAACCAGCCACCGATTGGGCTGATGCTGACCCAAATCAGCATTTTATCTGACTAAATAAGCTTGCAAAGAATCCCTTGAATAACTTTCAACCTTGCATTCAAACCCCTCCAAAAGCTGTGGCTTTATGGATTTGCCCTAGGCTATTTTTAGCAAAGCTGAATCTCTCAACTTTGCCATGTGTGTGGCCAGCCAAGGTGGGTCTCTTTGGCTGATGGAATTTTCTATTTTTAGTAGCCACAATCAGCTATAAAAGCTTCTGATCACTCAAATCATCCCTCACACTCTCATTCTCTCTTCTTCTCTCTCACTTTCTCTCAACTTTTCCTTCCCATTTTCCCTTTTGTTCAAGTGTCGATTTCTTCTCTTGGGAAAGAGGTCCTCATCAGCCATTGTTGAGTAGCAATTAAAGTGTTCATAAGCCACCTTTGTGGCTGAGGACAACAGAGAACGAAGAACGGAGAATCAATGCAAGCCATGGAGAAACACCAGATTTGCTTCTTGTTCCCTATCTTTTTAAATTACGTTGTTGTTTTGACAGTCATTTTTATGAATATTTATGCTATTGAAATGGTTATTTTAATCAATTTAGCTTGAATTCAATCAGTGTTGGGTTGATTATATTTTGCCTGCTTTATTGAAATTGTGTTTGTGTTGTTATAGGCCTCGGTAAAATGCTTGATTAAGTAAAATCATGCCTAAGTTATTCTTGCAATATTAATTGTAAGATAACTAATGGATTAATTATTAAATCGTATTGAAATTGTAATTAGTCGACACAATACTTAATCAATGCATTTTTATTCTTCTAAGGTAGCTGAAGTTAATTTTGTTGGAACGCCGGCACCCTTACGACGCAGTGGAAAAAATATAACACCCGGTGATCCTAACCATGGATCCATGTGTGAGGAACGAATCGGGGTGAAAAAAGGGTTTCAAAAGTACCGAATGGTGATTTTTAGTAGACATCGATGGCTCGGCAATGAGTAATCTGATCTACTATTGAACCAAGCCGCAATCTTTGATGACTTCGACCTCTACGTAATCCACCCAGTTAACTATGAGTGGAAGGAATCCCCAAACAGTTTTGGAGAAGACTTTGCTTTTACGGTTGCTAGACTCACCAACCAAAGAAAAACGAGATTTTATATCTTATTATTTTTTAGGGTTTCTCAAAATTAAATAAATATAATAATGTTCAAAAAATCCAAAATTATAATTACATTAATTATAATAAAGATTTCGGTAAACTATATTTATTTATATACGAACCAAAATCATATTCTCATTATGTGTACAACAACCTTGTACATATAATGTGTTTGATATTTAATTACCCAATTAAATTAATTCTATAATTAATTTAATTCATGCGACAACCAAACACAATACTAATTATGTTTTATTCCGTTCATTTCAACTATAGGGTGTGACCCTATAGGTTCTTGTAACGTTAGCAGTAATGTTAGAACGATTCCAATGTTACAAACAATAAGTGGAACCTAGCAATGCATCATTGCTACCTAAGTCACAAGAAATCATGATTCGACATAACATTTTTATGATTAATCTGTTCATGCACTAATCCTTAGGTCCTTATCTCTGGATTGAACACAAGTCATGGAATAGTCACACTTGTATAGTCCATTCCATGTTCCTTGATATCTTAAGTAGACTATGATATACAAATAAGTATGACATCTCATATCAGCTTATTTGAGCATGGCCAGGCATTTCTAGTCTCACTCGATCAAGTGGCCTAAGATATTACTCCCATTATGTAGGAGGGACTTATCCTATATCAATCAACCATATCCCTTTACATAGATTGTGGTATATCCAACATCAGCCTTTATAAAACAACCAGTTACGGTGTACGTTTGACTGTATCAAAATATACAACTCACGATGTTGGGATTATGATGATCTCAAGTCTGAGGAGCATATACATATTAATCACTATGAGTAATGTCGTGACAATTACATAATAATCCAAGAAACATACTCATAACAATCACTATGAGAAATATACATATTAATACCCATCCCCCTCGACAAATCAAGAACCATTTTCCTAATTAACCTTTGGTTAGTGGATCAACTAGGTTCCTTTCAAACCTTACATACTTCAAAGTAAATACTCCATTCTTCGATGAAGAAATCTCCACAAGTAGATTCCTAAGACCCTTAATCTCCTTTTCGACTCAGTCAAGAGTTATAAACTGAGATTCCATCATGGAGTGAGCAATACACATTTTTTTAACAGACTTCCAAGAAATAGCTACTTCACCTAATGTGAAGACATACCCACTTGTAAAGCTAACATTATCAATTACCCAATTTGCATCACAACATCCCTTTAAGGCTGCAGAGTATCTGAAAAATTCCAACTTCCAAGTTATTGTGTTTTAATTTCAATCATGACCATTTGGGGAATGCTCAACCTTGATAACTAAATTGTTGACCATGGCACATCCCCACTTACTATGTTGATGTCCTTAACGACATGAAGCCACACTTTTAGTAACCTTGTTGAACCAAGTTGGCATTTTAGTCTCAAGCCCATCTTGGGAATTCAAGGCCTAAGGTTATGATCCATTCAATGTGCATCAGACATAAACTAGAACTTGATCTCATCTCAATTTTTGGTGTAGTTTTGTCTATGCCAATTCTTCCACTGAACATTCAGACTCAATGTGACAACACATAATCATTAGGATACAACCTTTAGGAACCCTTAATGGTATGACCTTTTGTCGACTGAATATTACCATGTATTTGATACTCAAAAGGAATCTATCTAGATATGACACCAACCACACTCTTGCGACATCCCATTGGATACGCCCCTTTGGATGCGGTTTATGCCAACCATCCTTTGTGGCACCAAAAGTTCTCAACATGGGAAATTCAGACACATTAACCATCACCAACTTAGGCCCTCTAGACCCCTCCATGGTCACCCCATTGGGCATGGCCATCTTGGCCAATCACAACACATGAGACACCACTGAACTAGGTCGATCTCAATTTTAATTTCGGACTTTAATGCTCATTCACGTAAACTCATAGGTTGCCTGAATAAGACATCCCCCACTAGTTCTCTTGTTCAAGCTCTCAGACTCGATAATCCTCCAGTCTACTTTGTTTAAAAACTCAGTGACGATTGGACTAGCTACACAAATCTCATGTATTAGTAGGTTATCATGGATAAGGACATCTTAAGCCCTATCCAAACATAAAGATCTAGCGATCCGCTCATAGTTCTCTAACCAACTTAAACTCAAGGGACCTCTAACAAACTCAAATAGGAGGATAATGCGCATCAGCGCACTTAAACCATGTCCTCCTTCATTGACAAAAATCACATGCAAATCGAGCTAAGACTCAATCGACTCAATCTCGTTAGGCCTTTCAAGCCCATTTTGATCGCAATGGCCTACTGGCCAACACAGATGGAGCTTGGAACCGATCCAACATTACTTAGGCACAATCTTACACTATTCATGTGCCCTTAAATCGATTACCTTCATAAGACACTACACTTGCTCCAACGATCCTTATGTGTACTCTAGTTCGTTGACTGTACGAGCCTTCATTGGTTCCAGTAGTGGGAAACGGAAATGATTCACACATTTAAAAAATAGTATAATTTGCTTCTAAATTGTTGGAAATTTACTACTGCAAAACAAAACCGTTAACGCTGACAGGAAACCAAAATGAGTGTAAATAAAATAGAAATCACTGTCTCGTGGAATAACCACTACCTTAGAATCAAATTTTCCCTAGTCGGTGTAATCGTGTAATGGATGTTGCCATCCAAGGTTAACACAATACTGCAATCTTTGTGCACCCGAATAAAGAAGTAAAAAACTAAAGTAGTTGATTAGAAAATAAACTTGAAGAAATTGGTGAAACCACACTAGGTTCAATTTCTAGGAAAGATTGGAAGGGTCACAGACGGTCCCGCTTAAAGCCCAACCTCCTAGACAAAAATTTCCTCTCGTGTAATTTTGTGAAACACCAGAATTCAAAAAATAGAGAGAAGTTTTTCTCTCGTTGTGTTTAGTGAAAAATGGGGAGAATGACCTCCTATTTATTCAATTTTTTGAAAGGTAAAATGGTAAAATAATAGTTTCAGTTTCTAAAAATAGTAGAGGATTTTCCTCAATTGAAAACATTCTATAAATATTTTCTACAACAATTAAAAGATTTTCTACAACTAAAAATATTCTGAAAATATTCTTTTGCATTACCAACAAGTATAAGAGCAATTATCATTTATCAATTTAATAATCTAAACAAAATATGTGTTTTAGGATATGTTACTAAATTAAGTTTTGAATCAAATTTTAAATTTAAAAGTAAAAATACATAAAATAATTAGTTTAATTAATAGTATTAAAAAAACTTAGCATTTTTAATTAATTTTAGTGAATTGGAGGAAAGCTACAACCCATTTTTTAGCATTCACGAGAAGGGTAGATTGTTTTAAGTTTTTGGGTTATTTTTTATTAGGTCCTTTTTAGTTTGAGAGTTCATTCCCACTTCATTGATAAACTATCATAATTACGAAATAATTTCAGGAAATCTACCAAACAAAAAAAAATATTTTACACAGATTCATCCAAACACAAGAAAATAATAGCTTTTTCAGAAAAGTAAGTCGTTTTCCTGAAATCATTTTCTGGAAGCTATTTTCAGTGAACATATTTTGCATGTCCTTATGGATTGCCAAGGTGTTAAAGATGTTTGGAAGTATTTCATACCAGAAAATAGCCAGTCGTAGTTCTTCTCTGGGGGTCTACTTGATTAGGTTAGGATGAATTTGGGGAATTCTAGAGGGACGTTGAGAACTGGGGTTCCTTGGCCTACTCTTTTTGGTTTACTAGCATGGCGTATATGGGAGAATAGAAATCTCTTTCTTTTCCAAGGCTTATCTTTAGATTTTATGGAAGCCATTAAAATATCAGCGAGCTGGGCAAAATAGTACAAGAAAAACACATAGTAGGGAGTCGTCCAGAGAAAGCAATTCAGATTATGAAGTGTTCTTAGGAAGTTATTGGAATGGTAGGATAGCTGATTTTTACCTTAGGTAATTTGCTGAGTTAGTTTTTTTTTAAAAAAATTGTGGGCTCCACGATTCAAATCGATGACTCCACCTTTAATGTTCCAATCTAATTTACTAATCAAAATTTAACTCTTACTTTTTTTTATATATAAATAAGAATAAAAACCAGTCCATCTTAATAAAACATATATACAATATGCATCATTCATATATTTTAGAAATAATGATATTTTTCTTTAAAAAAAGAAGAAGAAATAATGATATTTTTTTATGCCTAAAATTAAAATTTGGAACATCTTTTCACCATTTTGATACGATTGAATATTCAAGTCGAAAACGTGCAGAGAAATAGAGAAAGAAAAAGGTCTAGAGAAGAAGGATAAAGAAGAATAATGAACAATGTATTTTTCATAATCACTTACTCCTCATGCCGATAGGTGTAAATAAAAGCAAAAAACGGTTTAGAAATGACAGGTTGTTGTTGTCAGTAACAGCTGCCCAATACGCACCATTTTAACTAACACCATGACTACCAAAACACATCATTTTGTTCTAATGACAATTAAACCAAAGATAAATAGAAATTTAACAGAAATTGAAAATTATGACCGTTATCCATCTTCATTCCATATCTAGTACTCCTTCCCATGAATATGATCCTTGTCCTCAAGGATTAAACTCTAGATATTGTTGTCGTAGCTCAGTCAGTTTCTCCCAAGTTTAGTCTTTAGGGAAAGTATTGGCCCATTCCACCAAAACTTCGGTTGCTATATGATTCCAATGTTTCACCATTCTTCTCTCAAGGATTCGTATTGGTGTCTTACTCAGAACACAATGAACATCTGTAGGAGGGAGCATTGAAGTACTCGCAGCTAAACCAATGTGATTCTTGAGTTATGAAACATGAAAGGTGGGGTAAATGCGGACACCAGGTGGTAGAGTCAACTTGTACGCGACCTTACCCCTCCGAGTCTCCACTAGATAGGAACCAAAAAATCTTAGGGCCAATTTCTGATTGGTTCCCTTCCTGAGAGAATGATGTCGATTTGATTGGAGTTTAAGATAAACCATGTCACCGATTTGGAAATCTTTATCTGATATGTGTTTGTTAGCCATTTGTTTCATACGTTCCTAAGCTCGTTTCAAATGAAAGAGCAACATATTTCTAGCTACCTCCTTGGACTGCAGTTCTTTATCGACACTTTCCACTTGAGAAGATCCGGCGAGATAAAGCATATAATTCAGATGTGCCTGACCATACAAAACTTCATAAGGACTTGTCTGTATGGCAATATGAATGGTGGTATTGTACCACCACTCAGCCAAAGGTAGCCATCAAACCTACTCACAGGGTTGTTCCCCTGACATGCATCGTAAATAGCTTTCCAAACAATGGTTTAGGACCTTATTTTGCCCATCGGTCTGTGGGCGATAAGCTGTAGAGAGGTGAAGTTTGGTGCCCAATTGTTTGAACAATGATTGCCAAATTGCACTGATGAAGATCTTGTCCCTATCCGACACTATACTCTCAGGAACCCCATGGAGCTTATACACATTGTCCAAATACTGCTAAGCCACTGTAAGGGCAGTAAAGGGATGTGATAAGGTCAAAAAGTGACAGTACTTAGTAAGTCTACCAACGACCACAAAAATTGTGTCTTTTCCTTTGGATAAAGGCAATCCCTCAAAAAATCCATACTGACAACTGCCCATGCTTGAGTAGGGATGGGTAAAGGTTGTAACTGCTCTGAGTTTGCAGTGGTATCGTGTTTACATCTTTGGCAAGTCCCACATTCGATGACCCATTTTTTAACATCAGTCAAGAGTCCCTTCCAATATAACAAACTAGAGAGTCTGTGTCGAGTAGCATGTATCCCCGATCACCCAAGGTACCTCCATGAAATAATTCAAAAAGTTTCTTCCTTAGCTTTGGATGAAGCTGAGGATGTTGTTGTAGGTTCAAACATATCTTCTGTAGAGTTGGATCAGTGAAACAGGAATCTAAAATTAGCCCCCGAACCTCAGAGCATGAAATACTTCCCACACAGTGCAATAGATGTCGTTCTTGCGAGTGATCTCTTTTCAATGATGCATTGACGACTGTATTTAAGTGCCCCTTCCTGTAGGTGATAGAGAAATCATACCCCAACATCTTTGCCACCCACTTCTATTGGTAAGGGGTGATAGCTTATCTATTACCTAAAAAACGAAGGCTCTGGTGGTCTGTCTTGATATGGAAAGGGCGAACAATGAGATAAGAATGCCATTTTTTAATTGCCAATAAAACCACAAGCATTTCCTTATCATAGATCGACAAGGTTTGATGGCGGATTCCTAGACCTTTACTGAAAAAGGCAATAGGTCTCCCTTTTTGTTGTAGGACAGCCCCCAATCCTTGGCCACATGCATCAGTCTCAAGAGTAAATTCCTTCTGAAAATATGGAAGTATAAGGACAAGAGTTTGGTAAATGACTTGTTTGAGTTGCTCAAATGCAACCTGAGCATCGTGAGACTAGTTCCAAGGAACCTCTTTCTTTAGAAGAGTATTGAGAGGCTTGGCTATCACACCATACTACCGAATGAACCTTCGGTAATAACTTGAGAGTCCCAAAAATCCTCTCAAGTCCTTAACTGAGAGAGGAATAGGCCAACTACACTCTCTATCAACCTTGGTAGGATCCATATAACCAAACCATTTTAGATGATATGTCCCAGATATTCGACTTGGGTGGTGCTAAAGTTGCATTTCCCTTTTTTGGCAAAATGTTGATGTTGCCTTAAGAGTTCCAAAACTTCTTTCAGATGAACTATGTGTTGAGACCAAGTAGTGGAGTATACGAGTATATCATCAAAGAAGACAAGCACAGACTTCCTCAAAAGATGTTTGAAGACTCAGTTCATCAAAGATTAATAATTGGAGGGAGTGTTTGTCAACACAAAGGGCATGGCAAGGAATTCATAGTGGCCCCATGAGTCCTAAAAGCTATTTTGTGGACATCACCTTCCTACATTCTAATTTGACAATACCCTAAATGCAAATCCAATTTGGAGAAGTAAGTAGCTTACCCCAACTTGTCCAAAAGCTCCTCAATAATAGGAATTGGAAACTTATCTTTGATGGTCAGTTGGTTGAGTTGCTGATAGTCCACACACAGTTGCTACTATCTTTCTTCTTGACCATGACAATGGGAGACGAGAAAGGGTTGTTACTGTTGCGAATGATCCTGATTTGCAATATTTCGATTACCAAGTTTTCAATCTCAAATTTTTGGACAGTAGGATACCGATAAGGCTTAACTTTAACCACTTGAGCCTCATCCTACAGAGGAATGCTTTCATCCTGCATTTTGGAAGGGGGTAACCCTTTTTGGAGTTGAAAGACATCATCAAATTTTGCAAGGAGCAACTCTATATCCTGAAGAAAGGATCAGGACAACATTGTTAAAGTTTTTTGATGGTTGGTTGTGAATAACATAGGCCAAGGTCCATGTTCTATCACTGTAACATATTTCAATAGCTATGGTGTAGAAACACAAAAATTTATGTGTTTTTACATGCCCTTTTTAACTCAAAATCATGTTATTTCGGTTAAATTCTTGTCGAAAAATAAATAAATATTATAAAATAATTAAATTATATTAAAAATATGAACATGATGAATTTTAATTAATTTTATAGTTAATTTTGATTAATTTTGACTATTTTCGACAGATTCGTACAAAGGGCGAAAATTGGCTCGGCAGACAATACTCGAAAAATAAAACTGAGAATCAATTTGAGGCATCGAGGCAAATTTATTTCGAGCCTAATATGGTCCAAAAATGTGTGTTAATTCATACTATAATTAATTTTAATTTATTCCCAATTTAATTTGGGTTAAATAAATTATTATTAATTAATTATGGAACAAAAAGGGTCCAGTTGAAACGCATTGGTTGAACCGAATCTAGTGAACCGAACCAGGCACTAATTGGGCTGCCCAGAACTGCCATATGCTGACCCAAATCAACATTTTATCTGACTAAATAATCTTGCAAAGAAGCCCTTGAAGAACTTTCAACCTTGCATTCAAACCCCTCTAAAAAATGTGGCTTTATGGATTTGCCCTCACTTTCTCTCACTCTCATTCTCTCTTCTCTTATCTCACTTTCTCTCAACTTTTCCTTCGATTTTCCCTTTTGTTCAAGTGCCGATTTCTTCTCTTGGGAAAGAGGTCCGTATAAACCATTTTTGAGCAATAATTAAAGTTTTCATAAGCCACCTTGATAGCCGAGGACAATGGAGAACGAAGAACGGAGAATCAGTCAAGCCACGGAGAAACACCGGATTTGCTACTTGTTCGCTATCTTTTTATATTTTATTGTTGTTTTTACAAACATGCTTTTGAATATTTATGCTGTTGGAATGGTTATTTTAATCAATCTAGCTTGAATATAATCTGTGTTGGGTTGATTATATTTTGCCTGCTTGAATTATGGAAATTGTGTTTGTGTTGTTATAGGCCTCGGTAAGATGCTTGATTAAGTAAAATCATGCCTAAGTTATTCTTGCAATATTAATTGTTAGATAACTAATGAATTAATTATTAAATTGTATTGAAATTGTAATTAGCCGATACAATTCTTAATCAGTGCATGCTTATTCTTCTAAGGTAGCTGAAGTTAATTTAGCATTGTATTTGGCGATACATATGCCTTGCATAACTTGCAAGATTATTGTGATTTAACTGTTTCAAGGTAGAAATACTCTGTTACCTCACTTGATCTTTTATATGCTTGTGAAGATTGATTAATCGCTTGGATTGACATTGAAAAATGTTCAAGAGATTGATTAATTTAATAAGTATGTATGATCAGTAATTAGCAAATTACCGAGTTGCTGTGAATTTGTTCATAGCAGTATAAACATAAGTTTAATAATTCTAAGTTAAAGGAATGTAATTAATCCAACACAATTATATCGTCTTGATTAAACCTTATTTGAAATCGTGCATTATAACCTTTTTATTTTTAAATTTTTTTACTTATTTTTTAACCCTTAGTTTTTAATCATCTTTAAACCAAAATATTTTCCATCACCAAAGTGTCTTAACATTAATTTCATAAATATTTTTTGTTACAGTTCCTGTGTGTATGATAACTTGACAGTTACTTATCACTTTATTACTTGTTGTGATTGTGTACACTTGCACATTTTTGTCGTTCCATGTTTTTGGTGCCGTTACCGGGGACTATTTTTTAAAAAAAGGCCATTATTTGTGAATCTATTTTTAAATTTTGGTTTATTGATTTTCCTGTTTAAATCTTTACTTACTTAATCTTTCTGTGATTATTTCAGGTGTTTATGAGTATTGACTAGATTATCGACTTACTCCCTATGGAACCTGAAATAGAACGAACCTTTCGACAGCGAAGAATACAAGTGAACCAGAGAAGGACCGTAAAGATAAACTTTGAGAATATGAATTAAGGAAACGGAGCAAAACTTGCTCAAAATCCTATCTTTATTGTTGATGATAGGGATAGAGCTTTATGATAGTATGCCGTGCCAGTATTTAACGATCTTAATCCCGGTATTAGGAGACCTAAAATCGAGGCACAACAATTCGAGCTGAAGCCAGTCATGTTCCAGATGCTTCAGACTGTGGGCCAATTTAGTGGAATGCCTACTTAAGATCCTCATCTTCACTTAAGACTATTTATGGAAGTGAGCGATTCTTTCAAGTTAGCCAGACTACCCGAAGATGCATTATGACTTAAGCTGTTCCCATATTCCCTAAGGGACAGAGCTCGTGCCTGGTTGAACTCATTGCCATCGAACTCTATCTCTACATGGCAAGATTTAGCCGAGAGATTCCTCATGAAGTATTTCTCGCTGAGCAAGAATGCCAAGTTGAGGAATGAGATCACTGCCTTCCAACAAATGGATGATGAGTCCCTGTATGAGGCTTGGGAAAGGTACAAAGAGTTATTACGAAAGTGCCCTCATCATGGAATCCCACATTGAATTCAACTTGAGACATTTTATAATGGTCTCAACGCTCACACGAGGATGGTAGTGGATGCCTCTGCTAATGATACTCTTCTTTGTAAGTCATATAATGAGGCTTTCGAAATTATTGAAAGGATTGCCAGCAATAATTAACAATGGTCAACCAATCGAGCAGCGTCAGGAAGACGAGTCGCTGGAATACATGAAGTGGACGCTCTCACTTCACTCGCATCTTAGGTATCTTCAATATCCTTAATACTTAAGAATCTTACCACTAATGGGTCTAACAGTTTTGCAGCCCAACTACCTAACCAATTTGAGAATATAGCCTGTGTGTATTGTGGGGAAGGACATTTTTTTGAAGAATGTCCATCGAACCCCGAATCCGTATATTTACATGGGTAACCAAAACCAAAACTGAGGGAGGCAAGGACTGTAATCCAACTTTTATAACTCATCATGGCGAAATCACCCGAATTTTTCCTGGAGTAACCAAGGGGCTGGAACCAGTAACCCTTACGCCCAACCTAGACCAACTCAGCCGCCTACTTTCCTCCAACAAGTTCAGAAACCTACCAGCGGAAGCATCCAATAGCTTAGAGAATCTAATAAAGGCATACATTGCGAAAAACAACGCCACTCTAAGGAATTTGGAGAATCGAGTAGGCCAGCTTGCTACTGAACTCAGGAACCAACCACAAGGTGCTCTACCTAGTGACATGGATAATCCTAGAAATCTAGGGAAGGAACATTGTAAAGCGTTGACATTGAGGAGCGGAAAGACAGTAGAGCCCAACACTATCGAAGTTGAAAAGGAGCCAGTTGATGCTCAAGATTCAGAAGAAGTTCAACCAATTGTTGAAATTCCAGTTTCACTGGAATCAGAATCTACAAAACTCGACAAAGTAACATCAGGAACAGCTAATTCTAATCAACTAACAATGTCGTTAGATGCAGAATATCCGCCAAAGGTGAATCAACCAGAATCAGTCCCAATAATGACACCACCACTACCGTGCAACATTAGAGCAACATTAGATAAGTTTATCTTTTCCGCTGACTTTGTAATTCTAGATTTTGAAGCAGACAAAGAAGTGCCAATCATCCTAGGAAGGCTGTTCCTAGCAATTAGAAGGACCCTTATTGATGTGTAGAAGGGCGAACTCACTATACGTGCTCAGAATGATCAGGTAACATTTAACGTCTTTAAGTCTATGTGATTTCCTAACACAATGGATGATTGCTCTGTAGTGTTCGATTTAAAGGATTTAATAGTGGAGAAGGAACTCAACTGTGTTGAGGACCCACTGGAAAGAATTTTGACATTGGATCCTCCAAATGATGAAGAGGAGGATGAATACTTAGCTTTGCTAGAAGCTAATCAAAGGGGATTTAATCCACAATCCCGTTTTTGAATATTTGGAGTTAGAAAAGTGGGACTATTCCCAACCAAAAGTGTCGATCGAGTAGCCACCTAAATTAGAACTCAAGGTATAACCTTTTCATTTAAAATACGTTTGTTTTGGTAACGCTTCTACTCTACCTGTGATTGTTTTAGCAGAATTGACCACTAAGCAAGAAGAGAAACTTATCTTAGTTCTAAAACAATTCAAGAAGGCCATCGGATGGACCATAGCCGATATTCGTGATATTAGTCCATCTGTATGCATGCACAATATTATCTTGGAAGATGACAAAATAGGGACGATCGATGGACAACAGAGATTGAACCCCATCATGAAGGACATAGTAAAAAAAGAGATCATCAAGTGGTTAGATGCGAGTATCATCTATCCCATCTCAGACAGTTCATGGGTAAGCCTGGTCCAGTGCGTGCCAAAAAAAAGAGGTATCATGGTCGTAAAGAACGGGAGCAACAAGTTTATATTGACTAGAACGGTTACGGGATGGAGAATTTACATCGATTACCGAAAGCTGAACAAGGCGACTAGGAAAGATCACTTTCCTTTGCAGTTCTTGGAACAGATGCTAGATAGACTCGCAAGATGAGATAACTACTATTTTCTCGATGGATACTCAAGGTATAATTAGATTACAGTAGCTCCAGAAGATCGACACAAAATGAAATTCACCTACCCGTACGGTACGTTTGCATTTAGACGCATGCCATTTGTTTTATGTAATGCACCTACAAAATTTCAAATATGTATGATGTCTATTTTTACTAACATGGTTGAGAAATATTTGGAAGTTTTTATGGACGATTTTTCAGTATTTGGAGATACTTACGATGATTGCTTAGCCAATCTAACAAAGGTACTAAGGCAATGCGAAGAAACGAATCTCGTACTCAACTGGGAAAAGTGACATTTTATGGTACGAGAAGGAGTTGTTATGCAACATCAGATAACGAGACATAGGATTGAGGTAGACAAAGGAAAGGTAGACGTTATTGAGAGACTCTCACCTCCAACATCTGTAAAGGGTGTTAGGAGCTTTTTAGGCCACGTCAGTTTTTATTGAAGATTTATCAAGGACTTCTCCAAAGTTGTTAATCTGTTACGCAAATTATTGGAGAAGGACTCTATTTTCAAGTTTGATGAGGAATGCTTAAAAGCCTTCAACAAATTGAAGAGTTAATTAGTCACGACACCCATAATCGTCTCACCAGACTGAGATTTGCCATTCAAAATGATGTGTGACACAAGTGACTTCGCAATTGGAGCTGTCTTGGGCCAGCGAAGGAACAAAGTTTTTCATCCCATCTACTATGCAAGTCGAACCCTAACAGGAACTCAACTGAATTATACAGTAACAGAAAAAGAGTTACTTGCTATTGTGTTTGCTTTCGACAAGTTTCAATCTTATCTGGTAGGTACCATATTGACTGGCTATACAGAACACTCGGTAATTAAGTATTTACTTGTGAAGAAAGACGCTAAGCCGAGGCTGATCTGATGGGTACTTCTACTTCAAGAGTTCGATCTAAAAATCAAGATTGAAAGGGAGTCAAAAATCAAGTAGCAAATCACTTGTCTAGATTGGATTCACAAGAAGGGAATTCTCCTTTTATACCAATTCAGGAGACGTTTCCTGATGAACATATCCTGAAGGTAAATCATGTCCATAATACCCCTTGGTTTGCTGATATTGCTAACTATTTAGCTTGTGGTTTAATGCCAATTGATAAGATGTATCAACAAAGGAAAAAGTTTCTTCACGATGTGAAGTACTATTTCTGGGAAGAGCCATATGTGTTGAAAAAGTGTGCAAATTAGATGATCAGGAGATACGTGGAAGAAGTTGAAATACCGAAGATTTTATACCACTATCACTAAGCTCCAAGTGAGGGACACTTTGGAGGTACATGTACAGTGACCAAAGTATTGCAATCCGTATTCTTTTGGCCAACATTATTCAAGGAAGCATATGCTTACGTGAAGAGTATTGATCGATGTCAAAGGGCTGGAAATGTCACCAATAGAAATGAGATGCCTCGAACAAACATCATTGAGGTAGAGTTGTTCGATGTATGGGGTATTGACTTTCTTGGTCCTTTCCTCCGTCTTGGGGAGACAAGTACATACTAGTAGCAGTGGCTATGTGTCTAAGTGGGTTGAGGCTAAGGCATATCCGACAAACGATGCTAAGGTTGTGATGAAGTTTCTGCAGAAGCATGTGTTCACAAGGTTTGGAACCCCAAGAGCTATCATCAGTGATGAAGGATCCCACTTTGTGAACAAGTGGTTAAAATGGTTATTAGACAAGCACGGAGTGAAGCACAAGATTGCAACAACTTACCATCCGCAGACAAATAGGCAAGCTGAACTGGCAAATAAGGAGATCAAAGGTATACATGAGAAGGTAGTCTGCCCGAACCGATGAGATTGGTCCACAATATTAGATGATGCTTTATGGGCTTACAGAACAGCATACAAGACACCGCTAGGGATGTCACCCTATAGGTTGGTCTTTGGGAAAGCCTGCCATCTACCATTGGAGTTAGAGCACAAAGCTTACTAGGCTCTTCAATAGCTTAATTTGGATCCTAAGCTCACGAAAGAGAAACAGATGTTCCAACTCATTGAGTTAGAAGAGTTTTGAATGTTCTCATATGAAAATGCCAAAGTACTTAAAGAAAGACTCAAGAAATGACATGACAACCACATTCAAGTTCAAGAATTTGAAGCAGGTCAGCAAGTCTTGTTGTTCAATTCTAGATTGAAGTTCTTTCCAGGTAAGCTAAAATCACGTTGGTCCAGTCTATTTATGATTCACCAAGTCTATCCATACGGAGTTGTTGAACTCCAAGGTAATGGAGGCAATTTTCGAGTTAATGCTCAGCGCCTGAAACATTATTGGGGAGATAAAATTGAACGGGATAAAATCTCGTTCATTTTATCAGATACTTAATATTTCATTTTTCTTTTTGAATAAATGATTTAGGGTATATTTTCAGGTAAAGTATGTTTAAATAAATTCTTTCTAGGAGATTGAAACTTAAGCGGGACCGTTTTTAACCCTTCCAATCTTTCCTGGGAATCTATTTTGACATAATTTTCCAAGAAATTATCCCCTAAATGGAAAAATAAATTTTTAATTTCAAATAAAAGGGTAAATTTTGATCCAAGTTTTAATTTGCAACTCAATTTTAAATTTTCATTAAGTCTAGGGACTTAATTGAATTACTTTTAAAATTTAGTCGCTCTTTTCATAAATAAAAAAACTAGGTGCCTTTCTTTGTAAATATTTTCAAAAGGCATCTAGAATAAATATCTTTAATATTTTTAATAATTTGATAAACTTTAATATATAATTATATTATTTATAATTTATATATTAACTTTTATCAATTTAGCTTAGAATTAGGATTAATTAGGAATTTTTTATTTCTGCACAATAAAATAAGAGATGGGAATCAAAAGTAAATATGGACAAGTAGTAAAGTCTAAAGTATTCAATAGGTATATACATGTCTAGGATTGGATCTAGGAAGAGCTTGGTACTTAAGCAGTCAAATTGACTCACCTCCTCTTTTCTGAAATCCTACATGGTGTATAGTATCTATTCACTTTAAAAAATGAGGACATTGTTCATTTTAAGTTGGGGGACCGAAAATTGAAATTATTTCCACTCAGAATAAAATTTTTCTTTTAATTATGAATATGATATATTTTTGTTCAATAAATTTGAATTTTGTTAAGTATGCTAAATTTAAGTATGAATAAAGTTTGATTATTTCAATAAATTGTTATGTTAGCTTAATAATGACATGAAATGTATTTCTAAAAAAACATGCAAATCATACCATAAAATTTTAGTTCTTTAGGAAAGTTAGGCATGCATGAAAGTTTAAGTCTTTAGAATTGACTTAGTAGTTTCTTGAGGCGAAACCCTAGGAAGCATGAATGTTGAAAATGATTTAGGCAACTGTTGTTTGGACCGTTTGAGCCTTTCAAGCCAACCATGATGAAATTTTTATCCTTTGAAACCCAACTTTGAGACTTTATGGCCTAATTTTATTTGAACCCTTACAAAGTTAGCCATCATTTTTCTTAATTATCTTAAAAATTTCCCAAACACTAGACTCAGTACTATTCATAGTATTCTTTTAAAATAAGTTTGGGAGAGTTGCAAAGAAGTATGAAATGCTCTAAAAATTGTAGTACATGCAGTAAAATACTAAAAAAAAAGCATATGTACTTGAAGTAAATTACACTAAAGAGCAGGTGAAAAGGAAAGAAAAGTTGATGTATTGAAGGTAATTATTTCGAAAGGTCTGATACAAGCTGAGTCTAGGGTTTTTTAAACCTAAAATTATCTATCTTTTACGTACCCCTAAGCCCAGCCACGTTACAACCTTGTTAAAGACCTATTGATTCAAAGTTCCAAAGTTACCTACATTGGTGGAGAGAAATTGCTCTGTTCAACATATGAAGACATCAGTTACGCTTAATGATTGCAGTTTAATTTTGAATAAGGGATTAAAATCAAATTGGTAGGGATTAACATGTCTTTATTAAGAAGCATTTAATCTAATTTTGCTATTGTAGTAATTGTTGAGATTAATTTGAACGATATATATACTTGAGTAGCATAATTATCAAATTTATTGTTTTTGAGCATAAGTATATTAATTTCATGATTTTGAGAAGAATGTTGTTCTGAATGAGTTTTTCAAAAAGTGTTTTCGAGAATTTTTTTTTCAAATTTGTGCATTACTCAGGACAAGCAATGAATTAAGTTTGGGTGTGTGGAAACACAAAAATTTATGTGTTTTTACATGCCCTTTTAAACTTAAAATCATGCTATTTCGGTTAAATTCTTGTCAAAATATAATTAAATATTATAAAATAATTAAATTATGTTAAAATATGAGCATGATGAATTTTACTTAATTTTATAGTTAATTTTGATTAATTTTGACTGTTTTCGACAGATTCGCACAAAGGGCGAAAATTGGCTCGGCAGCAATGTTCGAAGAATAAAACCGAGAAGCAATTTGAAGCATTGAGACAAATTTATTTCCAGCCTAAGATGGTCTAAAAATTTGTGTTCATTCATAATATAATTAATTTTAATTTATTCCCAATTTAATTTGGGCTAAATAAATTATTAATTAATTAATTATGGAAAAAAAAGGGTCCAGTTGAACCGCATTGGTTGAATCGAATCTAGTGAACCGAACCAGCCACCAATTGGGCTGCCCAGAACCGTCCATATGCTGACCCAAATTAGCATTTTAGCTGACTAAATAAGCTTGCAAAGAATCCCTTGAAGAACTTTCAACCTTGCATTCAAACCCCTCCAAAAAATGTGGCTTTATGAATTTGCCCCAGGCTATTTTTAGCAAAGTTGAATCTCTCAACTTTACCATGTGTGTAGCCAACCAAAGTGGGTCTCTTTGGCTGATGGAATTTTAATTTTTAGAGGCCACAATCAACTATAAAAGCCACCCATTGCTGATCATTCAAATCATCCCTTACACTCTCATTCTCTCTTCTCCTCTCAACTTTTCCTTCCCATTTTCCCTTTTGTTCAAGTGTCAATTTTTCTCTTGGGAAAGAGGTCCTCATCAGCCATTTTTGAGCAGCAATTAAAGTGTTCATAAGCCACCTTGATAGCTGAGGACAACGGAGAACAAAGAACGGAGAATTAGTCAAGCAACGGAGAAGCACCGGATTTGCTTCTTGTTCCCTATCTTTTTAAATTTCATTGTTGTTTTGACAAACATCTGTATGAATATTTATGCTATTGAAATGGTTATTTTAATCAATCTATCTTGATTTTAATCCTTGTTAGGTTGATTATATTTTTCCTGCTTGAATTATTAAAATTGTGTTTGTGTTGTTATTGGCCTTGGTAAGATGCTTGATTAAGTAAAATCATGCCTAAGTTATTCTTGCAATATTAATTGTTAGATAACTAATGAATTAATTATTAAATCGTATTGAAATTGTAATTAGTCGACATAATACTTAATCAGTGCATGTTTATTCTTCTAAGGTAGCTGAAGTTAATTTAGCATTGCATTTGGCGATACATATGCCTTGCATAACTTGCAAGATTATTGTGATTAAACTGTTTCAAGGTAGAAATACTCTGTTACCTCACTTGATCTTTTATGTGCAATGTGAAGATTGACTAATCGCTTGGATTGACATTGAAAAATGTTCAAGAGATTATTAATTTAATAAGTATGTATGAGCAGTAGTTAGCAAATGACCAAGTTACCATGAATTTGTTCGTAGCAGTATAAACATAAGTTTAATAATTCTAAGTTAAAGGAATGTAATTAATCCAACACAATTATATCATCTTGATTAAACCTTATTTGAAATTGTGCATTAGAACCTTTTTATTTTTAAATTTATTTTACTTAGTTTTTAACCCTTAGTTTTTAATCATCTTTAAACCAAAATATTTTCCATCACCAAAGTGTTTTAACATTAATTTCATAAATATTTTTTTACAGTCCCTATGTGTACGATAACTTGACATTTAATTATTACTTTATTACTTGTTGCGATTATGTAGACTTGCACATTTTTGTCGTTCCATGGTGCAGTCAAGATATTAAGACTGTCAGGGTGTATGCCTTAAAGAGTACATGATTTGCCCAAATAATCAAACTGCATGAGCAAAGATGAAAAATTCCAAACAATTGACCAGAGAGATAACAACCACTGAACGCCAAGAACCAATTCGTACCCTTTGACTGGAAAGACCATGAAGTTAGTATAGAAGGTACACCCTTGGGGATGCCAAGATACAATTTGACATAGCCCTTGTAATGATAGCTGAGCGCATTAGCTACCGTCACTCTCAATTGACAGGATTGGTCAACTGGAGTGTTCAACTTTTTTACTAATCTAGAATCCAAGAAATTATGGGTGCTACTAGAATCCACCAAAATGATGATTGTGGCTGAACTAATCGTGGTAGACAAATGCATGGTATTGTGACCCTGAGATCCATGCAAAGCGTCTAAGGATAAGACCGGTGTGATGGTATCACCCTCAAGTTCTATTGTATCTAGTTTATTAGGATAATCTTGAAATTTCACGAAGGTTGGACTCTGGTTCTCACCCTCGTGTTCCTGGTGAGGGTCTATCACAAGCTGGTACAACTAAGATCGATTGCACTTGTGCCCTGGTGTATATTTGGCAGCACACCAAACACACAATCCCTTTCTTCTCCTCTCGTCCATCTCAACTTGGGAAAGGGTTTTGGTAGGAAGCTTATGACCTTGGGACGTAGCAGGACGAGCTCCTGAGGGAAAAAAGATACCAACAATATTGAAACCCTGTCCTTTGTGAGCAAAAAATAGTGAACTCGCGTATCTCGCAAAAGTTACTTTTTTAGGATTGCTGCCAACAATATCTTCCATTTCAGGAGCAAGTGTGTACCTTTGTACTATAGTAGTAGGCTTAAATAATTGTAAGTACTATCCAATCTCAGGCTTAAGGGTTTGTTTGATTGCCAGTAAAATATTTTCCGTAAAATGATTTCTGGAAAATGTTTTACTTTTCTGTAAAATGATTTACTGGAAAATATTTTCTGGTGTTTGATTGAATCTGTGTAAAATACTTTCTGTTGCTTGGCAAATTTTTTGAAAATATTTTTCGAAAAAGTTGTTTTTACATATATTAATATATATTAATAATTTTTTATATTTTAAATTATTTTTACATATATTGCAATGATTTATTTATAATAATAATCAATTATTAAGCTACAATATTAATCGTTATAAATTGAAAAAAATTAATATCAAATAAATTATTTGTAATTGTGTTAAAAAACAAGTATTGAATAATTAAAAAAACAAGTTACTGGAAAATCGATAAACAGAAGCAGTTTTCTACCGGAAATGAAGGAAGGAATGAAGGAGGCGATAGAGAGGAGAGCACGGAAAATGTCTTACGGAAATTGAAAGGGTAAGACATTTTCCCTAAAATGTAACCCATTTTCCCTTGTTTTGGAGTTCATTTTCCAAATGGAAAATGTTTTCCGCCAATCAAACGCTGGAAAAGTTGGAAATGATTTTCCGAAAAATCAATTCCGTCAATCAAACAGACCCTAAGATTATAAATAAATATGCTTAAGGCGTAACTTTCAGGTAAACACAGTTGATTAAGGAGACTCACAGAAGTATCATGATAAAGCTCCACTGTACTAACCTGTTTAAGAGCCACCAATTCGATCATAGGATCCAAACACCTGGTAACACTGAAACGACCTTTCAAGCCCCGCAAGCATAGATCCCAAGTAAGTTGGTGAAAGCCCTTGTGCCTTTTAGCGAAGGAGTGATGCCAATCAAGTGCCTTACCTTCTAAGTTCAACATGACCATCTTGACTTTGGCATGGTCCACCACATTATCTACCAAAAAATTTGTTCGAGTTTGGACCACCACCCCCGAAAATCTTCCCAATCGAATTAAGGACAACCCCATTGAATATGACAGCTTGCAAGCTCCATTGATATGGTTTGAGAACGAAGACCCAAATGCCCCAAATTAGTAACAGGGAACATAACCAAACTCTCCTTAGGAGGGAAACCAGGAGGTGGTGTCTCCAAGATTCCCTTACCTCGTGTTGATGATCCACTACCATTTTCATCTAGAACTTGATTCAAATATTTATCAAAGAAGGAGTGAAGCTCAGATAGAAGCTCACCTTTGAACTCATCATGAAAATCTTTGAGGCGAGAGTCGAGTTTGGCATCCAACTGAGTGAACTCTTTCCTGAGCTGAGATAAGTCTTGCTGTAGCAACCCCATTTCCTTTTGTTGATGTGTGGTAACTCCATCGATGGCCATGAGGATTTTTTGGCTCTAATACCTTTGATACGATCGAATATTCAAGCAGAAAAAGTATTAAGAAAGAGAGAAAGAAAAAAGTCCAAAGAAGAAGGAATGAAGAAGAATATGAACAATGTATTTTTCATAACCACCTACTCCTTATGCTGATGGGTGTAAATAAAAGAAAAAAACGGTTTAGAAATGACAGGCTATCATTGTCAGTAATAACTGGCCAATACGCACCATTTTAACTAACATCATGACTACCAAAACACATTGTTTTGTTCTAATGACAAGTAAACCAAAGATAAATAGAAATTTAATAGAAATTGAAAAATATGACTGATATCCATCTTCATTCCATATCACATTTATCATTGCATCAACTAAAGAAATAATCAAATTAAAGTTTGAAAACTTAATTACAGAATCAAAAGTAAAAAAATTAATTAAAAATTGTTTCTATGAAGTTAAATTGTTTAATAATAATTTGAAAACTAAATTGTTAGTTTCAAAAACGATATTCATAAATAGAAAACGAGCAATGCTGAAGAAGTGCTACAAGTAATGCCAACTGCTTTAGGCATGGGCGAAAAACAGAGCAGAAAAGTAATGAATACATGATATGTTTACGTAGTTCAGTTTCCCTACATCTATCAGGCATTGCCTAGAGAGATAATTTACTATCTTAACACCTCCTATAATGAGTGATTACAAGCACACTCACCAAATTAACAACCTCACTTTTGTAACTAAGATTTAGATTGTTCTCTTCTAAGTTTTCCCCTTGAAAACTTAGGATAAAAACCAAGTGACTCACTTGATTACATACAAAATGCACTTTGAAAAATAAGTTCTAAATAATAGAATAAGTGTTAAAATTCTACAAACCCTTTACCTACACAAGTCTTTCAATTCATAAGAGTTTAAGGCTTGTTAAGATAGATATAAATTACAATCAATCCTTCCATCAAAATAGCAAGATAATTAGCATGAATAATGTCTTCAATATGACTAGGATAAGTCTTCAAATCTTCAGGATATGTTACCAAGTTTCACTCGATTTGATCCCCTCCTAGCAAACTTGGGAAGTTGATTGCCTTGATCCAGATCCAAACCAATTTTCAAGATATGTTGTTATGTATAGTTTGGATATCAAAGATGAGTTGGCAGTTGTCCAAGGTAATAGCTAAAATTAAAGCCCAAAGATTTTCATTTTCAAAATTTGTCAACTTAAACATAACAAATTTTCTAAACATACATTATTACAAAAAATTCCCACTACTAAAAAACTCCCTCAATATAATGCTAATTTTTTTTAAAAAAAATTATCATATAAAAATTATTTAATCAGGTGACATTACTTTGTTAGTTTTCATAAAATTTTTTATTAAAAATTGTATATAATTTTTCCTAAAATAAAAATTATAAATGATAGTTTAATTTTAAATTAAAAAACGATTTAAAATATAATATATGTTGTACATCATAACTAAAAATATATTTTGAAAAAAAAAGTTTCAAATATAAATATTCTAAATTATAGTTTAGAGCACTTTTTGTAAAGTTATATATATTAAGAAATTATTAAAAATTAAACATTAGTTTTGAAATGATTTAAAATATTTAAAATAAATAAAATATTTTTGTGATTAAATCAAAACACAATTGTTCTATTTAACAATAAAATCGTAATAACATAATATTCAATTAAAATTTCACAATTTACCAAATAGTTTACTAAATTATTAAAAAACCATAAAAATTAAAATATTTTTAATAATTAAAATAAATTAAAAACTAATTTTTAAATTTTATACGACATTATAATAGTCCATGTATATATAAAAACTTTACAAATTAACAAACTAAATTAAAATATTATTAAATAAAATATAAAATAAATAAATAAATAATAATATTTTAATATTTATATCTATTCGATTGAGCCTTAGTATTTTAGTTGGCATCGTTGCTATTGAAACAACTCGGAGGATGTGGGTTTGAGCCATATTTTCCCTCGATTTAAGGGTTTAAGAGGGTTTATGGATAGAAGTAGACATTGTATCAAAAATAAATACTTATATAAAGAAATATTTTTTTATGAGTATATATATATATAAACATTTTCAATTATAACAGTTTCTAGAATATTTTTACTAAGAAAATTATATTTTTGTAAAACAATATTTATAAACAAACATATATTTTAAAACATTTTAAGAGACCATTTACTATATTAATTATATAATGTATTAGCATATATAATTATGTTTTAATAAAATTAAATGAAAATTTGTTTTTAAAAGAATAGATTCTTAAAAAAAATTTAAAATTAAATTATTGTTATAAAATAAAGAGATATGGAGAGAGTAAAGAATAAAGAAAATATGAGAAGCAATAGAGAATGTATTTTATTGATCAATGGGATGATTACAATACTTCTTCAAAGCCTCTATTTATAGGCATAAGAAGTATAAATGAAGTAGAGATATAATTCTAATGACTATTAGAATTTAAAGTACATCAAAACTTATCTTGATCTTGATGGACATCCATTTAATAAGATATTCATAACACTCCTCCTTGGATGTCCATTGGTAGATAATATGTCTCGTTAAAACCTTATTAGGAAAAACTGTGTGGGATAAAAACCTAATGAAGGAAAAATAATACATAATCTTCTATTACAAGCTACCTAATTAAAAATCTTTACCAGGAAAACCCAATAGGATAAAACCTTGGTTAAAGGAAAGAGTACAACTTGTTTTTAAACTCCCCCTAATGACAACATAACATTACTTCTTTGAGTCGACGCGTTCCAATATTGTGTAGTAATCTGTCAAATGTTGAAGTTGACAATGCCTTAATAAAAATATCTGCTAATTTATTGCTAGAACGAATTTGTTGAACATTTATATAACCTCTTTTCTCAAGATCATGGGTGAAGAATAATTTTGGTGAAATATGATTTGTTCTGTTAACTTTGATGTAACCACCTTTCAATTGAGCTATACATGCTACATTATCTTCGTATAAGATAGTTGACATCTTTTCTTATAAAGGCAAATTGCATATCTTCTAGATATTTTGGATAAATAATTTTAGCCAAACACACTCTCGACTTGCCTCATGCTTTGGAATTATTTCTACATGATTTGAATAAGTAACAACTAATGTTTGCTTTGTTGAATGCCATGATATGATAGTACCCCCACATGTAAATTAATATCTTGTTTGAGATCAACCTTTGTGTGGATCCTATAAATAACGAACATCAACATAGCCAACTAATAGAGATTTTGAATCATTTGAATAAAATAATCTCATATCAATGGTCCTTTTGAGATATCCGAATACATGTTTAATTCCATTCCAATGTCTACGTGTTAGAGAAGAATTAAATCTTGTTGACAAGTTTACAACGAAAGTTATATTAGTTCTTGTGTTGTTTGCAAGATACATCAATGCCATTTAGATATGGTACTTGAGGACCAAGAAAATCTTCATCATTCTCACAAGTAAAACATTCAATCTAACGATCATACAACCATCGGGGTACTCAATGGATGCGCTTTATCCATGTAAAATTTCTTTAAGATCTTTTCCGTATAAATTGACTGATGAACATGAATTTCGTCTTTTAAATGCTCGGTTTGAAGGCTAATAAAAAACATTATTTTTCCAAGATCTTTCATCTCAAATTATTTATTTAAATAATATACTGCATTTTGAAGTTCTTCGGGAGTTCCAATAATATTTAGATCATCAACATAAATTGTAACAGCCTAATTTTTAGTGGTGTCAGAAACAGTGATTCGAGATCACTAAATCCGACCAATGAGTTAAAATTAATAAACTAATAATTATGGGTCAAGTGTGAATTTAGAACAATTTTTGAATTAGTGAATTTTGTGATTTATTGAATTTTATGATTTAAAAAGAATTTAATAGGTAAATTGGGTCTAAAATGAGGTATCGAGACCTCGAGTTCATAAACCAAGACATAAATATTTTTATACCATGTGAGTTCAATTCTTGCTTTTTCCTTGAAATTTTTATGTTTTGTGACTTTTACAACTAGGTCCAACTATTGAATTCATTAGTTTTTGATTCCATGGGTGATTTTGTAAGTTACCATGAATAAATTCTAGAATTTTATGATGAATTACTATAGATTTGAAGTTTTAATTTCATTATATTATGATCTTATTAAGTGATTTTAGTAGAAAATGTTTTTAGGACCTAATAGTGAAAAAGTTAGGAATTGGGGTTTTGTACTGAAATTATGAATATCAAAGGCTGTTTAGTAGTCTAAAATGGTTGGATGAGGTGTTAATTGAGAAAAATTAGATCAATTGAAGGGTTAATTGAGTAAGGACCAAATTTTAAAAATTGTTAACTTTGGGGGTAAAAGTGTATTTCAAAAATTAAAAGGCATAAATTGTGAAGTAAATTAGTATTTAATTAGATGCTAATAAATGGAAAATTTTATATTGTAGATCGGGAATTCAAAGATAAACGCGGAAAAGAGAAAGTATTGAACTAGTTTCTGAACTTTTACAACTTCTACGAATTGGCCCAGGTAAGTCATATGGCTAAACTTTTATGATTAATTGTTAATGTGTGAATGATATAATGTATCAATTCGTATATTGTTGTTAAATTATGATTATGGTAAAAATGAGAATAAGATGAGATTGTTAGTTCAAATTAAGGGATACGTAGGATTGAGTACATACGTTCGGTAACCAGTGATGAATTGATGGATAAGTCCATGGTGGATCCATGGCAAAGTGTGAAACGTAGGTATGGTATTTCAGTGAAGAA
This sequence comes from Gossypium hirsutum, assembly GCF_007990345.1. Taxonomy (NCBI): domain Eukaryota; kingdom Viridiplantae; phylum Streptophyta; class Magnoliopsida; order Malvales; family Malvaceae; genus Gossypium; species Gossypium hirsutum. The sequence continues at coordinate 33,617,758 of NC_053440.1, forward strand.
AACCATACTGAGTTGTGAAAAGCAGGTATGGTGTTTCAGTGAAGAAAATCATACTGAGTTGTGACAAGTAGGTATGGTATTTCCGTGAAGAAAACCATACTGAGTTGTGAAAAGTAGGTATGGTATTTCTGTGAAGAAAACCATACCGAGTTATAGCAATGTGAAACATTCAAGCAAATCGTGGCATCGGGCAAACGATGTACTCAAATTCGTAAGACGATCCTTAATTTGACAGGTATTTGTAAGTACAATTGAAGCTAAATGTCGAAATTGAAGTTGACATCTGATATTAAGCTCGATTGGATAGATTCATTGTTTGAGATTGTGGTTGGAGGAAATGTTGAATTTTTATTTGTTTATTAATGTTGTTAGTGAAATTTTGGTAAGATTTTATTATAAGCCTATGAACTTACTAAGCTTTCTGTAAGCTTACTTGTGTGTGTTTATTATTTCTTGTAGATTGATATATATATGTTCGGAGGATCGGATCTACATCAACGATCACACTATCCAGATTTACTTCGGTAGATTTTGTTAAACAACTTTTTGATTTATATGGCATGTATAGGGAATTGAAGTAAAAAGTAATAGAATGAATGACTAAGTAGGCAAGGTAAATCTGAATGTGATGATTGTGTTAGACATTGAAATATACATGTTTTTAGCTTGAAATGGTTGATTGGTTGAACTTTAGTAGTATTTAAATGAAGTAGTTGAAATACTGAAATTGGTTGTGAATTGAAATTTGCAGGGAAAGTTAGATAATTATAAAGGGGTTATATTAATTTTTTTTAAAAATAAAATAATATAAAACTGCAATGGAACAGTTTTTGGATAGCAGCATTGATGTAATTTTGAAAAATCACCAAAAATAGTGTAAATTAAATTAGAAGATGAGTGAGATATGAAATTAAATCTGAATGAGTATACTTTCACATGAAAGAAATAGCGTAAGAAAAAGAGTTATATATTTTTTATATGTTTGAGTTTTAGTGAGATAGGGTAAGAATGGTTTTTAAAGTCCCCTATTCTGACTTTAGAAATTCATTAAAAATTTTACAGAAGGAATTATGAGTTATAATTTATATTTCTAGATTCCTTAATGAGTCCATTTTAAGTAAAAATAAGTGGAAAGACCATATGAAGCCTGTACAATGAGATAATTGAATTTTAGTGACGAGAGGTCAGGATAGTCAATCAGTGAAATAGGGGAGACTTTAACAAATAAACTGTACTAATTGGTCAAACCAAAAATTCTGAAAAATTTATGATAAAAAGATATATGAGTCTAGTTTCAGGGAAAATTTACGTATCTAAATTTCTAGTTTCGTAACTTGAGTTATAATTAATTTAGTGACTGCTGTGCAGGTTGATAGTCTTATTATGAACAGTAAAATAACTTTTAAAAGTAAATTTTTATGCCCCGAACTTTTAAGTTAAGTCAAGTAACGCCTCATGCTCGACTCCGGAAACGTCTCGGGTAAGGGGTGTTACATAAATAATAATTACCATAAAATCTAATCCAGACCTTTTTTATACAAGTATATGGTCAAATTGGATCATTTTTATAACTTTCTTTCGACAAATATTCACTGAGACGATTATACCTCATACATCCAGATTGTTTTAACCCATATAAACTTTTCTTTAGTCTGATCGAGCAATTTTCCCTAGAAACTCTATATCCTTTTGAGATTTTAAATCCTTCAGAGATTTTCATATAAATTTCAGTATCAAGTGTACCATACAAATAGTATGTAACACCATCCATTAGATGCATGTCAAGTTTTCACGTACTGCCAGACTAATAAGACACTTAAACGTGATTGTATCTACCATAGAAGAATATGTCTCTTTGTAATCAATGTTGAGTTTTATATCTTATAACTTCATCAATTTCATTTCGTTTTCGCACAAATACCCATTTATATCCTACAAACTTTACATCTTTAAGTGTTTGGGCTACATGTCCAAAAACAACACGTTTAGAAAGTGAATTCAATTTTGCTCGAATTGCGTCTTTCCATTTTGGTCATTCTTTTCTATTTTTACGTTCCTCAATAGATTTAGGCTCAGGATCCTCGTTTTCTTTTGTTATTTCAATAGCAACATTATAAACAAAATTGTTGTCAACAACTTCATTTTTTTTCCTGTTCCATCTTTTTCTTGTATTGACATAACTTATTGAGATATCTTTATTTTTGTCATTTTCATTTTCACTTTTAGGCCCCTGAATCTCTAATTGAGTTTTATAATGAGTTATGTCATGGGTCTCTTCAGGAACACTTGCCTCCACTATATGATCATCTTGAATATTTGCTTATTTTCTTTTACGAGGATTTTTATCTTTGGAACAGACCGGTCTTCCATGCTTCAGGTGTGGATTATTTTCTTTTGCACTAACAATTTGCCCTATTAGGACATCAATTCGTATTGGAGCATTTTCAGCTGGTATGTGAGATTTAATGAATCTAGCAGTTGATTTGTAAAATAAATTATCTGTTGAACTTCTGGTTTAAATTGCTTTGTACAAGGATCTTGGACGTTGATAATTCATTTCAAGTACTTTATTAATCCAAATTTTTATTCTCTCCCTTTAATGTTGGGAAAACTGACAACTTATATCATAACTAAATCTTGAGTTAATAGCTCAAAAATATTTAATAGTATAAGGAGACTCATATAAATATACATTTCCAATCTCTTATGATGACTCATCTTTGTGCGTTGTGGTGGAGTAGTTGGAACATATACCGCAGATCCAAAAATTATAAGATGGGAAACATTTGGCTCTTGACAAAAAATCAATTGTAATGGGGAGTATTTATAATTTATTGGCTTGATGCATACAACATGTAAATCAATACAATCTCATGCTAAAATAGGAAGTTTTGTTCTCAAAAGTAATGATTCAGCTATTAGTTGGAGGCATTTGATAAAAGATTCAGCTAAATCGTTTTATTTGTGAACATGAGCTACAAGATGTTTAAAATTTATCCCCATTAACATGCAATAATTATTGAAAGCTTGGGGCATAAATTCACCAACACTAGCAAGATGAATTGTTTTAATTGCATAATCTGAAATTAATCATTTGAACAAGCAATCTCGCAAAAGACAGGTTGCGAGTTGATAACGCATGTGATCATTTTGTAGATGTATCTACCAAAATCATATAATATCAAAATCATCCACATGGTGAATGAATGAGCCCATATTCATTTCAGAAACGCAAGACATTAAATCTCAACTTTAGCCAGTGAGTTGTAATAGTCAATTATCATTGAGAACAAGCAACACATAAGGATTCTTTAAATTAAAGAATCTTCTGTTTCTTTAATAAATATCTATATGAATTCTTAATTAATTTTCATATCATATATAATTTAGGATGGTCTAATTGGTCACGCCAAATAGTAAAGGTATTTGTATCAATAATCTTCTGGTTTACTTTAACATGTTTTTCAATTGTACTAATAATGTCAATATAAATTTTGACAGTTGATAATTTTATCATTATATTTATTGCAATTGATAATTGATAATTGTACTAATAATCAAAAGTGATTATACATTTTGTTATAATTATTGCAAATATTCACTTCATAGAATGTGCAAAAAATAATTCAGACAATAATGTAAGCATATATCATATTCTGTACCAGTAAGATTATATAGATATCATTCGCTTCAAGGAATTATTAATTAGTATGAATCATTGGTCATTTTGTTCTAAGAATCAACAATTAGCAACATTTCAAATTATCTATCTTTTTTTTTATTTGTCAATAATGACAAGAGGTTCGATTTTTTAATTGTTATTTATTGCTACATTCACTTCGAGGAATGGGGCAGAATCAGTAGAATAAATAATTCATTATTTTGTTTGGTCTTAAGAAAGCATTAGATCAATCCAAAATATTTTTAAAGCCCTTTTCACAAGAGTTTTTCATCATCAACTAACTAGAAAGAAAAAACCAAGTCATGCATGGAGTTTATTGCAAATAAAATGTACAGATAAAATTGACATTTAAAATATCAAACTTGATATAATGCTAGTGCCAACAAAAAATTCATAAACCATAGCACACATGTATGAAATTTACTTCAAAATCACACATCTCATGTTCACTAAAACTTTTCCATTTATAATTGCTCATATAATTTCTCTAAATAATTAACAAATATAAAGTGTATGAACTATCTTTAACAACTTTACAAAAGTAACAAATTTCCCAGGGTTGTGTAGTAAGAAAATATAAGGCATTTACAAATTCAAACCATACAAGTTTTTTTAATGCTTCTTATCAAACAACAATTGATTAATACAAACAAAATTCATAGAAATGCAAACGGTTAAATTAATATCGTAATTCTTATTTTTAAATATATGAAAATGCTTTCAACCAAAAGAATTCAAGAATTAAAAATGACAACAATTAAACTTAAAATTCTATATTAGAACCAACCAAAAATCAATTTAGAAATTCCTCAAAAAATTGTCTTTAGAACTATGCATGTATGAGTATTGAAAAGTTTCAAATTGTATAACCAAAATAATAAGAGACATTAAAGGAACGTATTCTATATTCGAACTAAATCAAATCTGAACAATCATAAATTTCATAGGTTTATCAACACAAATTTACATACTAATATGTTTTTAGGCAAATACATTATTTAATTATAAAACCTACTATAGCAACATAAAGAAGTCAATCAATATTCATTTTCATGAACAAATCAGATGTTTGAAACCATAAGTAACCCATGGAACCAAATCTTAAAATAAAATTAGCTCAAATGTTTAAACCATATATCAAATTGATTTAATATCTAAAGATGCTATTATTGAGAAAAAGTGTAAAGATAGAGATCTAATTAAGTTGATGTACCTTTCTTGTTCAACGAAGTCTTAATGATTTTATCAACAAGTAAGCAAATTTAAACTCCAATAGTAGACTTTGAATCCAATCAAAATTTATCAATAGCAAATTTTGAGAATGGATCTTATTTCACAATTTCATATAGATATCGATATCAAATCTTTCACTATCCTTAATAACATAAAAACAAAATAAGTTTTAATCAAAATAATTATAATTTGTAACACCCCTTACCCGTATTCGATGCCAGAATAGGGCACGAGGTATTACCAGAACATATACACTTTTAACCGTAGTAAACCAAGTTGTAAAATTTCATCTAAATTAAAACTTTCAAGTTGTTATTCTCGAGTCGTTAATTAGGGTTTTCTTGGCTAAATATACTCACAATCTTTCACTTCCTCGTCGTATGAATTTATAAATTTTCACTTACTTGTTGAATTCGTCCTGAGTACCTGAATTTATGCGTATCATTACATATTCTCATATCGCCAAAATTTCCTTTTTAACTAATGTAATATATCAATTACTCACTATCTAATAAGCTAATTGTCACATATATATACATTATCCATTCATCTCCTACAAAGCTAACAAAATTAGCCACAAAGATAGTACAAATTTTCTCTATTCGATATAAACCAAAACCTGTTATTTCTTTTCCAACAAACCTTACTAAATATACACTTTATACTAACCCAAGTGTTTAACCATTCACCCATGACATAAATATATTTTATCCATTATTGCCGAATATAGATATGCTTCACAAATCATAATTCACCTCACATAGTAACCGAATTAATTTTTATCATTTGTCAAATAGATTACAAAATAAGTTATATAACAAAATATAGATACATTTTAAACCACACAAATAAACAAATTTTCATGGCATTACATGATCATCACATATCAAAGACAAATGTTCTTGACATTTCTATCACATAAACCGAATTAATCAATGCAACCTCAATGATATAATCATCCATATATCATTATTTTCACACATATAAATATCATGACTAAATTTCTTAAACATTTGATCAATTGCTTTTCAATACCGCAATAGTCCTTCAGTATCAATACATATTTACCATTCAATTTAACATTTACCGATTATAATTGGGCATATGACCATTTATACACAATTCATTCATAAATTTTATTATCCTCCTCCTCCTCTCCATTCCACATTCTTTATGTATAAAACATGCTTAATTAGCATTATACATAATTTCACTATTCACTTATATTTAAATTCAAAGCTGTCTATTTGAGTCAGAGTCACTAAATCATTTTTATTTGAAGCTACAGAGTTTCAAATTAAGTTCTGTTAATTTTCCCCAAAACTAGACTCACATGTATTCTTACCATAAAATTTTCAGAATTTTTGACTTTGTCAATTAGTACATTTTATTCTTTAAAGATTCCCTTGTTTCACTGGTCAACATCTTTGACCTCTCTTCACTAAAAATGAATTACCTCATTGTACAAATTTCAAATGATATTTCCATTTGTTTCCTTTGAAAATAGACTCATTAAGAATTCTAATCATATAAATTATAACTCATAATTATTTTTTTATAATTTTTAATTATTTTCCAAAATCAGAACAGGGGATTCTGAAATCAATCCGACCCTGCCCCACTAAAATTCAAATATCTCAAAATGTATAACTTTTTTGCTTGCTCTGTTTCTTTTATGTAAAAATAGACTCATTAAGATTTAATTCCATATCTCACTAAATCACTAACTCAATTCCTATAATTTTTTGTGATTTTTCAAACTAACGTCACTGTCACTGTCCAAATCTGTTCTGTTTCAAATTCACTGATTCACATAACACTATAACAATTTATTTTGTAAGCACGGTACAAAACTTCATCACTCGAGTGACTCTTTTGCAACTCATTGCATTTCAATCACATATTCTTATTGGTTTGCAATTTCTCATATCCCGTTAAACATGTCGGTATAATAGTGAACATTCGGTAGTTTGCACATAGTACCACTCATTTAACTATTATCATTCGATACACGTAGTAGCCTTCACATAGTACTACACACGTGATCAAACTTTTCGGTTCACGTAGTAGCCTGCACATGGTACTACACACGTGACCATTAATATCCGATACATGTAGTATCCTGCACATAGTATTACACACGTGATCGAAGCTATCTGGTACGCATAGTAGCCTGCATATAGTACTACACATGCGACCTTTCATTCCAGTACACGTAGTAGCCTACACATAGTACTACACACGTGACCATCACTTTCACTTTCATATAGTGACCTACACATAGTCCATGTCACACATGTAATCATTTCTGTCACTTCATTCGTATCCCTTTTTATTCCGAATATTCAATTGAGAAATTTCTCACTTTTTCTCATTTTTTTCTTTTTCACTAATCAAAGTCAATTTCTTGTCTTTCTTGACTTATAATAACACATTTAACTTATTTTACACTCACATTATTCAATCCAGTCCAAAAATCACATTTTGGAAAAATACATTTTTGCCCCTAAAGTTTCACAAAATTATGATTTTGCCCCTAGGCTCGGAAATTAAATTTTATTCCTTTTTCTTATGTTTTATGACATGCTGAACAATTTTTCCTTCTATAGCAACATCAAGTTCTTTCTCTAAAGTGCACTTATGAACAATAATAATTTTTAACAATTATACTGTTTCACTCGTTTTTGTTGAAAATCGTTTAGCAAAAATATTTTAACATAATTATAAGCTTCATATTCTATCATGAAACATCAAAATTCAAACTTTTCATCTATGGGTAATTTTTCAAACATGATTTCTAGCTCGAATTAATGATAGAAATATCTTATGCAAGTTATTGGGATTCTAAAAATATAAAGAACAAGAAAAACGGGGTTAGAACGGACTTACCATGAAGCTTGAAAGAATGAACAAACCCTAGCCATGGAGTCCACATGATATTCGGCCAGCACTCATGGAGAAGATGATGATTTTTGCGTTATTTTGTCTTTTTAATTTGTTTTAATTACCAAATTACCAAAATGCCCTTAACTTAAAAATATCCTATTTCACCTATTTCATGCCCATTTTTTGTCCATAACATAACCAATGGTATAATTACCATTTAAGGACCTTCAATTTAAAATTTCATAGCAATTTGACACCTCTAGCTTCTAGAACTCAACTTTTGTACTTTTTACAATTTAGCCCTTTTGACTAAATTGAGTGCTCAAACGTCGAAATTTTCGAATGAAATTTTCATGAAATCTTTCCGTGAAATTGTAGACCATAAAAATATAATAAGAAATAATTTTTTCCTCATCAGATTTGTGGTCCCGTAACCAATTTTCCGACTAGGCTTAAAATCGGGTTGTTACATAATTGATCATGAATTAGCTAAAAATAATAAAATATGAAACATTAAATAAAAGAAACTGCTTGCAAAAACTTTGCATCTTGCCATCTAAGATCTTGGAAATCATGGAGAATAAATTTTATAGTCGATAAAAGGTTTTATCACTTTGAGCAAGATAAATTTGATTATTGATAAAATGATCTATCACTTTGAGCAAGATCGTGCTAATAATGTGTTATAAAATAAAGAGAGATAGAGAGAATAAAAAACAAAGAAAATATGGGAAACAATAGAGAATGTATTTTATTGATCAATGAGATGATTATAATGCTTCTTCAATGTCTTTTTTTATAGGTATAAGAAGTATAAATGAAGTAGATATCTAATTATAATGACTATTAGAATTTAAAGTACATCAAAACTTATCTTGATCTTGATGAACATCCACTTAATAAGATATTCATAATAATTATCAATTTTTTAAATTAATTACATAAAGAAATAACACGGGTATATTAAAAAATTCAATAATTACACAAAATTTTAATTGGTCTAAATATATTATAAATGATGGGACATTATAACTCTAAAAAAATAATAGATAGATAAATAAATGGTTAAATTAGAAAGATATACCCTCTTTTTAATTGGTCTTTTAGGTGGTTTTTTTTTAAATTAGGGAAATAAGCCATTTTTTAAAAGAGTTTGAAAGCGCGTCCAATTGGGTGCATTTTCTGCATAGGTGACAGGAAAGTGCGCCCAACTGGACGCGCTTTCTTTCAATGGATTTTTAAACATTGGCAACGGTAAAATTTTTTTAAAAGGGCTAACAATAATTTTTTTTCCAATAAATATCAGATCGTTTTTCATTCTTTTCACTCAAATCCAACTCTCTCTATTCTCTGTAAACTCTCAATTCTCTCAATTTTTATTTGAAATTTTCCTATACACTTTGTTTAAAAATACTATAGTTTTATGTAATTATTTCGTATATTCATTTTGATTAAATTTTCACCAATGGCAAGCTCTCTGATTCGTTTCAACGACAAGTACATTTCTGCCGCTCAAATGATAATGGTTAGAAGAAATTTTAAATTTCGTTATTTTCAATTAAATTAAATTTAAAGTTTTTTAATTTTTAAAATGTAACCTCCCCAACCCGGCCTAGACGTTACACTCGAATTAGGAAGATTACATCAACCACCGAGATGGACTAGCAGGGTTATTGGAGTTTTGAAAATAGTTATTTTTAAACATTTATTAATTTGGTAAAATCTTAGTTGCAAAACAATCTATCATCCTTTAAAAATCTTAATTTTAATTTAGTAGCGAAAAACATTATTTATTGGCTTTAAGGAAAATCGGGGGTTCATGTATACTAACTAATAATCACAATATAATATCCTAATAATTTAAATTAAATTTTATTCAAAATAAATCAAACCCAAATCCTAAATTATATGCCATGGTTCGAAATAAAATAAAACAGACTTCGAAAATATTATTCTTAAAATACTTAAATGAAATAAATCCTTCTGAGTCGAGACCCTTCGAATGTCACGTCTGCGTCCTAACCAGGTGGTTTATTTGTAAGGATGAAAATTTAATGAGGAGTAAGATATGACATTCAGTGTGAGTTCCATCACAAGGGAATCAACGCAACAATTGATAAGATATATTTAAAAAAATCACATAAATTAATCATACTTTAGATAACAATTTAGGGAATCGTATTTCAAAACAACCATTATTAACATATATCGAAGCTTACAATAGCAGATATCAGAATAACAAAAATAAATTCAGGTTTTGCCCACAATATACATATGTCCATGCATATTCTTATCATAACAAAATTTCCAAATTTGTATGCATATGGTTCTGAAAGATGCCATACAATTTCTATTTTTAATAGATTAGATCATACCCAACGGCTACACACCATAATGGGAGTTCCTCAAAACTCCTTTCTCCAATACACCAGATGTGGATAAACCACTAGTAGTTCACATATAATAACTGATATTTAGTTCTGGACACACAACAAGTTCCTGCAATTGGAATTTGCCTTTGGTTGTGGGTTCACAGCAAAAAGTCCTGCAGATGAAACTTGCTTTTGGTTGTAGATTTTATAGCTTAAACCTGTAGTTGGAATCTACCTTTGCATGGGGATACACAAAAGTACTTGCAGATGGAATCTGCCTTCGATTGTAGGTGCATAGCAAAGCTAGTTATTACGGATAAATTGCCAAACTTCCTCCGATCACATCGTCCCATCCCATGCAATGTAATGTGACATATTTAATACAAATCACATATGGTAGCATTTAGGGTACTAATACATGACAAATTAGTAGCAAAATCATGTTTTTCATGTATTCAGGCATGTCATCTTACGACCGCAAGTATATAGATACAATAGACATATATACTATTCATAGTTCATGCATTTACGTATATTATATTAATTTAATCAAGCAAGACATGTATTCTAACATGTTCATATTATTAGAGACTTAATTTCACAACTTAAAAATTAAAATAGTTTAGTCATCAAACAAGGATCGATCTTAACAAATTATAAAACTTATGGGTCAAAATTGCAAATTCTAAGTTACAAGGGACACACGGCCATGTGATCGGACCCGTGTGGGAAGCCTTGGATCATGTAGAGAGGTATACAACCATGTGGTTAGGCCGTGTGAGAGACAGTGGTTGTGTGGTGTTCGAAAAAATAACCTACATGGGAGACATGACCGTGTGGAAGGCCGTGTGGAGGGTCCTAGGCCTTGTGAGAAGTGAAAATCCTAGGATTTTAGGGGGACATGGTCGTGTAATGGGGCCATATTGTCTACACAGGCGGCCCACACGCCCATGTGGCTAGCCATGTGGTCTATCCTAGGCTCTATTTTGCCTTAATTTTCTCGTAAAAATACACACCTAACACCGAGGTCTCGAATGTCGATCATCGCATCTTAGTCTGATCTGGGATACCTGAATCAGGTTCTGCAACGGAGAAATACACAAGAATTAAGATCGATTTTCAAGATTTATAAAGATTATCAATATTTTTGAGAAAACTTGTAAAACATTTGTATTCAAGCTGAAAGATTATTAAGAATGTTGTTATTCTAGAATTTATGAGTTCTACTAATTGGAAATGGGAATACTTCCACTCATTGATGAGATTTCGAAGGCTATCGATGATAGATTCAACAATCGGTGAAGAAATGGGTTTAATTATGAGTTTGAATTAATTCGAGGTATTCATGGACAAATTTTCAATAATGGATGTGAAATTGTATGGAGAGGAAAAAGAAGTAAAAGAAAAAGATGGGTTTTAAAGAGGAAAGGAAAAGTTTCTATTTAGGGTTGAATAGGAAATAAAAATTCATTTGTGATTAGGAAAAGAGCTTAAATACCTAGATTTTAGAAAATTTGAGGGGGTTGATTGGTAACATATCCTTTTTGTCGAAAATGATATAAGAAATGAAAATGGGGGTTGAGATTGGCATGATATGAACCTAGGAAGTGAGAAAATGAATGCAAAGGCTTTACCATTTAGGCTGCTACCCACTCTTGGCATGTTTCTACCACATTTAATATATATTGTAGTTTGATTTTGTTCCTTAGTTGCTAAAAAAATAGTAGAAAATGAGAAGAGTGGGGTTTGAACCTAGGATTTCTTAGGGATTACTTTAGCTACATAACCATCGAGACTAATTCATTTCTTAGTGATTTATTAAATCTAACCTTATATAATTTGGGGTGTTACATAAAATATATTATTTTATTTTATTTTGTTGATATAAATAGGTGAATGATCGTGTTTTTGAGGGGTTCATACATAATTTGTCAAAGAGTCCAGACACTGAAATTCGCAATTATCTGCAAGACATGGGATTCTTACATGTGTCTGGTATGCTCGAGGGCTGCAAATTGGATCCTACACTCCTCAGCTCATTGGTGGAAGATGGAGACCCGAGACACACACATTTCATCTTCCATGTGGTGAGTGTACAATCACACTCAAGGATGTAGCTTTACAACTAGGTTTACTGGTCGATTAGCCAATCGTTATAGGGTTAGTGGTCGTTCTTGGTAAAAAGGACTTTTGCGAGGAATTTTTGGGGAAGATGTTGAACAAGTTTCAAGGTGGCCGAATAGCTATGAAGTGGTTGGAAACTAATTTCAAAGAACTTCCTCCGAACACGCCCTACATCGTCAAAGAACAATACGCCTGAGCATTCATCTTGAGGTTAATCGGGGGCATTCTAATGCCTGATAAATCTCAAATTTAGTACATATAAGGTGGATACTACACCTATTCAACTTCAAATAATGCAAACGACTGATTTGGGGATCTGCCATGTTGGCCATGTTGTATCGGGCAACAGAATTGGATAAGATGTTAATCGATGGATGCCTACTACTGCTGCAATCATGGGCATGGTGGTGACTACCATTTCAATGTCCCCGAGTGAACAACCCTTATACGTTCCCATTGGTGACAAGGTAAAAATCATTTTATAGTAATATGTAGTTAATATAGTAAATGTTTTTTATTGATTATATGTTTGAATTAACATATCATTTGAATAGGTGGAACCATGGGTCGAGTTACATGGGACTATCGGAGTAGCTTGAAGATATCCGACTGTTGTTATATCAACGCTCAGAAGCCGAAGTTAGTTACTGGTTTATTCAAACCTATAACAATTACGCAATGATTTGTAATTTAAAATTGTGCACTGCAGTTTGAATGTAACGCCCTCAACCCGATCCGATTGGCCGGATCCAAATCTCGAGTTTTATAACACAAATATAGACTTATTCTTATATACTGATACTTGGGTTTCATAACTATTACAACATAATTAAAACAATCTCTCAACCAAAATTTCAATTGAATATACATTGGACAATTACTAGTATTGTACAAGGACTTCTAGGCGAACCTCATAACTTAATTACATTATCTCAAAGTGTAAATATTAAATGATGCTACTGACTACATTTATGCTACCAACTCGTTCTGTATGCATAATAGCCTTCATTGCCACTTCTTTGGTGTAGCCTTGGCATTGTCCTTCTTCACAAAGACCCAAATCAACTTACTTGCAACATAATGCAAAGAAGTAAGTCTGTGAGAACTTAGTGAGATAAACACTTATTTACCTAAATCATTTTTATATTTCACATCTGGTAATTCAATTTGCCATCTCATTGTTCTTTGTTTGTCAACTTGTCTTTAGCGAATACCTTCCCAGGATGCCATTCTTCGTACCATAGATGTCACCCTACATAGATAGAAGACACATTCTTTAATTATATGGTTTAATCCTTTCTAGAGAATACCCTTTTTCTTCTAATAATTACAGAGATATAACCTTCGTCAATTTACAAAACATAGCCCTTACTCAAATTTGTTCTTCAAGTCTGATTAACCCATATTTTGAATTCTCCACATGCTCTGGTGCATTCTAGTTTCTATGTTCTTGCCTTAAGACCATGCAGGATACGCCATAACATTTCATATGAAGCACACCCAAATGAAGCTCATTAGAATATCTTATCGAATGTGAAACATGATATGCCACAAGTCTTTTCCTTATGAGTTCATTACAACTATCGTTCTTTTAGAGTTCGCTGTGAATGCTATTTCTTTCCCTTAGGGTCTGCTAGAAAGGTGTTTCCTACGGATGGTTGCCAGAAAGGCCATTCTTTAGACTGCCCCACAAAGGCATTCTTTTTTCATAGATCGCCACAAAGGATTCCTTTTTTTAGTGTGCTTACGAGAGGGATTCGCCGAGACTCACATTTCATGATGTTTTCCCCTCAGTGTCCTGGGTCACGCAGAGAACCCCTTTTGGGTAATCACCTTTCTTTAGTTCTTTTCCATATGATGTCATAACCCAATTATGGTTTTACACGATATGGTGCCATGGCTACAGACCTTTCCTTTCAGAGATCATGTTTAAAGTCCCGATGGACCCCTTTTAGGTTCTGCTATAGTGAACAAACATAGCTCACTTAACAGACCTTTCATGCATTATCACCAAACTTAACATACATCTCATCTTACACGACCCAGACAAGCTTTTACAGTCATATTTTCGACTCCAAATTTCTTATCACATATTCTATACTTGTCAGACTTATACAAACTACACATGCAAATCTGATCCAATATTAATATATATCAACATACTCATTGTACTACCCTTTTTCTATTCTCAGCTCATAGTTCATACGATTATTCACAGAGATATCTAGGAAAGACCAATATACATACATAGAATTCAGCTTAGGGACTCACCTTGCACCCACAAACAACAGTTTGATCTCCTGATCCAAACATCCATCACAAAATCTCAACAATTCACTACTTATAAGACACAAATATACCATTAAAACTCATTCATATAACTTCTATCATCATCTGAAACCCAAATAACCTCCATGTAACACCTTACTTCCTTATCTTACTATTTATGCACATAAAACAACTTACTCTTTCAGAAGTCAACATGCAAGTCCATAATACTTACCTAGGATATGAAATAATCTTCTGCATGAACTCCGATCATTACTTTCAGCTTAGCAAGAAAGATCCTCAATCAGGTTCAAAGCAAGTTAGCAATGGTTTTTTCAAATAGATTGAAGAAGATAACTCCTCCTTTCTTATAAAAATCACATTAATATATATGTAAAACCCATGTTCTCATAGTGAAACTTCACACGTGCCACCAACTTTCAGAACTGTCTTTATTAGTGGCTTACAACTATAGAGAAACATATACAAGAATCCAAAATCTTTACGTATCCTTGATTTATCCCTTTATTCAGTCGTGACCATCTTATTAAAATGTAACTTTCACTATAACTAGACAAACTACGCATCTTACCTTTGGCGATGCCCTCGTTACCCAAAAACCTTTGACACTCTTACCAATCTCTTCTTTTATAAATATTCACACATTTCAGAGAGAAATCGTTACCTTATACTCTAACATCATCTATGCACCATTCGTATACACTGAAAGTGTCAATTGGATGGATAGAACCACACCATTCAAATTCTTTCGGGTTACTCGCCTAAACTTAGGACTCGCCAATACTGGGTGTTACTTTGAATGGATGCCACACACCGATCTGGATATCATATGATGCGTCCTACCAGAATTTTTAGCCATTCAAAGTATGTAGGACGTAAATATGTCATTGATAGTGTACGCGATGGTGGAGATGCACGAATCGGATCGAGTGATGCAACAGTTCAAGTGGAGGAAAAAATTTCTCCGCCACCGTGAGACATGAAAGCACTACACAAGCTCGATCTGCAGGGGAAAACTAATGAAAATTGATGAGATTACCACAAAGAGTACATCGACATTTGGGATCATAGGATAGAATTCTTACCCATCCGTGAACGCTTTTTCTCATCAGACACGATGACCTGTTTGGAGTCCATGCCTTGGTTCAGAGTCACTGAAAGCCATATCTATTGTCAGTGGAGGTGAGGAGTTGGCAACTTTGTCAGAAGAGGCAATGAAAACTACCCCATCAACGTAGGTCCGGCGGAGGTGTCGCCACGGGTTCATCCCAGAATCCAACCCAACAAGCACCTCGATATCTACACCATATTTTGGTTAGTTCACTCTACTTATTCCTGTTAATTTTACTAACCCCTTTTTTTACACAAGCACCACAATAGGACCCTGTATCTATAGCTCTTACGAGTACATTTTTCGGGGCACCTCTGTCCTCAGCATTCTATGCTCCCATGTTGACATCGATGTCAATGCAAATGCCAAAACGAATGTTGGAACATGTATCGACATAATGGCAACATCGATTCTGTCATCAATGTCAGTATCGATGCCCAAGTTAATGCCAATGTATCTGGGTCTTGTGACATTGTATGATTATTCTTCAATAGTGTCACAAATACCCATTGCATTGTTGTTTTATTGAGGTGGGTCATCGACGTAACCACCTTCTCATGGAGTGGAGGACACATGATGGGAGGCTAGGATGAAACTGTACTCAAGCACGGAGGAAGGTGATGGAGACAAAGATGAAGATGAAGCCGAGATAGAGATGAAGATGAAGACTACTGTAGAGATGAAGATGAGTACGAGGGTGGAGGTGAAGACAAAGATGATGATCACGATTAAGAGGAGGGGCCGACACCATTAGTTGTATGCAGAAATCCTAGGTGCACCTATCAGCCACTAACCTATGCCACATATTTGGCCAGACAACATTGATGATGTATTTTTCATTTACTTATTGTGATGTGAAGATAAATGACATCAATAAAAAAATATTAATTTTTTTATATTTTTGTTGCAACTCATATTTGTCTTTGTTAAATTCTAATGTAAATTATATGTAATTTTCCATATATAATTTTTGATATGAAATATATAACTTTGGATAGGTACTTTTACCGAACTAGTGATTAATAAAGGTAGAGGGACTAAATCGTAAAAATAGTAAAAGTTCAATCACTAGAAAAATTGTAATTGGTACTTGAAGTAGCACTTAAAGCAACAATTTTTCCACTATATAAATGTTAGTAGATGGTGGAAAATACAATTGAAATGGAAAAAAAGAAAGAAAAAATTATGTACACAAAAAAAAACATTGTAATCTATTTTATATCACTAAAAAAATGAATGCTAGGGATGTTGAGGCCTCAATGTATCCCTTAATATGAAACATGTTGCCTTTGTATGCCCTAGGTTTCTACAGTAGTCGTATCACCTCTATTTATTGTCCCCTTACCAAACATCCATATTGGTGTGTATCCGAGTGAAAATTGAATGATTTTTTGGGACGCAACGCAAGCTCATGCTTGGAGCCAACTCGAACGGGGCATTGAACACTGACAAGCACATACTCTTATCTGGGACGGGTGGGAATTCAGGTGTGCATGTGTTCCAATCTGTACACGTGGTTAATATAAGGCGTGTACTTGTACTTAATTTGTACATTTGCACATGCAACAATTGCATGTGCAAATGGAAATCATAGTTCCCAAAATCTACCAAAACCACAAGTCTCTTTTAGTCAGTTGATACGATATGATGCCCCTGACATGTCTTGGTCGAGCCTAGCGTACTTCGTGACTCGAAACATTAGGTTTTGATGTGAGTGGCTCACCACATACATAGTGTTTCGCTTTCATTGTATTTCATCTAATTTCTTTCATGACATTCTCGCACCAAACGTGATCATTCGCTATTTTCCTAGCATATACTACCACCCACTTTGGGAATAAGGAAACCAGATGAAAGTATGTTTCTTTAACAACCAAGGTTATCAAAAAATGATGTGTCCCCTTTAGTACAAAATTGATGCATTCAACTAGGTTCATTGTCATGTGCTCGTATCATAGACCCCAGTCATACAATTGTGTCCACTGTTCGAAGAGTATGTTAGCGAGGTAGTCTGCATAGACGCTGTTGATGGCGCAGAAGTTATCCAACATATCATGGAAATGATGTTAAACGAGCTCAAACTTTGTTGAGAAAAAATATACTGATGAATACAAGTAATATATGATGATATATGGTTTAGCATGATTACGGATAACGTGGAAACTACGTACTAATGTCAATACATTGATCTTGTTCACTTTTCAAAGGCCATTTTGAGTGGTAGTTGGAGCTGACATGCCTTATACAGTACCTATGGTGGATGTGATCCAAAAGACTACCATTCCACTCAATAGTAGACAAGGTTTTGATTTCGCTGTTGGATATGAAACATATGTCGGGCTACGGGCAAATGTGACAACACAATCAGTTAAGGAATAAATCCATTCATTTGCGTTTTTAGAATGAGTTATTGCAAACGCTATCGGTAGAATCCTTTGATTACCAATCTGGGAAAAGACTATCAACAACAGATGTTGATACCTCCCGTACAGCTAGGTGCCATCAATTTTCACCAAAGCATTGCAGCGCCGAAAAGCTTCCGTACATTGATCGAAGGCCCAAAAGAATCAGTGGAATACTCTTTTCCTAGGGACTAGATGATCGTCGAAGTATGCTAGGTGCGTTTCCAGATTGGTTATGGAACCTGGTACATACTGATCCAGTACCTAACACCATTGCCTTAAATCATTTTATGACTTGTCCCAGTTGTGATGCAACTTATCCATAGCCTTTTGTTTTTCGACCCATGCTTTGTAGTACGATGGCATATAATCGTACTGACTATGGATGTTGGCAATGAACACTAAGATGGGAATCTTGAGACCAGCTTTCATCATAGGTAGAATAATGTAAGATATCATGTCGGAGTGTAGCCTTGGATGATCCTGAATTACACTTGCAAATTACAAGTTAAAGTCTAGTTATTGGAAAAAATGAAGACCCCAATTAGGTCACATTATGTCAAAACATCGGATGATTGCATCACGTACCTACTGCAACACAAGTATGTAGACAAAAATACTTCTTTATCATCCACAAGCCCGTCTTCTTCCAAAAAGATGTTATGATTTTCAATTTTCACCTCCCGTCCAAATGAGATTTTGTAACGTGATAGTTCACGCCATTCTTGAAGCTATACTGCTTCAATGCAACAAGAAAAATCATTTTTGTTGGGGTTATTCCATGTAAACTTTCAATACCCAGGCATTTGATGATGACCTTGTATGGCCAGGTGTTCTATACAGTAGCTGTCAAAACTCTAAACCACCGTTGGCGGAGAGGTCTATGTTATTCATGTGGGGTGGAGGTTCATATGCTTTGAGTCGTGGATCTGAATCCGGAGCATTGTTTGAACCATTATTGTCAGAATCGGAAGGTTCTGGCTCAGTTGGAACCTGCTCTAGTTAAGAAAATAAGTGCTACTTCCAAACCATCTGAACTGGACTATCGAATTAGATCAGTATCTAGCTCTGATCTGTCAACTAGTTCTGCTGCACCTTCTTCCTCAGCTGCTTCCTCATTGCCATCTTAGACTAAAGGGTTCGATTTACCCTCGCCAGAGCTGATCGTAATGAGTATGTCATTAGTTCTTATATACGCTATGTGCCTGGTAAAATATACACTAGATTGTGAACCGGTGTAGGTTGATGGCCCCTCAATATAAGTGCTTCTCTAGTAGGATGTCGAACTATCGAAATTCAAATTGAACACATTAACAGAATGTCGTACCCGAGTGTCGAGGTTTGAGTTACACTCATACCCAACTGATAGTGGCTGTGAAAGTGTAAATTGGTGTTGGAAACCGAAAAATGTCTACCCATTAATACTTCGAAGACATCATAATTGGAGCTTTGTAACAAATTAGTAAACCCACCGCTCAACAGTGTAGTATGACTTTCAGCTTCAGCTTCAGTTCCCCCATTAGTCACAACAATGGTTGAAGATGGACCAGCTCCATTAGCCTCAATAAACTCGACATATAACTTTATTATAGTATTTCCTCTTAAGCAGTGTGATGATATAACTGCCTCCAGCTCGAGCTCACCTTTCACATCAAATAGCTCATACTAAAAGGGGTTAACCAATGCCAGATATCTACATTGCAAGCTCAAAATTCTTCCTCAGCTTGAACCCCCAACTTTCCACTTAATTCTAGTCTGTAGCTCACGCAATTGAATGATATTATTGAAAGCCAATTCCACAGACTGAGCTCTTGCAAAGTGGATTCACTCATCTACTCATTTCAATTTAAAACGAATTAGATATTTAGAACAAAAAAAAATCTTCACAACATTAGCGGTGATCTCTTTCATGTTTGATATGAATTTGCTATGTGTCTATGTTCTAAATATTTTGGTATTTTAATAGCAAAATAGAACAAGGAGAGAGGGAATGCGTGCTGCAATTTGCATTTCAGAAAACACACTTTCATCGAATAATAATAATGAAACGCTATTCGATGCTTGAAAATGCATTTCATAGATCAAATAATTTCATCAGATGCGTGCTTCAAAGGGTATTCAGTACTTCAAATCTTACCCCGGGTCAGAGTACTTTTCATAGACTTTAGTGGAAATGGTAACAAAGCTCGTTCTCGGTCACAAGGATTTTTTTCCTTTGCAATCTCACCCCTTTCCCATGCGTATAAAAGGGAGCTCCCTTTCCATAATCTATCATTCCTAAAGCCATCATCTCTCCTGGCCTCCACTCCTCCCTTTTATAATATTTCCCTCTCAGTTTTCTTTCCCGCTTCAGTGTTAAAAATTTTCGTCACTAATAAAATTTTTGATTTGAGGTATTCTTGAGTCGTCAATGATACAATATCACTCCGAGACGTACACATTTCATATATCCTACTGAGATGGGACCATTTCCTCAGAAACCTATCTTGTGGAAGTCAGGTTCTAGCGTGATTTTGCCTTATACGGTCACGGGTGGAAGTCTATGTAGAGGTCTTGATTGACGGTAATTATGAGATCATGGATCAGATTATAGCTAGGGAGCTAGTTGATGGTCATTATATCGACACAAGCTCAAACTTTTCAGATACACGGAGATGTTGCCTTATAAATACCACACAAAATTTTGAGTGCATAATCATAGGAAAAAACTGTGGGGCTTCCCGTTATAATCGGCGTAATTTTTTCTCCATCTACATGCATCCAGTATGTTTAAACTTCATTCTTATTCGAAGGTTGGCACCACTATGGATGTAGGAGGAATCTCAGATAGGCAACAACTGTGACGTTGGAGTAAAGGTGATGCTGCTTTTAGGGTAACAACAGTTGCCATTATTAAACAGCCCATTAATAACTATAACCACTATCACGTCGACCCAAGTTTTACGTCTACTCTGATGGAACATTCACTCTCCACCTGAGAGCCCTCTTATGCCCACCTCGGTATTAGCCTTTAGATAAGAATGAAAGGATAAAGATACCGACTACCTAGAACTAGAAAAAAAGTTATGTTGATTACACAGAAAATCCCTCTGTTTTCCCTATGATTATTTCCTCAATCTTATGTATGGTATATATAAGGTGTAACACCCCTTAGCCCATTAGGAAACATGGCATTTAATGCTTAGAAAAATAAATCGCCTAACTGACTAGGGCGTTACCGGCAAGTTCAAAAATTTTGACTCAACTTAAGCTTTAAAAAAAAATTATGTTGATTACCTTTCTTTGTTGAATTGTATTAATCTTCTTTCATTACATGACACATTTTTAGTAAAATCATTAGGGATTATAAAGGAAAACTTTATTATCCTCTATGGCATAAACATATAACTGGTAAAAGTCATAATCAACCACTATTAGAAGTTAAATGTCCATTATCAGAGAAAAGGGGTAATTCATTTGAAACAGAAACAATATAGATAAAGAAAATAATTATAAAAGTTGATTATAGAATATATTTATACCCCACCCACCATAATTTTCATGCATGATACTGTAATGTGGTTTGTGCAAGTGTACACAGTCATTCAAGTAATAAATAAGTAAAATGGGTTATCGTCTCCACAGGGACTGTGTATGTTAATCGATTATTTATAAAATTATAAATTCAGAATTTGGTATAAAAACACAATAATTTGGATAGTGATGATTAAACTAAGTGAGACTAATTAGATGCAAAAATTGATCCCTATACAATTTTAATCTAAATGCAAATGATCTAAATGTAAGAATGAATGACTTTAGCAACAAAAACAATCAACATTAAATGGGTTAAGATAATTATATTAATCAATTTAATTTACTTTATCATGCTTAATAATGTTTGGAAATACTTCCATGGCAACTCGATCTTTCATGAGTTTGGAAACCAAATTAAGTCCTCTCAGATCTTTTACTTAGTGAAATATGAATTTTGCTGACCATATTAGATTAAGGGTTTCTTAGCATTTATACGAGGTCACAGGGACATATACGTTTGCAACATTTTAGTCACATAAACCTAAAAACTATGCAAGATAATAAAGCTAACTAAAGATATTATGAACCTCAACTTAGTCGGGTTTAATGATCTAAATTGAGCATTGCACTTTTCAATTATATATCTACTAGCCGTCATCTAGTTAGGACCACTTAGCTGATCTAAATGCACCCAATCACATATGAATGAAATGCATCATGATATTAATTGAAAACATGATCGACTAAGGCTTAAACATATTAAACATGAATAAAATAAATCTTATTGAATTAACATAATCATCCTAGAAAATAGAATTTAAAATACCATAGTTGATGTCAAAAATAATAAACTCAAAGAAAACATATTTAAAATAAATAATAAGAGGAAAGAGTAAACTCTATTTAGTTCAGCAGCCTTTCGGATCTATTCTAACTGATGCGCTCTTCTGTTCTAATTGATGCTCCTTTTGCTAAGGGTTTCCTAAGGTGGCCAGCCAAAGAATGCTTTTGAAAAAGCTTATGTTGGCTAAAGGATGGAAAGGGAGATGGTGCTTGTGTAAGGGAAAGGAAAAGGGAAATGAAAGAGAGAATTATGAATGAGAGAATGAATGAGAGATGAGTGTTGAGGGATGAGGGATGAGGGATAGGTGCATGGTATTTATAGGTGAAAGTAAGGGGTAGAGTTTGCTAAAAATAGAATTTAAAATCCTTCATTTTCTCTCACATATGGTCGGCCAAAATTCATGGAAAAGGGGATGACTTAGTCTCCTCATTTTGAATTCAAACCAAGGCTATTAATAGCTATAGGGTGGACGATTTCAATAGCAAAGTTGTTGGGTTGATTTCTAATTATTTTCCAACTGTAAGGACCTTCAATTAAATACCCCAAAGCTTGCTTTTGGGCAGCCATCTACTTGTGCCAAAATTGGGCTTTAATTCCCCTTTATTGGACGGTTTCTCAATCCAATAATTTAGCCGACATGTCCATCTTTTAGAACATCTTTTACTGGGTCAAATTATCAACCTCATGACCCAGTTTGCATGCTTTTGCTGTCCACATGAACTGATTTGTGCATGTCCATGTTTCATTCATATTAATCACATCTTCAATGGTCCTCCTACATAGGGAAAAATCACATATTAATACATTAACATGAAATAATATAAAATATGTACAAAAATCATGTAATTAAGCACAATTTCACATACTGTATAATTCATGTCGAATATTACTAATTAAGTAAAATTCACTTATTTTAAGAACAATTACTCAAGGTTAACATATTTATTAAGTAAAAAGGTGGTAAAAATATATAGAAAACCTTATATAATTTTGAGTTTACAAATACAAAAATAGACAAATGTCTTACTCATAGACGCAGCTCTGGTGTAGTCCCCTTCTATTTATATTCTTCTACAACAAAATGCCTGAGAAAGAAAAGTAAATGAGTAAGTTCATTTGAACTGAGTGAGTTCCAAATAGACAGAAAACGAATGCAAGAACATTGATAATTTACAAGCAGCAATACTCATGATAAATACAAACCTTTTCGTAAGACTCAGTCTTACAAACATAGTTCGCCGATTCATCAGTCGCAATCTTTGACAACAACACTTCACAAATTTAAACATAACACCCATAGTACCCAAGTGGACACATACTGCCAAGTTATACTTACCTCTCACAATCATGATAGTTTACTTGTGACCCATCCTTGCGCCAGCCTCAGACCCACATTTCAGAATCAGAATCACATATCCATCATTTTCATATTTGTATTCACCATAATTTCCTTGTTAAATTGAACATGTGTTCTCCCGCAAGGTCGGGTCGTTATCTGCCAGTTCGATTTGCAATATAGTTGTCCTATCGGAGGCATCACAAACATATTTTCTTTTCATATTTGCACATATCAAAAGTTTACTGTTACTGGGCTTATGCAACAAGGAGGGTACTTTACATCGACAATGGCCATACTCACTCAAACACACTAGTTGACTACACACACAACCAGACACAACACATCAACCCATTTACAGAAGAGAACTTATCGTATAGAATCCACATGTCATAAAATTTTCATAACTCAAAGAAGTAAGAAGGAACTCACTAACAAAATTCAGAACAGAATCTACTCTATTAGTCCATTGCCTCAATTTCTCAGACCTTCACTAGCTTCTTGAGCTAAATAAGAAACAATTATAATCATAAGACTATTTTCCTACTAGAATTTAATCATACATGCACTAATGCAAAAATGTAAACTCTCTTAACGTCATCTAAGGTTTTTCCAAGAATTGCCAATAAGCTGGTACTTATCAATGGCGTTTTACTAGATATTAGCAACCTTCCTCGTCTTCTCTAATGAAGATAACTTAAAATTTTCCAGAGGTGAAATATGTCAGTTATCAGCATCTTTATATAGCACAAACAGTGGGGACAAAGCTTAGTGGAAGGGTTAGAAAATCTCACTATAGCTCTGAAACCCGATTATAGGCTTGCCTAATCATCTACCAAATATAACTACTACCACAAGTCAGTTTAGTGAGTAGTTAAACATTACTTGTACACTAAAATAAGTTAACAAAACAAGTCATTCAGTTACCTAAACACAGTAAGCTATCACCAATAGAATTCTATGTCAATTCCAACTAGGTCTCAATTGAGCTGTCGTTTTCTTGATAAAATACGAAAACAATTGTATCACTCTACGAACTAACAAGTTCACTAAAAGTATTTGCAGTTGGCAGATTGTGTCACAAAAGATTCTTCAAAACCTTAGAGTTCAATAATGACGAATTCCAATGAGGTGTTTCGCAAAAAGGGTGTACTATCGAATCCACACAATACACCACTGAGACACTTAATAGATGATTCACCAATCTCATCCTTTTTCTATCCCGGCTTAATCAATTATACGCCAAACAAAATATTGATACGGTCTACGCCAGGCAAGCTATTGCAACTCTCCCCCACTTAGAAAATGTCATCCTCGAAATTCTTACTTGAGAATAGCTGAGGATATTTCTCTTTCATTAAGCTCTCCCTCTCCTAGGTGGCTTCCTCGTATTATGGTTCCTCCGCAACACTTTTACTAAAAAAATTCTTTCATTAAGCTCTAAGGGTTTTCCGACCCTTATTCTTTTTGCATTAAATGATCACTTTGTCATTTTACCTTCCAAGCATGATTCACATTATGGAAGAAAAACTTCTTTAAGGGAACTTAAGATGCCTTATTTCACAAGTCAAGTGATTCTTTCTCAGTTAATATGACCAAGTCTCAAATGCCAAAGGTACACCTCATTAGAGTGAGAAGTTTTAAGTATTTTATTCGATATTTCAGTCTTAAGTAGTGTGTACTTTGGTTTGATGAAATAGAATTTATTTGACATCCATCCATTACAGATAAGATTGCGATTCCTAAATATTGCAATTCCATTATTAATAGTCACGATCAAGCCATCTTTATATAAAAATGCAACAGAAATTAAGTTTCTTTTGAAACTTGGTACATAGAAAATGTCTTTTAAAGTGACCTTCTTGAAATTATCAAAATAAAGATGTACATCTCCCACTGCTTCAACTACCACACTTGTCCTGTTCTCGGTTCATAATGATAAGCTCTGATCTCTAAGATCTTTCATCTCCTCAAACCCTTATAAAGAAACACAAACATGATTAGTGGCTTCGAAATCAATGACTTAGTGGTCTATTGAATCTTCCACTAAATAAGCTTCTATCATCAAGAGTTTCATACATTTGCCTTTGGTAGCTAGGTATTCTTTCCACTTTTTACATTTTTCCTTGAAGCGCCCTTTCTTGTTGCAGATGAAGCATTTAGACTTATATAAGTCTTTAAGCTTTCTGGTTCTTTTCCTTTCCACTTTTTATGGCCCAAAAACCTTAGCCTTGCTTTTATTAGTGTATTTTCCCTTCCCTTTTGAGGAAGAAGCGATGACTATATTTGTTTCTACTCTTCGGACTGGCTGACCGCCGTTCAACATCAACTCATAGGATTAGAACTCCTTCATGAGTTACGTATGTATCAATTTTTTGTTGCTAAGGTTATATGTGGCTCAAAAAACAAAAAACTTTCTTGACAAGCTTTTGAACACCATCTCAATTTGAGTGTTCTGGTCTAAATTGGCATCATTGTCTATGACCTCGACAAAGCAGCCCAGAAGAGTAATCATATGGACTTTAACCGAAGTGTCAGGCTTTTACTTGACATTCATCAAGCTAGTTATGACAGACTGTCGAGCTAAGGCAACTTTGCCTTCCAAACATGTCTTCTAGCTTATTTAGAATCATTTTAGCAATATTACAACTCTCCAATTGCTTACATAGAGTATTGGTCATGCTGGCCATCATATAGCCGCAAGTTATCTCATTAAACTCTTCCAAGCAGTTTCTAGCCTTAGCTTGAGTGGCCGATGAACGTTTATTATCAAGAACTATTTTAAGTTTCTCACAGCTCAGGACAATTATCAGGTTCCTTTTCCATTCCTTATAGTTATTTTCGTTCAATTTTTTTTACAGTGAGTATGTTTAATAAGGGAGTTGGTGCCATTTTCAAACTGAAAATAGAACATTCATATTTTCATATTTTTGTATTAACTAAATGTTTGAAAAATGTTTTGCAATATTATGATATGTATTAAGATGATGCATGCGTCATACATTAAACCTTGAAAATATTTGTAAGTCGTTGCAACAGTAATTCCCACAACCATTGAATCAAGCCACCTCGGGGTGATCATGATCAACTAGTAATAACATGAATTTCCATCCAATTAGTACATGAACCTAATTTCTTTAAGCATTCACACATACTAATAATCTTGTAATGTTTGGCCATCATTCTAGCTTAAGTAGAGCTCCATATAGAGTTACTTAACTAGAAAATCTTGAGTGTATAACCATTAACTCAACACTTATCGCATAATACACCAAAAATGAGTCATCATGGGACAATCTCATCGAGTAACATGTTTTAACTAGTTGTCCTATTTTGAAGATAGAGTTTCTTGACTTGTCGCATGATAATGCCTACCATAATGATCAGTCCAATTATCATTTGATCACAAGATAATTCTCTTTACTTTTAGGAAATCTCCTCAGTGAAATCCACATAGCAATCCTACCGTGGGGTAGTGCACTCACCATGTCATCACAAGAGACCAGTGATGGAGGCTGTAGGTCCTGTTTTTGGGTTATTCTCCCACTCAATATTTTAAAAACATGCAAGGTTTTTAATAATTTTTTGTTTCAATCATGAATGATCAATATATGCATGACAAGTACATGTGACATTCTTTCCTAAAATATATGACATGCTTATCACATGTATGCATGACATTCTATGAAAATTTTATAATATTCACATTCATTTATTCACAAGAGTCAATCAAACAATTTTGATTCTCCACGGTTTTTCTTTTAAGGGAACGACCGAAGAAGTGAATTTGAATCATGCACTAGGTAGGTTTCCAGTAAAGAGAGGTGAGTTATATTTGACCACTTAAAAACCAAGTCTTTTTTTGCTTAATCCAATCCTAGACATTCACCTTCTCATTACCACACTTCTAACAGTAATCAAATAACCTAAAGAAGTGAATGGAACAATACAACACATGTATTTTCTCATTACCACACTTTTTATTTGTAATAGATCAACTGTGGATCATCTCATACATATATATTTCACAATTATATCATAAATAATTATTAAACATATATATAAAGAGAAGGATAATAAAATAAAATTGTTAGCCAAGGTTTCCATAATTCTATTTCTAGAAAATAAATGAAAAACAAAAATTACTTAGTTTTTCATCACAAGGCATTTCTTGTGTCTTCAACCGCCATCGCTCCTTCTTCTGCTCGTCATGGGCTCCTTTTTGGAAAAATTAAATTTATGTTTTGTGCCTGTTTCTGGCTCACAAGAATTTTGTAAATTAAAAATAATCTTACATGAAGATGATAGTTCACGGTCTATTTCCTTACATAACAAAAATATATAATATTGCATTCATTCACATACATTCCCCTAAACATGTGAATAATTACAAGAATGTCACATCTTATCAAATATTAATCAAACATGATGGAGAGAGAGATTCAGTCTCGATTTACACCATAAACATAGCACAAACCTGGCTCAGATACTAATTATTAGAAAAAACTCGGTTTGAAAATAATTTTCTTGCATACCGAAAAATTAAAATTTTGAAAATCGACCTAGTTTGTGATATTTATAGCAATAAACCTTAAGCAAATACATACGTACCTATTTTTCGGATAAGCAGATTCTTGATGTTTTTTGGCTTTCAACCAAACAATATTTTCTGCTATTCCTATACCACGAACAGCTCCGACTGTGGGCCCGAACCAATTTAACCAAAATACAGAACTAAAAAATGTTTTTTTGTGAAAACAAAAATTTTCTCTTCTTTAATAGAAACCAATAAAATTGTTATTCTGAAAAATATGTTTATAAGTTGAGTAAATAACTTTACTGAAAAGTCTCTCTATTTTTTAAAATTCTTCTTTAACCTATAAAATTATTCTTTAATAGAAACGAAAATAATCTCTATTTTTTGGCAGAATAACAATCTTTCGAAAGTTGTGTAAATAGCTCTATCGGTGCCATCTATTTATAGGAAGATAAGATAGAATACTTGTAGAGTTGTAGAAGTTTATTTTCAGTACAAAACCAATATCCTAGTTTATCTAGGATATTGGAGGCGACAATCCTAGTTAATGATACTAGGGTTTTGCCGTCTCACCTCCTTACATGAGGGGCTTTGGGCCTCTCTCACGTTGAATTCAAGTACAAGTACTTTTTGGGCCTTTTTGACCCAGTACTTTGTAATGTGATCCAAAATAAACTTTAATATCTACATGTTAAATAATTTTCTCACCTTAAGTTTACCCTGGTAAAATTTTAACAATTTTACCCCCGATAAAATTTTGGGAAAAGTCATCCAATATGTCACAACTCAACATCTTCACTATGAATGAATGATTTATTTTCATTTTCGGGCTTAAAAATAGTCCAAAAACATAAATTCATTCTTCCATCATTTTTTAAGTAATCCTATATAAGATTTCAAGTTTCCATTTCCAATTCCATTTCCATCTTTGGAAACCTACATTCATTTCCAAATGATTTCATTTCTCCATTTTGGTGAAAACCATAATCATTCCTGAATGTTTCCCATTTCTCTTTTTCTATTCATTCCGTTCGTTTATATTCAAACACGAAATTCATTTCTAGTTTCAACAAGCTAGCGGAAGGACCGATTGGACATATGTGGTTGAGGCTCAAATGATTTATTATTACGTTTTAGCTTTTCGCCTATTAATTACAAACTCATTTAGTCACGAAGTCATTCGATTATAATATTCTGACTGAGCTCTCCTCAATGACATACCATTACAAAAGCAACTACTTATTGCTCATCCAATGACCTTGTCATAAGTGTGTTACCCTCATAAGGTATCCTTGGTCTCCTTGGGATAATATTCATTCTCCTAATATGATTCTATTTAACTCATGGTAACCATTACACATTCCTTCATGAAAAGTCAATCACTATTAAATAGTGATAAAGTCATCCATTACAAATATAGACGACCGTGGCAACGTTTACTTTTCATCAACCATGTAATCCAATGAGAAGATATCATTTACCCACGTTTTAGGCTATGAATTCCACTATTATGAATGATGCTACATACTACAGAAGTCGTACACGCAACACACTAGTTTTCGGTTCCTTCTCTATTTAAACTTAGGCTTTTACTTACATTTAAATGTACGAGTCACACATACATAGTCTGCCATCCACTCAGAATTTAGGTATGTCACATTATAAATGTCACAAGTGAATAAATCCATAAAGGAATTTAGGATCTATTCTGCTTGGGTCCTGTTTGATGGACTATCAGTCTAGTCAGTCACATCTATGTCTTTCTTCTGGGAGTCATCCGCTCCGATGCCTAAGACAAGGCATCTCCCCAATTGGACTTGAGTAGACTAAGGACATGTTTGGTTTCATTTACTAATACAAGTTGTCTTTCTATACTACGATCCGACCATGTAATACGGTTTAATATTAGATAAACAATAGGCAACCAATGAGCAACATTTTATTCTATTTTGCTTTGTGTGCAAAAACCATGTGAGGACAATAACACAAAGTATATTAATTTAATTCATGAATAATTTTATTGATCAATATGTTCAAAAAATTTACAAGTTTACTTAGACAAAAATACTACACTGAGGGCACCAAATCCAACATTAAATGGGTTCAAATGATCGAAACTTTCTCTTCTATTTCCCACACTAAGTTAGGTCTAATTATCCTTTTCTTACTGAGCTCCAACCAACATGTGGGTGATATGCACCTTCTCTCATATAGTGCTTCAAAAGGCAACATTCCTAGGCTAGTATGATAATTGTTGTTGTATGCGAACTCCACCAAAGGAAGGTATTTTTTTTAGTTTATTCAAAAATCTATTACACAACTTCTGAGTAAGTCTTCAAGAAATTGAATTACCCTTTCTTATTGCCTATATGTCTGGGACGGAAGGTAGTACTGAACTGTAGCTTGGTTCTTCAAGATTCTTGTAGTCATTTCCAAAACCTCGAAGTGAACCTTGGATCTCGATCTGACACTATGGATATTCGTATATCATGGAGGCGCACAATTTCAAATATGTAGAGTTCCACCAATTTTTCCAATGAATAGTTTGTGCATACAGGCAGGAAATGGACAGACTTAGTAAGTAGATTTATAATTAACCAGACTACGTTGTTTTTAGTTGGACTCAGAGGAAAACCTAAGATGAAATCCATGGTAATCTTGTCTCACTTCCACTCAGGAATTTCTAGAGGATACAACTTCCCTGAGGGTACTTGATGTTCTGCCTTCACTTGTTGGCATGTCAGATAACTCGAGACATATTCTGATATTTCCTACTTCATTTCAGGCCACCAATACAAACTTCTTAAATAATGATACATATTAATGTTTTTTGGATGAAGCGAGAAGAGTCTTTGGTGAGCCTCTTTTAACAATACTTGCCTCAAATCATTTCCTACTGGCCCATACATTCTACCTATACATCTAAGTTCGCCATCTTTTTCTAGGGTGAAGTTCATAGTATCGTCAGACACCGTCCACCTCTTGTACTTATCATACTTCACATATTTTAACTATTCTTGGAAAATCTGAGTGAGAAAAATAAGTCGAACAGTCAATTCTGCAATGAGAAATCTGTCGTCTGCCAGGCGAACACTCGCTCGAAGAGATGCCAAGGTGTCCACAGTTTTCCTACTTAAAGCGTCTGCCACCATATTAGCCTTTCCAAGATGGTACTCGATTGCTAGGTTGTAATATTTTAGTAGCTTCATCCAATGTCGTTGGCATAGATTTAAGTCCTTCTGCATCATCAGGTACTTTAATCTTTTATGGTCCGAGAAAATATGACACTTCACCCCATAGAAATAGTGTCTCTAGATCTTTAGTGCTAGCACCATAGTAGCTAAATCCAAGTCACGTGTTGCATAGTTCTTCTCATGCGGATTGAGCTGGTGCGATGCATAAGCCACAATCTTTTCTTCCTTTATGAGCACACATCCCAACCCATTTAAAGATGCGTCGGTAAACACAGTGTACTCTACGCCAGACTCCGGTTGAGCCAAAATAGAGGCCTCTGTTAGAACTACTTTTAGCTTGTCAAAGCTCTCATGACATGCCACCGTCCACTCAAAATTTTCTTTCTTTCTTAGTAGTCGCGTGAGAGTTGTTGCCAACATGGTAAACCCTTTTACAAATCGCCTATAGTTACTTGCCAATCCCAAGAAACTACATACCTCAATGACATTTCTTGGTGGATTTTGATAAAGCATTACTTTGATCTGATCAGGTTCTACCTTGATGGCTTCTGCAAAAATAACGTGACTCAATAAATGAACTTCTCCCAACCAAAATTCGCACTTATTGAATTTGGCGTATAACTTGTTTTCTTATAGTCTTTTGCATAATCTCTAGGTGTTTTTCATGATCTGCTTTGCTTTTAGAGTAGACTAAAATATCATCAATAAAGATGATTACAAAATGATACAAGTAGGGCTAAAAGACTCTATTCATCAGATCGATGAATATTGTGGGCACATTTGTTAACCCAAACGTCATCACTAGGAACTCATAATGTCTGTAGCATTAGCAAATTGGAATTTTTGGAACATTGTCACCCTTAATCTTCACTTGGGAGGAGCCAAACTGCAAGTCAATTTTGGAGAAAATGGTAGATTCACTTAGTTGATTGAACTAGTCTTCTATTTAAGGTAGCGAGTACTTGTTCTTCACAATCACCTTGTTCAATTGACAAAAATCGATGAATAAGTGGAGAGTCCTATCCTTCTTTTTCACGAATAGGATTGGCACGCCTCAATGTGAAACACTTGGTCGAATAAATCATTTGTCCAAAAGATCTTGTAGCTGTTTCTTTCGCTTCTTTAATGTAACAGCCTGGTTTTAGCTAAATCAGAATAGTGGTTTTGGAACCACAAATCTGAGGGCGTAAAATTTATTTTTATTATTATTTTAATATTTACAGCATGATATTAGAGTTGTGTGAAATTTTTGTAAAGACATTTTATCGTTTAAGTGTTTAATTCGATAAAAAGTACTAAATCGCGTAAAACGTAAAAGTTGTGTTCTATAAGCTAAAGGTATCAAATAGCTATAGAATTTAAAAATGAAGGTCCTTATGTAGTAAATATCTCATTTATGAGATATTTGATGATAATGGAGTGACAATTGGTGTTATTATTAATGTTTTTAAAGGGTAAAAGGGTAAATAGGTAATTAAGTTAATAATAAATAAAACAAAGCCAAATATCATCATCCTCCATCCATTTACAACTAAAAATAGGGTTTAAAATAGCCATTGAAGAGCTTGACATTCATCCATGGTGTTTTTGCTCAAATAGGTACGGTTTTAACTCCGTTTTTAATGATTTCTACGTTTTTGTAATCATTACAGCTAGAACTAGTTAGCCTGTGTCTTCGATTTCAAAACTATTATTGATTTTGATAGTTTCCATTAGGGATTTTATGTGGTATTTGATTTTTAATAATGAAATATGAATATTTGATGTTAAATTTTCATATTTTATAAAGTGATTTTTGATGAAAATCCAAATTAAGGATTTATTTGTGAAATTTGCAAATTCAGGGGTTGAAAAGTGAAATAAATGGAATTAATGGGCTGCTAGGGACCTAGGGAAGATTCGACCAAGCATGGGTTTAATGAAATTATGTGTATTTTGTGTTGTTTTGAAATAGGGACTAAATTGAGAAAATATGAAATTTTAGGGGCTTAAGTGCAAAATGCCCATTTGTGTGTTTTTGGATGAAATTAAATGGATATGTGATTAAATAAGTTAAATTTGAATTGATTTGGATAAAGAAAGAAGTCGGAGTTAGATCGGGGAAAGTCGAAAGTTGTCGAATAGTCGTTCCGATCCATTCGTTTTTGAGCGAGGTAAGTTCATAAGTAAATAAATGTTCTTAAATTCAATTGTATATACAAATATATATGTTGCTGAATTGAACTGAGCATGGGATGACCTGTTTCGAGCTTGAATTGATTGAATTACGACGTCTGAAAACCCCGTATAAACCATAGGAATTGTATAGGATACGTATGACATGATGTTAGGACTTTCGAGGTGTGATTTTGTGTAAGACCATGTATGAGACATTGGCATCGATATGAGATTACATGTAAGACCATGTCTGGGATATTGGAACCGTATATGATTCGTGTAAGACCCTGTCTGGGACAGAGGCATCGATATGTGACAACATGTAAGACCATATCTAGGATATGGCATTCTATGTGATATATGTGTTTCCGAGTATCCTTAATGATTTCGAATGGTTCAACGGGCAATGTTAAAACGAGTCCGAATGTGAACTTGAGCTAAATGATTCAGGTATGTATGAGGTTTATATGTTCATTGAAAAAAAATAAGGTAAGTAAAGTTAATTAATGTGGTAATTTGGATTATATGAGAAAAATGACTATATATGCGTATGAGATTAGTTAAATTTGGCCTATTTCAAATTTAATTATATATTTTCTTGTGATGAATTATTTTCTTATGACTTACTAAGCTATCAAAGCTTACTTTGTGCATTTTTTCTGTCTTATAGATATATAAAGCTAGCTCGAGTTCGGGGATCGTCGAGGAACATCATCACACTATCGATTGCTATTTCGGTACTTTAAGAGTTTGTACCTTTGACTTATGGCATGTATAGTCAAATTTCGATATGGTTCATTTTGATTTGTATATATATAGCCATGCGAAAATGGCTTGATAATGATGCTAATGTTCATGTATATTAGGCCATGTAATTAGCTCATTTTGGAAGTATGTTATATGGTATATATTGTATGGTGGATGGTCATATAATTTGGTTTGAGTAATGAGGTAAATGATGGATGTATTTTTTTTTTACTTATGGTGTATGTTCCTATAGGTTATATGATGAATATGTATATATTGATTGTGTATTGGTTATTTAGGTACGATTCTAAATGGTGACTAATGACTATGTTTTAGGCATGTTTCATTAGTTATATATATAGTTATAAGTGACATGTTGATGTTTGTATTAGGTTATGAAATAGTATGTTTAGCTTAATATTGAATGGTGGAATTGGTATGTTTAGTATTTAGTTAAAGGCATGAAATTATACTAAAGGATTTCTTAATGTATGCTCGGTTTGTGAGAAGAATTGTGTTTGATTATGATTTAGATATTCGAATGCCATGTAATTGATGGTCACATGGTTCTAACTTTGTATTTATGAAGCACGTGCACTATGATTTTGATGATTGTTGGTTGGTTAGTAATTTGATTAGATAAATTATATTGATATAGTTGAATATTGAAGCATGATTCGTATATGTGAAATGACTAGAAAAGTATGATTGATTTTGGTTGACTATGTGATTCAAATATACGAATTTAACTTGTATAAAATAAAAAAATTTGTAAAGGAGATTATATTACTTTGTGCTTGAATTGTATTAAATAACTGTTTTGAACTATGTTTTGATCCGTAATGCTTCGTAACCCTAATCTGGCGACGGATTCGAGTTAGAGGTGTTACATTTAACTTCAATAGTGTCATCCTACATGGGGCACAAAATATGGGTGCAGTACTCGGTGCTACTTCAATCGAAAAATTCACCTCTCGGCCTGGTGGTATGCTTTAGAGTTCTTCTAGAATCACATTGGAGAACTCCTTCAGAATTGGTACTTAACTGATATCCTTCCTCGCCTCATTTGAGTCCATAACATACGCTAGGTAGGCATTTACGCCCTTAACTATTAGCTTTCTGGCAGATACCGTCGAAATTATACTACTCGCCATACTGGTCTGCACACCGGGCAGTAACACTTCTTTACCTTTTGAAGTTAGAAGTCGTATGCCTCTAGCTTGGTAGTCTAGAACGACGTTATGTCTGGTTAACCAATCCAAACCAAGAATAGCATCAGATTCATGAAAACTTAGTAGTAACAAGTCTGCCATAAAGATGTGATCACCAAAAGCCAGCGGGCAGATTCTAATTACTCTATTGACTACCGTACTTTGACCAAAGGATTTGTTACCAACATATTTGTCTCAGAAGGGAAATTTTTTAGACTCTTACTTTCAAAGACCTTTGTACAGATGTACGAATGGGTTGACCCAGGGTCTATTAATGCATGTATGCTATTTCTTGAAAAAGAAAATTTACCCGTAATAACTTTAGGTAGTTTTGCATCTTCCTTAGCCTTCATGATATAGGCTCTAGTGGACACCATTGAGTTGGGATTCGTGTAATTCTTCTTTGGAGTCCCTAAACTGACCCTAATTTTGCAATTAATCCAAACCTCGTCTGCTATTGTGAGGTTTGTGCCCCACGTACAGATGATTCCGAGATGACGTCAACTTTTGAGGGGCAGTCTCTAAGCTAAGGATCCGAAGATCCACATGAATAACAAGCTCTCAAATGTCTCCACCATTTTCACCGGTGATTCCTCCATAGTGCTCACATACGGGATCCCTTATCATTCTAGACACACTTGTACTTGCCATTAAGGTAGCTTGTCATCCACCTCCTTCTCGTCGAAAAATCGTAGGCTGAAAGTCTCTTCTTGGTGCAAAGAATATTTTATCCTTTAGTTTCTTAAAATTTGTTGACGGTGGTGGAGTAGAGATTCTACACTTCATTCTTTCCCTATCATGCCTTTGCTTCTTTCTTGAACAATTATTTCCATCTTCTACGCCTTAGCTGTCATGGCTACTAGACTCTAGACTTCTGATGCTGCCACTAGGGCACAGGTTTTATCCCTTAAGCCCCAATCAAACTTACCGA
Source organism: Gossypium hirsutum (assembly GCF_007990345.1). Taxonomy (NCBI): domain Eukaryota; kingdom Viridiplantae; phylum Streptophyta; class Magnoliopsida; order Malvales; family Malvaceae; genus Gossypium; species Gossypium hirsutum. The sequence goes on from NC_053440.1 coordinate 33,654,330, forward strand.
ACAAAGCTTTTTCAGTTTCGAACATGTCTCACACATAACGACTAAGTCTGATGAATTCTCGTTTGTACTCTATTACTTAGATTCATCCCTATCTAAGATATAGAAAATCTTTCTTCATTTATTCGCTATACATCGGATTAACATACTTTTCTCTAAATTTCACTAAAAAGAAATTTCAATCAATCTGCTCTTCAAGGGTCATTCTTATTAGCGTCTCCCACCATTGATATGCCTCCCCCTCTAACGAGGATACAACACATAAATGGCTATCCGCTGGCATGTATTTCAACTCTGTAATCACTCTACATAAGCTAGATAGCCACTATTCTATTGATGCGGGGTCATCGTCCTTATCCCTCAGAAACTCTTTAGCACCACGCTTACGTATCTCCCTCATAGGATCTTCTTTAAATGGAGTTACAGCTAATACTGGAGTTGCAAGAGGTACTGGCTATACCACTTCAGGCTGAGGTTTGTTGTGGTGGATGAGGTAATTGAGTTGTTCCCATAAACTAGTCAAACCATTGACTTATCATTGTGGTAAAAGCATTACGAAAAGCATTTTTGGTCACGCCAAAATCAGTAGTGGGATCCTACCCTTGTGCCGGAGGCACTTGACTCTCAAACTCTTTACCCATCACTATTCTTGAACTTTCAAACATAATTCTTAGCTACAACAAAACTTCATTTAATCAAACTACAGGGACTAAGCTAAAGATATATCATGCATGGCGGGGTGCGACTTGGCCTTTGGTTTTTTGAGAATCGACTAAACCTAGGCTCTGATACCAAAAACTTGTAACACCCATTAGCCCACCAAGAAACATGGTGCATGACGCTGAGCCAAATAGACCACCTAACGAATTGAGGCGTGACCAGCAAGTTCAAAATTTTTTACTCAACTTAACTTATAAAATAATTTTGTTGATACCCTTCTTTGTTGAATTCTATTGATCTTCTTTCACTACATGATGCATTTTTAGTAAAATTATTAGGGATTATAAGGGAAAATTCTATTATCCATTCGTAGCACCACTATGACATAAACATATAATTTGAAAATTCATAATCAACCTTTCTCATAGGTAAGCGTCAATTATCAAAGAAAAAGGGTAATTCCTTTGAAACAGAAACAATATAGACAAAGACGATAATTAAAAAAGTTTATTATAAAACAAAGTTATACGCCACCCACCAAAATTGCTAGGCATGATAAAAAAAATAGACCAATGGCTCACTCGCAAACACAACTTTGGCATAGTCCCCTTCTACTGAGCTTCTTCTACAACAAAACGCTTGAGAAAGAAAAGTAAAAGAGTAAGTTCATTTAAACTTAGTGAGTTCCAAATAGACACAAAACGAATGCAAGAACACCAATAATTTACAAGCAACAATACTCATTAGAAAAACAGACGCTTTTGTAAGACTTAGTCTTACAGACACACTAACCATACTCAATCAAACACACTAGTTGACTACACACACAACTACACACAACATATCGACCTATTTACAAAAGAGACAACTTATCATACACAACCCACATATCATATAATTTTCATAACTCAAGGAAGTAAGAAGGAACTCACTAGAAAACTTCAAAACAGAATCTATTCTACTAGTCATTTGCCTCGATTGCTCATACATTCACTAGCTTCTTAAGCTAAATAAAAAACAATTATAACCATTAGACTATTTTCCTACTAGAATTTAGTCATTCATACACTAATACAAAAATGTGAATTCCCTCGACGTCATCTTAAGAGTTTCTAGGAATTAACAATACACTGATACTTATCAATGGCGTTTTACTAACTACTAGAAACTTTCCTCGTCTTCTCTAGAGAAGATAACTTAAAAATTTCTAGAGACTTAGGGAAGAACTCAGAGAAAAAAAAGTGAAACATTTCTGTTAACAACATCCTTATATAGCACAGGCAACAGGGACAAAGCTTAGTGGGAGGGTCAAAAAATCCCACTATAGCCCTGTAACCCGAAAATAGGCTTCCCTAATCATCTACCAAACATAACTACTACCATTAATTAGTTTAGTGAGTAGTAAAACGTTACTTATACGCTAAAACAAGTCAACTAAACAAGTCATTCAGTTACCTAAACACACCAAGTTGTCACCAACAGTATTCTAGTTCAATTCCAACTAGGTCTTAACCAAGCCACTGTTTCCTTGCTAAAATAAGGAAAATAATTCTGTCGCTCTGCCAACTAACAAGTTCACTCAAAATACTTGGGGTTGGCAGGTTGTCTCACAAAAGAGTCCACCAAACTTTAGAGTTCGCCAAATGGAAAATTTCAGTGAGGCGTTCCGCAAAAAGGGCATACTGTTAAATCCACGCAATACGCCACCAGATACTTAACGGATGATTCACCAACCTCATCCTTTTTCTACCATGGCTTAATCAATTATACGCCAAATTGCATATTGATATGGTCTACGTCGGGTGGGCTGTTGCATAAGATGTTATTTATGAGTATCCAAAAAGCTTGAAATTGTGACTGCATAACGACCGTCAACTGGCCCCCGATTATACTCCAACCCGTGACCACATCACAGCCTTCGACTAGGAATTGCACTTAGACTTCGACCCGTGACTGTATCAAGCACTGTCGCCCTAAAACCTAACTTTCATAGGATGAGTTTCTGAGGTAATGGTCCTATCCTAGCATGACATATGAAATGTATGTGTTTTGAGATGCGTTATTGCATCCCCGACCCCTCAAATCTACCTATAAACTTTCACGATTTTACTCTTAAACCCTAAACCCTAAATCATAAAAAAATCTAACCCTAACCCTAACAAAATTTAAAAAAAAAGGCGAAGAGAGAAAATTTGAAGGCGCAGCTAGATGCGCTTTCACAGAGTCTCTCTTTAAATTTGGCCTATTTCCCTAATTAAAAAAAAAGCAGCATAAAAGTCTAATTAAGAAAATGGCATATATGGCTAACTTAGCCTAAATAAATAGATAGATATAGACCTGATCATGAGTCGGGTTGGGCTGAGGTCGGGTTGGGCCAATGCCAAATTTAGGTCTGTTTTCTAAGCTCGGACCCAACCTAAACGAAAAAATGGGCTGAAAATTTTGTTCAAGCCCAACCTAGAAAAAAAATGCTAAACCCGAGTTTGGCCCAACCTATCCTTATTAATTTTTTATATTATTTTTATATAAAAACAAATTTAAAAAAAATATGATATACTAAAAAAATAAAAATAAATGTTTCCCAACAAATTGAAAATACATTAAAAAAGTCTCTATGACACTAATATAGTTGCAAATTAGCAAACAAATGCCTCTAAAGTAGTAGCAAAATTAACAATTAGACAATAGTTATACAATATCCGAACAATAACAAAACAATAATAGCAATATAATAATAAAATGATAACAAAAAAATAACAAAATTTTAGGCAGTTCGGGCCAGGCCAAAAAATTCTTACCCAAGGCCCGACCAGTTTAGAAAACAGGTCTTATTTTTTGTTTAAGTCTATATTTTTACCCAAACCCTCTCACTTTTGAGGCGAATCTTCGAACCTAGTCAGGTGACTCGGCCCATGATTAAGTCTAGATAAATATAAACCTTTAAAAATATTAAAAAGAAACTTTTAACACAATAAAAAAGTATTAAAATAATATAAAAATATTTGTAATTGGTTAATATTTGACATAAATATTTTAAAAATTAAAAAAATTATATTATTTTTATTTTCCCAATCATATTATTTTTTAAAAAATAAAAAATATATACTATATTTTAACTTGTATGCCATGGGATAAGAAACTAATATACTTTAAATAAGGAAACACATCAAAAATTTTAATATTTTAATTAGTAGATCACATGAATCCATGTATTTAAATTAAACTTATTTTAAGCACAAGAAAAGTACATTAAAAGGTGGAGAAATTTGTGGATATTAAAATACCGGACTTAGAAACACAAGAATATATAAACTTTTTCAACACTTTTTGAGCACTAATTCATGTAGTTTCTAAGTATTTTTTTTTGAATTTCATACTTTAATTATAAAATAATTAATTAGCACTCAATATATGAAACATATTGAATTTTAATTATTTTTATAAAAAAAATTACACAATTTGATCTATTTTCAACAGTTTTGCACAAATGGTAAAAAATTGGCTCGATAGTCACCTTGAGAAGATTGTTCCATCGAAGCACTTTTCGTATCAATTGACCCAAGAGTATGGCTGATTATTTTCCAGCCATGGATGACCCAAATTATATTCCTTGGACACATTTAATAATTATTTTTAGTCCAACACAAATTGAGATAAAATTTAATTATATCTTGATTAAGAGAAATGAGCCTAAATGTGCTAAGTGAAGAGGACCGATCCACTAAGAAAATGTTAGCATAAACTGTACAAATTAGTTGACCCAATCAACTTATTTTAGCTTATTTTTAAACTTGCAAATCAGCCCTTGAACTTTTCCTAAATGTCGTTCAAACCCCTTCCCTTTTCAAGCATTTTATTTTTAGCCACAAGCTAAAAATAGAAAATTTAAGTCAACCACTCCTTCCACCTATCATGGCCGACCATGGGAAGGGGGATTGTAACACCCCCTAACCCGAATCCGTCGCCGGATTAAGGTTACGAGGCATTACCGATCAAAACATAGTTCTGAACAATCATTCATTACAATTCAAGCACAAAGTAATATAATCTCCTTTACAATTTTTTTTTCGAACTCAACTAATAACCATCCTCTTATTCCTACTAGTCAAATTCATAGAATTGAATCACATAGTCATTATTTACCAATTAGAACAATACCTAAATAACCAACCAATCAATCATAAAATATATTCATTCTTTGCCATCATTTAATCATTGAAACATCACCTATCATAATAAGCATGCTAAACACATAGCTAATATACATACACTTCAATTACCATGATTCATCTCATAACATAATCCTAAACACAACTCCATCATATATACCATTTCCAAACCAACACACATGGTTAGAATTACAATTCAAAATATATCAAAAATTCACTAACCTATACATGCCATATACCATATATACAAAGCTTCAAAAGTACCAACAAGATGATTGATAGTGCGATGACATTTCCCGATGATCCCTGAGTCTGAGCTAGCTTCGATAATCTATAAAACAGAGGAAGAATGCACAAAGTAAGCTTTGGAAGCTTAGCAAGCCATAAGCAAATAAATCATTTTAATGATATTTATAATTCAATTCAACTAGGTCGAATTCAAATATATCTCAAACACATATACATTTAACTAACTCATATAAATTCATATTATTAAATTAAGTACTAAACTTACCTTTATATTTCATAAACATATAACTTCACAAATACCTGAACCATTCAGCTCAAATTCACATTCGGGTTTGTTAAGAACACACAGAAATCATATAAAGCTTTTACAATTCCATATCCCGGATATGGTCTTACATGTTAACGTATATCGATGCCACTGTCCTAGACAGGGTCTTATACGAATAATATACGATGCCAATGTCCCAGACATAGTCTTACATGTTTTCTTACTTCGATGCCAATGTCCCAGACATGGTCTTACACAAAATCACATCTCCAAAGTCCTAATATGATGTCATCAATATCAAATACATTTTCTAAGGTTTATTAAGAGCTATTGACTCTGTAATTAAATCATTTCATACACGAAACCAGTCATCCAATGCTCAAATCAATTCAACAATATATATATTCATATACGAATCAAATTCGGAAACTTATCTTCATATACAAATCAATTTCAATAATGTATAACCATATACAAATAAATTTCAGCAATGTATAATCATATATGAATCAATTTGACAACTTATCTTCATATACAAATCAATTTCGATAATGTATAACCATATACAAATAAATTTCAGCAATGTATAATTATATATGAATCAATTTGGCAACTTATTTTCATATACAAATCAATTTCGATATTATATAACCATATACAAATGAATTTCAACAATGTTTAATTATATACGAATTAATTTGGCAACTTATCTTTATATACAAATCAATTTCGATAATATATAACCATATACAAATAAATTTCAGTAATGTATAATCATATACGAATCAATTCGGCAACTTATCTTCATATACATATCAATTTCGATAATGTATAACCATATACAAATAAATTTCAGCAATGTATAATTATATAAGAATCAATTCGGCAACTTATCTTCATATACATATCAATTTCGATAATGTATAACCATATACAAATAAATTTCAGCAATGTACAATTATATACGAATTAGTTTGGCAATGTATAAAACAATCAAATTCAGCCACGTATATAACATTTACATTTAAATTCAAAAGCATTTATTTACTTATAAACTTACCTGGTTTAGAAACGAACGGATCGAAATGACTATTCGACAACTTTCAATTTTCCCCGATCCAAATCTAATTTCTTCCTTTCTTGATCTATAAGAATTCAAATTTAACTCATTTAATCACCTATTCATTCAATTTCATTCAAAAATTTCTATTTGGACATTTTTGCACTATAGCCCCTAAATTTGCACATTTATTCAATTTAGTCCTTATTTCACAAAATCACAAATTACACAAAATTTCAATACACTCATGCTTAGCTGAATTTATTAGAGGTCCCTAGTAGCCCAAAAATTACATTTATTTCACATTTCAACCACTTAATTTACACATTTCTCAATTCAATCCCTAATTTGCATTTTCATCAAAAATCACTTTATAAAATATAAAAATTTATCAAAAAATATTTATTTTTCATCATCAAACAACAAAAAGCTTGAATATTCATCAATGGCATTTCACAAAAATCATCAAAAATTTTGAAAATTAAGACACGGGCTAGCTAGAATACGAAGCAACGATATCAAAAACGTAAGAATCATCAAAAAACGGAACAAAAATTGTACCTAATTGGACAATGAAAGCTTGGCCGAATGTTAAACTTCCATGTTTCTTTTTCTCTTTGAAGTTTTGGTTGAACAAAGGTTAAAGATGATAACTTTAACTTTTGTTTTATTTAAAATTAACATTATTTGCTAATTACTTAATTAACCTTTAAAATCATTACTATTTACACAATTGTCAAGCCACTATCATCCACTAACTCACAAATGTTCTATTTATCACTTAAGGACTTTTACTTTAATGTTCTATAGCTATTAGACACCTTTAGCTTATAGAACACAACTTTTACGCCTTACGCGATATAGTCCTTTTATCAAATTAACTAACCAATCGATAAAATTAAATCACGAAATTTTCACACATATTAAATAACATACTGTAAATACAAAAAATAATATTAAAATAATTTTACAACCTCAAATTTGTGGTTCCGAAATCACTATTCTGATTTAACTAAAATCAGGCTATTACAGGGATAGACTGCTATTTTTAACTAATTTTAGCTACCATCTCCCACTATAAAAATTCCCCTTCACTTCCTCATTTTCATCCTTCACTTCACATCTCTCCTTCACACGTTTTCTTTCATCTTTTTCTTTTCTTTTCACTTCTAGTTGTTTTCCAAATTCTTTCTCCCATTGTAAATTTCCCCTCCTAAAAAAAAGCTTGCACACCTCTTGGAGCAGTAACAATCAAGTGTTTGTGAAGGCCTTGGATCAACAGAACGAGTAGAGAAGAGAGGAGCGCACTAGTCTGGCTTTGGAAGATCACCGGGATTTGTTTTTCTAGTTCCCTTCTCTTAATCTTTTCAGTTTATGTTGTGAGCATGGTTATGAATATTTGTTGTGTTAATGTTCTTGCATTAATTAAAATGAATTAAATTTTGTTCGTGTTAGATTAATTGCATTATGTCCACTTGAATTATTAAAAATGTGTTTGTGTTGTTATTAGGCCTTGGTAAATTGTTCAATTAAATAAAATCATGCCTATGTTATGCTTGCATTTTAATTGTAAGATAACAATTGAATTAATTATTAAACGAATTGAAATTATAATTAATTGACACATTATTTAATTGGTGTATGTTTAATCTTCTAAGGTAGCCGAGGGTTAAATTAACAATGGTATTAAACAATACTTTAGCCTTGCATAACTTGTAAGATTATTGTGATTAAATTGTTTCAATATAGGAATATATTGTTACCTCACTTTATCTTATACTTGCTTATGAAATTTTGATTAATTTTTTGAATTGACATAGAAATATGTTTAAGAGATTAATGGATTTAGTAAGTAAGTATATGCATTATTTAACAGGATACCAAGTTTCCGTGAAATTATTCGTAACAACATGAAAGTAGTTTTAATTATTCTAAGTTAAAGAATGAAATTGATCTAACACATTTATGTCATATTGATTAAATCTTATTTTTTAGAAATCGTGTATTGGAATTTTATTTTCTTAGTTAAATTCATTTTATTTTTAGATGACCTTTTCAAAACAACATATTTTTCATCACCAAATTGTTTAATTTTACATTTCATAAATATTGGCTTGCACAGTCCTTGTGGGTATGATAACTCAACATTTCTTGTCACTTTCTTACTTGGTACAGTTGTGTACACTTCCACATTTCCATCATTCCATGTTTTGTTTTAAAATTCATTATTTGTGGAATTGTTAATTTTGCATTTGGTTTATTTTTTTTACTTTTAATTTAATTATTTTTTCTGTGATTGTTTTAGGTGTTTATGAGTATTGATCGAATTATTGACTTACTCCTTGTAGATCCTGAAATTGAAAAGACTTTCCGACAAACGAGAAGATAAGCAGCTCAAAGAAGGACCAAAGAGATGAATTTAAAAAATAAAAACCAGAATCAAGGAAATGGAGTAAATCATGCTCAAAATTCTATCATTATTACTGATGATAGGGATAGAGCTTAAAGACAATATGTTGTGCCATTGTTTCATGAGCTTAATATGAGTATTAGGAGACTCGAAATCGAGGCACAACAATTCGAGCTGAAGCCAGCCATGTTTATCTTGAACCAGCTTGACCAGGCTATCAGCAACCTAATTATCCTCTCTAAAGATATGGCATATACTCCATTGTTCGAACTGCAGCAAAAGTCAATGAATTCTTCTGATTAACATAGAATTGGGACCCTAAGAAGAATACTCCTAAATGACTTTAGCTACCTCAAGATTATCATATGGAATTAAGATAATATCATAACCTCGATAGATCAAAATAGCCAAATAATCCAATATACCCTATAATTCGGCATCTTACACAGAGTAGTTCCCCAAGTATATGTTATAGACAAGAATCCATCTCCCATTTTAATCACGAACAATTCCTCCCATAGCCGCAAAGCCTGCTTCATTTCTAACTGACCTATCAGTATTTAAACAAACCCAATTACTTGACAGGTGAGGGTTTGGAACTAAACTTTATATCTCGGGCAAGGAATCCCTTTTAAGAGAGACATATTGTTTTGCCAAACAATAAGATACCTCGATAATTTCACTAGAAGTCTAGCACGGTCCTTGAAAAGTGAAGAGATTACGACTCTTCTAGATGCACCAAATGATTATTCCAAAGAGACAATTCCAATCCACATCTCCCATTAGCCTACCATGTTGATTCTGCAAGTTTAGTACGATCCACTCCTATAAATTACTAGAATAAAACCAAGTTTGTCGATCTACTGGAATTATCTGATCCCAGATACTCTTTGCTAGAGAATAATCTCTAATGACATGAAGTATATCTTCAAAACAATGTCCACAAACACCACAGGTGATACGCACTCGCTTCGATATAGAGTTGAGTCATAATTGTTTTCCCGATCGTGAATAGAGTAATGTTTAAAGCTTTGCCAAAAATAGGTTAAGAAAGAAGAGATAAAGGCTCAGATTGGTTCAAAAGAAGTTATGGGTAGTTTTGGGATGGATAGATGAATTGTAAACCAAGTATTCAAGTTGAACTAACCCAATATAAGTGTGTTAACCCGAAACTTATATGAATGCTTAGGTTGGGATAATAACAGCTGGAAGATAGATAAAAGAGATGCAACCTCGACCCACTATCAATATTGATAGGAACCTCGGTATAATTTGAATGCCACACTTTATAGACAAAGTGATAAGTTTGGAAAACAAAAACGGGTTGATGCCACAAGGGTTACTTGATAAGTCAGACCAGTCTTTGGAGAACAATGAGAGTTGAAAACAAACTCACAAAGTACATAAAGTTCATAAAAGATTCAAAAGTCCCTACAAAGTGTAAATGAGCACATATTTATAGTCTAAGCCTAAGGTAGCCGAATGGACAATTAAGTTGCTGAATGGTCAGCCAAAATTAAAACAAAAGAGGCTGGAAATTTCCAAGAAGCTTCCTAGAACATCTTTGGGAAGTTTCATGCATGAATAATTCAATTGGTCAGCTTCTAGATGAAGTCCATTAACATTAATGGAAGTGTTGGTGAGCTGAATGGAGTGTCTTGGTTCGGCCTAGAAGCTTGGAAAAGCTTTTATGAAGACTCATTGGTGAGATGAACAACTTGCATGCTTTTAATGAAGTTTTGGGGATCTCCAACAGCCCCATGGTGTGAACAAAGAATAGGAGCAGCCGTGTGTGTGAACTCATGAAACCGAATGGCCAAAAGATAGAAAAATTTGTTCAGCTGCTGGTGGCGTCTTCCAAGGTGATTGATGAGCTGAATTGAGCTACTTTGGAAAGTGAAAGGAAGCTCCCAAAAGACACTTGCTGTTCATGAAGGGGTGCATGGAGGAGAGTAATCAGCAGCAGCCAAATTGAATGCCGTCCATGCCAAATTCCTGCACCAAATTAAAACAGCCTTTAATTCTTGTTTTAGGACAAAATAAATTCATGCAATATGTCAACATAATTTCGGCAGCTACTTAAGGCATTTTTTATGCATGAACTAAGACATATTAATTATCTATATTAATTTCAGCTGGCTTAAGACATATTAAAAACTTGTATTAAATTAAGACAACTTTACAGCACATTAATACTCGAATTTAAAATGTCCAGAATTTAGACCAATTAATTTATTAAACTAAAACTTAACTAATTAACTAACTTAATTAATAACTTTATTCAGCAACTAAAATGCAATAATTAAATAAACTGCAATCTAGCTCTATGAGCTAACTAAATGACGATTTGAGCTCCTTTGAGCTAGCACAAGCTAAGTCAGCTTGTAGAAAATTGCACATCGAGCTACTTGAGCTGGCCACTTGATGTTCAGCCATTCCATCGATCCAAACTCGAGCAATGTAGCTACCCACAACTTCTTGAAACCTCTTGGCACGGGCTCGAGTGATTGGCCCCAATGGCAACTCCATAGGTTCGTCATTAGGCTTGATGGGCGAGCTCACATCAACAGGTCGAATCATGTCTGATCTTTCGATGAAATCTTTCCATATTAGTAAGCAAGCTCTACTTAAGAATAAGCAAAATAAAGAACCTAACTTTTTAGAGACCTTGGAATTTCTAGGGAATCTGTCATACCGCCTCCTTCGAGTTCCATGATTTTTCTCAAATCTTCCCATAAGCAGTTTTGATGGAGAAAGAACTTGTCGAAGTGCCACCTCAAATGATCCTATCACCCCTTGCATCTGGATGGGGAGGAGGATTTGTGACAATCCTTCGGATCATCTCTTTTGATAGCCAAATCTGGAAGAGGTCAAGATTCCATACACCATCACATGTAAGCATCTCGCTGAGAAGGTAGTCCATATCAAGATTGGGATGTCTTGGAATTACACTAGCCAGAGATCCTATATCCGAAATCCATGGATCTCACCAACATCTAATATTGTTTCCATCCCTTATTGACCAAAGTAGATTTTCCAGAATAAGAGGCCAAGCCTTAGTGAGAGCTTTTCATAAGAAAAAACCCCTTCCACTCGATAATGTATTAGGAAATCCAAGCGGAATTCTATATTTACCCCGAAGAACCCAAACCCAAAGAGCTATAGAGTCAGACACAAGGCTAAACCCAACATCATCATAAAAGAAGTAATATGATCTTGTAACTTCTTAATGCCGAGTCTACCATGATCCCGGGGTTGGTAGAGATTTTCCCAAGGAACCAAGCCAAATTTTTTTCACCAAGTGAATAGCCCCAAGTAAACTGTCTAACCATATGTTCAATTTCCTTGCAAAGCCCTTTAGGGGTCATAATAGATTACATGAAGTAGCTAAGGATTGACAACAATACTAACTAAGTCAGGGTGGCTCTTCCTCCTATTGATAACTTCTTAACATTCCAGCTATAAAGTTTGCTTCAAACCTTTTCAACTACAAACCACAAGGTGCTATTTGTAACTCTATCATGAAATAGAGGCACAACCAAATAGGTCCCAAGATTCTAAACTCAGTGGAATCTGAGTAGATTACAAACCTGCTCCCTTAACTCATCATTAAAACCTTTAGAAAAGAAGATATTAGATTTGTACGCAGTTATCCTATGTCCAGAATAGCCACAAAATCCATTCAATACACCTTTTAGGATTCTGGCTTGACTTTTTATTGGCTTGACAAAAGAGAAATAAATCGTCAGCAAAGAATAAATACGAAAGAGGTGGACCTAGTCGAGACAGACGAATAAGAATCGATTGCCTAGAGTTGATAGTCAAGTGGATGCTATGTCTGAGCCACTCCATACACAGCAGAAAGAGATAAAGGGATAAAGGACACCCTTTGACGAACAACTCTTACGAGACAGAATTTCTAAGACAATTCCATTCCACAAGTTCTACATGGTAGAATTAGTGATAGCTAACATAATAACATGACAGAGAGTGTTAAGAATACCTTCAGCCTGGAGAGATGCGTCAATGAAATCCCATTTCACCCGATCATAAGCCTTTTCAAGATCTATCTTGATCGCCAACCATTTCCAATTCTTTTGTATGATTTTCATAGAGTGTATCACTTCTTGAACGATTATAATATTATTTGTGATATTTCTCCCAACAATAAATCCAGACTGATATTGCCTAATGATCTTCGAGAAGACCACTTTAAACTAATTTACAATTATCTTCATAACCAATTTATATAGAACTGAACTCAAGCTTATAGGCCTGAACTGTGAAATATTTTTAGGATTTTGAACTTTAGGAATAAAGACGATAAGGATGTTGTTCAATTCAAGATCAATGCACTCCATTGAAAAAACATTTTTAACCCAAGAACAGACGACATCACCGACTCGGTCCCACTGACTATGAAAGAAAAGGGCATGAAACCCATCACTACCTAGGGCCTTTAATGGGTCCATATAAAAAAAGCAATCTTTATTTCCTCATTAGAGACCGATTTATACAAGAGTTGGAAATCTCCCTCTGCAATCCGGGAAAACGAGCTAAGAGGCAAGGCTCTCATCGATTTCGGTTTCTCACCATACAAATTCTGAAAGAACCTAATCGCTTCATTTTGTAATTCTTCCTCATCAAAAATCCATTCTCCCAGCCCATTCTTCAAGGCCATGATCCAACTTTGTTTTCTCCTTTGAAGTGTACACTGATGATAAGATTTTGTATTTATGTCTCTTAGAAGAAGCCAGTCATATCTCGCCTTCTGTTTCTAAAGAAGTTCCTTATGATGAAGCACATTTTCAAAGTCCTCCTGGACATTAATTTCCAACTAAAATAAAGAATCCGATTGAGAATAACCCATACCCTTCTGAAAATTAGAGAGTTTCTGAATCATCATTTTTTTATGTGTCCCGATATGTCCACACATTTTTATTCCTCTTGAGTTGATTCATGAAGTGAGCAAAAGAATCCGAAAAATACCCATTAAAGCTCCACTTTTCCATGAAAAACTTCGAGAAATCTGGATGTTCTAACCAACCAGCTAAAAAATGAAAAGGACGACCTTTAGATAAGCGAAACGATGGTTTGAGAGAAACCAAGAGAGGTCTATGGTTAGATTTGAGTATTGGAAGATGAGTCACTGACCAATTTCGGAAAGAGTCAGTCCACTCATCATTGCCAATAGCTCCATCTAAGTGCTCAAACACACCACCTCTATGCCATGTAAAAGAAGGGCCTCTAAACCCCAAATCATGCTATTTAGTCGGTTCCATAAAATCACCAAAAAAAGGGCATATTTTCTAAATAATTTGCCCACCTCTTTTTTCTCTAGAAGAAATAAGTGCATTAAAGTCCCCTACTGCCAACCAAGGAGACTCGTTACTTGGAATAGTCATCTTGAAGCCTTCCCAAAGGTGTTTTTGTTTTCGACTATAATGACTACTATAAACGAAAAAAACAAAGGTCGATCTAGAGAATTATCAAAAACCTGTAACAAAACAATTTGAGGATGGCTCCGAAGGACTTTGACACAAATTAACTCATTCCATCTAATCCAAATACCCCTAGAAAAACCAAATGCCTCCACACAATGAGAGAATTGAAAACCGAGATTAGTGATGATCAAATCAGCTTTAACACCACTAACTCTAGTATCTAAAAGACTCACAATATCAAGCTTGTGCTCTCGATTATTCTCACAAAAATACGTGAAAATTTGCTACTGGCGCACCCTTGAAAATTCCATGAAAATATAGAAAAACACATTATTTGAAAATAATAATAATAAAAAAACCAAAGACTGACCTTTATTTCTTGGGCAAATGATTTTCTTCATGACTTTCCCATCACTATTCAACACCTCCTTACCAGTCCCATTTTCAATCTGTGAGCTGATGAGCTTGACCTATAATAAAAGACTTTTTAAGTAAGATATTTTCATTATTATCCTATTGAATTGGTGTTGGATTGATTTTTAATATTAATTTAATCAAATATTTAATACAAAATATAAATATAAATAATCAAATTTAATACGAATTTAAAATAATTAAGTGTAAGTAAATTTATTAGAATTTGAAGCCTTTTATAAATTCAATTATGAAATGTAAAACAAGTTATATACCTTGTCGAAATTTTATTCATCTATAATCTATATCCATAATATATATATATATATAAAAGCATGAGTTTGAAAAAAATCTTTGAATTGATTGAAAATACTCTTTAGTTTTCTTCATATTACTAAATTAACATTTAAAAATAATTATAATGTATAATTGAGAAATATTAATTAAAAAATTGATGCAAAATAAAAGTTGTAACAATTGCACATTTAAAAATAATTATGATTTAATAAAATTTGTGATAATCATACATAATTATAATTTAATTTATAATTATTAGTTAAAAATTATTCAAATTTTAAAATAGAATTATTACTTAATTAGAACTCGAAGTATAAAATATAAGAAAAAAAGGTGTTATTAATTAAAAATTTTGATGTAAAAAAGTTGTGCTAATTTTATTTGAAGAAAGAACTTATTATTTTGGTATAATTTTATGCATTTTAAACTTAATTAATAGTTAATTATGCTAATTAGTTATTATTTTTAATAATCTTACTTTGCATTTAGAAATGCCTTAATTATTATTTGGAAATTTCATATTATAATATTTGAATTAATAAATTAATATATTTTAATAATTAAAATAAAAATATTATTTCATGTTAATTAATATGTTAAAAATATAATATTTAAAAATAATTAAATATTAAATACATAAAATCAGCTGATTCGGGCTCAACGGTAAGTGGTCAGAGATTCAGTGGTAAGTTCTCATCCTGGCCCATTTTCCTGTTAGGTACTCGTATGGTAGCTAACTGGGTCAGCTCACTCTCCATCACTTTTTTTCAGCCCAAGAACAATCCGCTTAAGGCTTAAACAGGAAACATTTGTTACAGCTTTACAAAAGAACCGACTGAAAATAGCATATAATAAATCTATAATTATAAAAGGTTTGAGCGAAAAAGATCAGAAATGTTAGCTCGTATTGCTGCTCTAACAGAGAGACCCCGTTCTTTTATTCGCTCCTTCAAGTACAGGTATATTCCAATTCTTCATTTGATGATAATATGCAACTATATTTCTGGGTTTATAAAAAGAAACAAAAAACTCTCCCAACTGTCTTCTGTATGCATTAGCTTTATAAGATTGTTGATGCATGTGACAACAGGCTTCATTATTCTCAGTTTTTAAGCACTTACAATGTCATGAAATATGGGTACAGCCCAGTTGTTGACAGCATGAGGAATTTTTAAGTCAACCCGATAAACTTTTTTTCAATTTTCAGGAGAACTGATAGCATACCAAATTCCAGGCGTAGAGAAATGGATTTTACGGATTTGGATTCAAATGCTACGAAATGTGTAAATCTTAGGTTGTGCAGTGTCTCCGGGTATGTTATGTTTGTAAAGATTCTATTTTATTTTCTTTAGTTTTTAAAGAGGTTTCATATCGATGCTTGTTTTATTGATCTTTTTGGACATCTTTGCTCTGCAGTTGCATGACTGAGATACTTGAAATTCGTGCTGATCGTCCCTCTTTTCATGTTGTGTTTGTTCCTGGAAATCCTGGTATGTTTTAATGTCTTTGATGTACTATTTTAGTATTAGTTGAATGGGTTAATATACTATCTTGTACCTGATTTTGGCTTTAAGGTTCAATTTGATACTAATATTTTTACCAAGTAACCAATTTTGACTTCAATGTTCTATTTAGTATCCGAGAATGTTATGGTCCCAAGTAAGCATCTATAATTTTTTTACTAGATTAGACATCAAAGACTCGTTGGACCACATGATGCCATTTGGTTTAGGTACCAAATTGAACATTGAAATCAAACTCAGGTAGCAAATTAGGATGAATGAATATTTTTCTCAAGTACCCAAGTTTGACTTCAATGTTCTATTTAGTATCCGAGAATGTTTTGGTCCCAGTTAAGTATCCATATTCTTTTTACTAGATTAGACATCAAATACTCGTTGGACCACATGATGCCATTTGGTTTAGGTACCAAAGTGAGCATTGAAGCCAAACTCAGGTAGCAAATTAGGACGAATGAAAACTTAGGTACTGAATTAAATGTTGAAGCCAAACTCAGGTACCATATTGTATATTAACCCTATTTGAATTGTTAGAATTAGATCTCAATTGCATCTGATGATCTCAGGTGTTATTACCTTTTACAAGGAATTTGTGGAATCATTGTTCAAGTCCCTGGGAGGAATGGCATCTGTATCAGGTAACAGATTGAGAAGTTTCTCTTTTAATGAAAAATATTCTCTTTATTATTATTATTATTATTATTATTATTATTATTATTATTATTATTATTATTATTATTATCATCATTAGCCCTATTATTGTATTTAATAGTTTCTTGCTTTCCTACGGTTCCAAGCAGCTGTTGGCGCTTCAGGTCATACAGAAAAGGTACCTACAATGGGTTTTTTTTTTTTTTTTTTGTAATCTATGTGCATCTTTGATTTTCTAATTATTTCCTTCTTCTTTAACCTCCGTTGAAGAATTGGGAACACGGAAAGTTGTATTCCTTGCAAGAACAAATTGATCACAAGGTGACCTTCTATTTATTTATTTAGCTTTTAGCATATTGATAAATAAGAAGAATTTTAGCGAGTCTCTTTCAAAATTGCCAGTATTCTCTATTATTAATTTTAATTTCCTGAATTGTCCATGAATATGATATATTTTGATTTACCTTGTCTGTTGAGCTGTTTAAAAATTCTTAACTAATATGCTCTGAGTTGGAAGCAAGTTAGTCAGTACCATACTGGTGGGCGTACCGTTTTTGCCTTGATACTAGTTCGTACCAGTACCGACATGTTTCAGTGTATTGGTATCTTTATCCTGATTTTTAGTTTCTTAATAAATTAATTGTTATAATACATGATTTATCTCAGTTACATCCATATATGTTATATATTCATAATATATCTCAATTACATCGATATAAATATATTTATATGTAAATATAAGTTTTAAAATTATTAATTACGTTCAATAACTTAATTTATAACTATATTTTAATTTTAAATGTAATTATAGAAAAATTAAAGAAGGAACATTTAAAAAGATTGGTTTAAAATATCAAATTTTGTACCAACCGGTATGGGCCGAAATTGACCGATACAGGCTGAAACACACCGAAATATCCAAAATGCACCAAAACTTTGACTGAAACTGAACATAGACTACTTGGTAGCGGTTTAGGACCGGAACGGTACTTACTGGCCAGTATTGGTACGGTACTGACTACCATGGTTGGAAGACTGAATTTAGTGAGGATAAACTTGAGAACTGAAGTTTTATGTGTTAGTCGCTTGAAAATCAAATTAACTATTCTCCAGCATTGACGAAGCTTCTTTTTCTTGTTGAATTGGATTATTGGTTATCCTTTTTGCCTAGCCTATCTTTCTAGATGAAGATCTTTAGCTTAGAATCACGATGAAAACCATGTTTAGCTTACCAATTCATCATAAAGGATTATAACTTTGCTTTAATTTTTACTTTTGCAGATTGAGTTCATCAAAGTGCAAAATATTGAAGCCCCTTTAGTTCTTGTAAGACTAATTTCTAACTTTCTGTAGTTTCATCTTCCTGCTAGTCCTAGAAACAGTTTCTTCTTCCAAGAATATAACCTCTTGAAATGTTTTTCTTTTCCCCCGATACAAGGAGAAATATCTTTTTCATTCTTGGCATATAGTTTTCAATCTAACATTTGATAATGTTCAACATCTTTTTCAATAAGTGCCTTTTTATTTGTTTTTCTGTTAAGGACACATGTTTGATTTTCATTTCTACTAGTGAATAATATTTTGGCTTGGAAGGAAACACTAAAATTTCATAAAGTGATGTATTCCAAAATTCTTGCAGTCGATTCTGATTTCTAAGTTTAAACTCATTGTAGATGTTTAATTTTCCATGAAGGTAGGGCACTCTATTGGTTCATATATAGCACTAGAAATGCTAAGGAGGCTGCCAGAGAAGGTGGAATGACCATTTTCAACTAATTTATTCAACATAATTTTTACCATTCAAGTTTGTGAAACGAAAAAAATTGTTTCCTAAAATTCTTAATCTGGTGTTTTAGGCAATGTATTGCATTGGACTCTACCCATTTTTAGCCTTAAATCTGCAATCAAAGAAACAGGCTGTCATCGTGAAGGTTATTATGTAAGACTCTTTCTTTATCATTGCTTCCCACTATGCATGGTTTGTGTGGGAAACATTTCAGATCTCTATTATGATGAATACTAATTTCCAGTATTCTGCCCTCACTCTTCTTCTATTTGTCGCACTTGCTCCACACTGCAGTATTGTATGGCATGTTTAAATTTCCTTTCCCACTATACCATATGATTCCCTAACTGAACAATACTTGTAAAGTTTGTTCAGAATCATAATCTCATATATCATTTATTCACTCATCTTTTATAACCTAAAATAAAAGAAAACCTTATCTGCTATGGTGGTTTTGAATATTTGTTCAAAATTTTAACATTCTATTGTTCATGGATACGGATTGGAGACTGAATAGAATCAATATATGGGTTTCAGGTCCAGAGTACTGTCCACTATGGTTACACTTTTTGTAGCATCGTTGAGCTTGTTACCAAGACAGGTTTTGAGGCTAATTTCTGAACTTTCGAATGGGAAGTCATGGTCTAATACTGCCCACGAAGCTTGTTGCTCTCACTTACCACAGGTCAAGTCCTGTTGCAGTTCTTTCTGATTATAAGCAGTATTTCTTTCTTTTCTGGGTCTATTCGCACCCTCAGTACAGATTGCCCTAGGGGACTATTTAATTGTATTCTTGCGTGTATATATGTGTGTATTAAAATCAAGTGCTTGTTTAATATTGAAGGCTTTAATTTTTGTTTTACATATTTTTTATTTGCAGTATCATACTATACACAATGTGCTATATATGGCCAGGACGGAGTTCATAAAGGTATGCTCATGCTGACAACAGGAAATTGGTGCTGTAAGAGACTAAGGCTTTGCTTAGTACGAAGGAAAGAAAATTGGAAAGATGGAAAATTGAAAGGGTGAAAAACTAGAGGGATGGAAAATATATTTTCTTTCCATAGGTGTCTTTGGTAGGAAAGATGGAAAAATAAAAAGAAAATGCAACAATTGAAAAATGTATAATTTGAACTAACATACACTTCTCTCCGATTTTCTCTCCTCTCATCATTCCAATTTGGAAGGATTGGTTTTTATGTATTAGGATAAAAAATATCACTCCTATTCTCTTTCCTCTCACTTTCCTTCCCAACCAAGCGCATTCCAAATTTATTTTCTTTCTACTTTTCCATTCCCTCCTCCCATCTCTCCACTTTTCCATCCAATTAAGCACACCCTAAAATTTTATAAAAATTGGTCATAATTTAGAACAACACAAGTATCTTGTCCAAGAACATTTCATGCCACATCGAATTCATAAATGTTCTTGATCATGTGCTTTTGTTGTTATTGTATTTGTGCAACCTTTCTGCTTGGGAATACTTTCACTGATTTTTCTTGCTTTTCTTGTAGATCCCTAAAAACAAATCTGATTCACAAATACATAAAATTACCCCCATTCAGATGTCTGGTTTTGTCTTGTTGCCTCAAAAAACCACAATATAGTCTTTTATGATGTGTGTTAACGCAGGTCCATTTATGTTTCTTTTGTTTAGATCACTGCACTTCCATACATCGATCGATACTGAGGTTGACTGCACCTTGGATGATTTTAGTCTGTCGTTTGAATAAGTTTCGGATTATAAAACCTGGTGCTTTTTGCTTGGACTGTTCATATCATTGTGTTAATGGATATTTAGTTCCAAAACAAGGATTGCATCTTTCGTGGTTTCCTGCTTCCGTTTGTGGCATTATGTTGTCTTTTGTTTTTGGTTCAAGTGCACCACTGCAGATTGAAAAATATAGGGCTGATTTACTGAGATAGGGCTATAAACTTACATCAACAATCTTGTCGTCATTTACTTACTTTAATCCTTGTCTGTTAGCTTTCAGAAACACCAGATTGGGAATTTATGAGAGAAAACCAGGAGAAAATTTCATTCTTGTATGGCATTGATGATCACTGGGGTCCATTACAAATGTTCGAAGAGGTAGAATCCAACTCTCTCTTTCTCAAGTCTTGTATTTCAGGTTCGGACCCTCAAAACCCCCTATTGCTAGAGAACCGTAAGAGGCCATCAACACGGTAGCTTGATTAATAAAAAAGATAAAGAGAAAGATAAACCTAAGGCAGCCTGCTATTGAATCGAAATTGCTTATCAAACTAGATGTCCCTTGCAGTAAAAGTCCTGATACAACAAAATGCAAAAAACAAATGGTGTTACTTAGAAATCTTGCAGCTATACTGATGTAGAGATGGTGCATCTGATAGGAAGGTGGTTATTACAGTAACCATCAAGAACATGGTGTTACTTTTGATATTGTGCTTTTCTGGCTTTCCACTTTAACAGTTGTTCCATCTTTACTTGCCATCATTTACCCTTTGTTGCCGAGAAACATGTTTAATTTGGTTTAATTTTATTTGTTTCCCTCTTAGGTCTCTAGGCAGGCCTCAGGAATTGCTCTATCAATAGAAAGGGAGGGCCACACTCACGGTTTTTGTTGTACGGAGGCTGGCTCCATATGGGTTGCTCGCCATGTTGCTAGCCTGATAAAGAACAAATTAGCAAGATGATGCCGGTAAGATCAGTCTTATAATTATTGCATTATTTTGATTGCAATGCAGTTGGTTTGAGTATCAAATCAACTGCAGTGACATCTGAAATAAGCTAGATATCACTCTTAACGTACTTTGGTTCACTCTAATGGAATAGAGTTGTAATAGAATAAAGTTGTAATGGAATAGAGCTGTAATCAGTAATTCAATTGTTTGATTAAATGGAATGAAATAGAACTTTAATAGTATTATTGTATTTGGTTAAATGGAATAGATATTATAATAGCATAAGGAAAAAGCTAAAATGACCAAACTACTCTTAGCAGAAGTTTTTTAAATAAATGATTATGGTTATTGTTATTAAATTTTAATAGGATTATTATTAAATATATAATTTAATAAAAATAAAAAAATAATTTAATCATATTTTAATATAATTATTATTAAATAAAATTTAATAAAAATAAAAATAAAAATATATAATTTAATAATATTCTTAATATAATTATTATTTAAATATAAATTAATATATAACATTAAAAAAATAATATATAGCCTGCAATATAAATTTAATGTGCTAGAATATTATTACTGAAACAAATAATTTAATTTTCATCTAAACTAAAAAGTAAAAGATTAAAAGTAATAAATAACTTGATAATTATATTTTACATCCAAACGTATTGTTCATACATTAACAAAAATTACATGATGTTATTAGCTTATATTAAATTTGAAATATCTCGGGTCATATTTAGCATTGCCATTGGTATAATTCTTTAGATTAAAAGATGTATATCACCATAAACAAAATGCTATGTTGATTAAAATTTTACAAATGCATCTTCAAAGCATGCAATATATGATTCCTAATTAAGGTATTCTAACAGTTGGCTTAATGTGTTAAAGTTGAATTGTTGTTTTGCCAATATGAGGATCAAAAGACGAAGTCCATCTTATTAACAACATTAAAGTTGTTTGTTGCCTCTTTAAGTTTGTTGGGTTTTTGAATCGAGTTAATCCAAAAAGAATTTATTTAAATCATAATGAATCGACCATTCAAATAACAAAACAATCTATTAAAAGTAGAAAAGAATTGATTTAAACATCAAACAATCGATTTAAAGCAGCTGCAAATACTTTCTTTGCATACCATTTGTTGGTGTTTATCGGCAGCATAAACATTCAAAGCATCAAACAATCGATTGAAATCATCCTTCAACAAAATGAAACTAAATTAAAATTGTTATTAAATTGATGTGCAACTTCCACCATTGTAAATTGATTCATCAACAAAATGAAACTACATTAAAAATGTTGGCCTCTAAAACCAGATACTTGCTTATTTCCGCGAATATGCAAATTGATATTGGTGAATGCAAATGTAAAAGGTAACAAATTTATTTTACAACCTTACCACAACCAGAAACTATTAACCATGATATTTAACTGATATGCAAGAATTAAAAACAAAAAACCCAACGCAACAAAGAAAACCACACAGAATTTTCACAAATACAAAAAAAGGGTCTCTTTGATTTTCATGGACAATGTTCACCAATTTTCACATATCTACTCTCTAGAATTATTGAATTACTGGTTATTAAAAAAAAAACAATTTGGGCCATCTTTGGCTGCAAAAGAAACGAGAAGGAAGCTTCATGAATGTAAAGTTTGTCATACGAAAATGGAAATATGATTTTTAGTACAAGAAGTATATTTTTTACACTTCTTGATGTAGGTCTTTGAAAAATCATGATTTATAAATTATACCTCACCAAGTTTATATGAAATCACCATAAGAAAACCCATTGTGATAGTGGAAGCCCTTATTTTTTTAAATAATTATCATAAAAAAATATATTAAACCAGAAAAACTTTCATTAACCAAAAATAATAAGAACCCACAAGCGCAATTATACAATAATTTCATTGAAATCAACTTTAAAAGCAGTACATTCATGTACACAATAATAATAAAAAAGCAACAATAAATAAAATAAAATAGTAATTTCAATAGAAAATACTGAAAAATAAAAATCTTACAATTTGATAAAAGAATATCAAATAAACTAAGAATTGACAGATTAGATTTGTAAACCAAAACCCATTATAAGAACCTCATATTTAGGGCATTTGAAATTTGGGTTTGAATTAAAACTTATCGGATCTTTTTTTTTTCAATGGATTAAGCTATCAAGAATTCTAATTTTGTAAATATATTGAAGAGAAAAAGATTTGTTATGTCACTCGTTCCCTGAATCACCATTCAGTGGGGAAAGCACGGAATTGTATGCTACATTTTTACTCTGACTAAGACCGTATGGAATAGGGCTGTAATAACTATTACAACCAATCAAACAACGGTTTAGTGATGGGCCCACTAAATTAGGTTGTAATACATTGTTATTACAGCCAACCAAACATAGAGTTAGTTCTTTAACATATCAAGTTGGGCCATAGTTTTGACTAATATTTATCGATTTTGTATGATAATCATCTCATAACCATTTGCAATAATGGTAGAGAGCGTGTAAGAAATGCTATATAAAGATGGTAGCATCCATGTCCATATGTGAACTACTTATATTATATGTCACTCTTATTCTTTTATATATTATTTATTTTGAAGAAGTATATGTGTCTGTATATGTATTCTAGAGATATGCCCCTAATCAGCAGTCACACCCTATTCTATGTGACAAAGTTACAAACAGTATAAAAGACAAAAGGAAAATCCATTGTCTTGTTCATGGTGAGGCATTTTCTATCCTCACGTGAGTGGTCTGAGTGAAGTCAGCCTTATTAGATGGTTTATTGTACCTATTACTCATGTTTAATCTAGTGTAAATTTAGGTACCTTTGCCGTGTATGCCGAATTTTTTTTATTTCGGTCTGAGGTTCATTCTCATGTTGGACTTAAAACACCATTATTTGAGCTGAAATTTGAGTTCGATTTAAGATTTTTTTTAACATGTTCTTAGGTTAATTTTAGGATTCACTAAATTATGGTTAAGTTTTCGTTTTGGTCAATTAACTAAAAAAGTTATAATTTGATCATTGAATTATTCAAAACTTTTCATTTAAGTTATTGAACTATTCAAAAGTTTTTATTTATGTCACTGTGTTGTAATTTTTTTTTAAAAGTTCCATTAGCGAGCTCCAAGAAATGATTTGATGATCGATACGATGGATCAATACTCATTAACAAGAAGAACATACTTTAGATCCAAGTCAATTTGAATGTTAATTTTGGAGATCGAAGAAAAAAACTGTTTGAATTTTGGTTCTTTGATTTTAACAGCATAATGAAATAAAAACTTTTGAATGGTTTAATGATCAAATTGTAATTTTTTAAATTAAGTGATCAAAACAAGAATTTATTCGTTAATGATTAAAATGAAAATTTAGTCATAATTTACCCTTAATTTTATTATTAAGATATTTCAAGACGGTTAAGAGGCATTTTCTTAACTCTTTGTTTTTTTTTTCAAAACAAAGTCACTATTTACTGTTATCGATTATAATTTAAACATCCATCAAACAAAATATTAATACCTTTGTAACTAACAATTTATGTTGAGGATAGACTCGTATAAGCAACGAATAAGAATGAAGAGAGAAAATTGGACACAAATATTTACGTGAAAAAATTCCTCTAAAGAGGATAAAAAATCACGAGCAAAGAAAATTTTACTAAAATGACAAATAATCGAAGAGGAGTACAAGATGGAGAAATAAAAACAAATTCGAACCCAAAATACATAAGTTCTCCTAAAATTCCCACAAAACTCTCTTTTAATTGTATTGTTGAATCAAGCTCTCTAGGGTGGTTAAGAGCTGTATTTATAGGCTAAAATTCGTGGGTTAATCTGATTAAATATCCTTAGAGTTATTAGAGTTCGACTGGGAGAAGGTAGCATAGTCTAACTAGGAGAAGAAACTCGCTTTAGTAGAGAACACGTCATTACGTCATGACGTTGTTTATCGGCTCGTTGGGACATCACATGTCATGTTGTCGGGATGTCAACTCTTCCTCGTCACAACGTAGACTCTGTTTTGTCCAAAATATGAGGCAAATTTCACAAACTCTACCTTGACTCATATTTCTACGACACCTTCTTTAATGAGTCCCGTCTAGGGCCTAACTTGATCTTTGGAGGATGCTGACCAAGTCCAAACAATGTTTGAACTTGGAAACTGGAAGACTTTTGGTCATCATATCGGCTAGATTATTTTTTATGCCGATTTTGTGAATCTGAATACCTTCTTGAACAACTACCTCCCAAATAAAGTGATACCGAATGTCTATGTGCTTTGTTCTTTCATGATGCATCCGATCCTTAGTGAGATGTATGACACTTTGGCTATCGTAATATACAATAGTTGCATCGTGCTTATTAACTAGCTTCCCAAATAGACCTGTCAACCAAATGATTTCTTTCACAGCTTTTGTAATTGCCATATTCAAGTTCGGTAGTCAATAATGCTACAATGGCTTGAAGTATAACTTTCTAGCTAATGGCGCATTTCCCGAAAACAAACAGATATCCCGTGAGGGATCTTCTTTTGTCTAGATCTCCTGCATAATCTGAGTCTACGAAGCCCACTAAACCCTCTAAACTTCTTCTGAACTCTAAATGATTATTTGATGTGCCCCTCAAGTATCTGAGAATCTACTTAACTGCTTGCCAATATAATTTCTCGGGTCTAGCCATGTATCTACTTACAACACTAACAGTATATGAAATATCGAGACGAGTGCAAAACATTGCATACATTAAGCTTTCGATTGCATTGGAGTAAGGAATCGAGGACATATACTTTTCATCATCTTCAATTTATGGTGAATTTGAAGCCGAAAGTATGAACTGTGCAACTAAGGGAGTACAAACTGGCTTCAAATTTTTCATTTTGAACCGCTTAAGGATCTTTTTGATATACCTTTTCTGTGACAAGAATATCCTCTCAGAGTGTCTATCTCTAAAAATTTCCATTCCTAAAATTTTCTTAACTACACCAAGATCATTTATCTTGAATTCAGAGTTAAGCATGATTTTCAACCAATCAATTTCGGATGGATCTTTAGCCGCAATTAGCATATCATTAACATAAAGCAACAAGTATATATACGATCCATCATCAAGACAGTAAAAGTATACATAGCTATCATACTTCGTACAAAATCGATGCTTGACATAAATGAATCAAACTTCTTATACCATTACCGAAGAGACTGCTTCAGGTTGTACAAAGATTTTTTGAAGAAGGCAAACATGATCTTCCTTGCCTTCGATCTTGTAGCCTTCAGACTATTACATGTAAATGTCCTCCTTTAGATTGCTATGAAGGAATGTAGTTTTCACATATAATCGCTCTAATTCAAGGTTGAGTAATGCTACAATGGCCAACAATGCCCGAATGGGTGTATGCTTCACAATAAGAGAGAAAATATTGTGAAAATCAACTCCCTCCATTTGTCTATAGTCATTTGCGACCAACTTTGCCTTATATCTAGTGTCACCTGGACTTGATCCTTCTTTTTGAACACCCAATTGCAACCAACTATTTTCTTTCTAGTGGGTGGTTTCACGAGTCTTCAAGTCTTGTTATTTGGAAGAGATTCCATCTCCTCTTCCATTACAACAAGTGTCATACCCCGAAAAACGATAAATATGAGAAGATAAGTAATAGCTGAACTATTGGGCACACTGTAATAACATAATCCACCACCTTATTGGCCTAATGGTAAGTTAGAGTATTGGCGCATACTAGCACTAAATCATCTGGTCGTTGTCGGTATTTAAGGAATTGGTCGCAGGATGTTTATTAGAGGAGAAAGATTACAATCAAGAAAGTATGCTCTTATGAAGGGGTACACCCTAAATTTTTTGTAACGCCTCGAAATTTGGGCCTAGAAGTATTGGGCCTCTAAAATTACTAAAATACCCTCGATGGGTAAAATGACTAAAATACCCTTGTTGGGTACAATAACCGAAATACCCTCGATGGGTAAAATTATCGAAATACCCCTGATAGGTAAAATTATTGAAATACCCTCAATGGGTAAAATAACCGAAATACCCTCGATGGGTAAAATTACCAAAATACCCTCGATGGGTAAAATTATAGAAATACCTTGATGGATAAAATTATCAAAATACCTCCGAAGGGTAAAATTACTGAAATACCCCTAAAGGGTAAAATTATCGAAATACCCCCGAAGGGTAAAATTATCGAAATACCTTCAGGTTAAAATGATTGTTCTACCTCTAGGAATTAAAATGTATGTATGACCGACTTATTCTATGATAAATATATGATTGATTCTGAGCATGGCATACTGCATACACGACATACTGCATGGGATTGGGATCTTTTATTGGAGGAAATGATTGATATGTGAGGGTCACACGGGTCGCATGAGACGACTGTGGACCCATCGATGACTTTAAGCCAATTATGTGATTGACAGCTCTGCTGCAATTTTGGTTAGTGCTGCAACCGGTACTACTTAAGGAGTGTAGGGATGGGTGGGTTGATTTAATCCCCAGAGGAGTGTAAGGTTGGACAAGAGATGGAGTGCAGGGCTGGTATGGGTATTTATGCATTGCATATACTGATTCTGATATTGAGATGGGGTTAGACCGAGATATATGTGATATGTGCCATTTGTTTTAGGCTCGAGTCTAACCGAGGTTGATGGGGGCTAAGGCCATTTGCCACCGTTACCGTAATGGGCTAAGGCCCACACTGATACTTTACTATTAAGGGCTCAGGCCTAGACTGTTTCTGTTTCTTTAATAAGGGGATTACACATTGAGTTTTCGTAAACTCACCCCGTTTTTAACCTTTCAGGTAATCCCCAGCGTTAGACGGTTCGAAGTTGTGAGGGACTCGGAGAGGGCCACACAACTGCACTTGTTTTATTCTGTTTTGCTCATTTACTTAAGCAAATTGATTTTGATTCGGGTTGTAATAAGGCCTCTATAATTTCTGGATTTTAAATTTGGGATTTGATGTGATTGTGATTTATATCTGCTAGAAGTAGAACATGGTTTTCCAAAATAATAATTATTTTCTAACATTACGTTTCCGCACCTCAAGTTTTAAATATCACATTCTTGTAGATCATTTGCTTTAAATTAAGCTTTCTTTAACAGTTAGGTTTTGAAGGTAATAACTTTTTAATAAACCACGATTGAAAATAAACAAACGCATACTGAGGTTTTATACAAGTTTTAAATGGCAAGAAGTTTGAAATTTCAAGAAGGGTTTTTAATGAAAACATGGTTTTCAAAAAACACTTAAATGTGACACGCCAGATTCGGGCCTAACTTCTAGGTCGGGTTTGGGGTGTTATAGTTTTTTTTGAACAATAAGAGCTTGTCATGTGTATGAGGAAGCTGTAGGAGACTTAATCATCTCTAAGACCACATTGAAAGAGTCACCGCCAAGATATAGTACGCTCGAATAGCACGAGTACTGTCAAATTAGATATTGTATTGGGTTTGATTGGGAGTTTTGGGGATTTTGGATCAACAGATGGTGAGATCAAAGTAAAAAGCACAATATAAAAATAAATGAAAGATTACTTGTACTCTATAACCAAAAAACTAAACAAATCATCACAAGCAACATGGTTGGCCATTGCTCAACAGGAGTAAATCAGATTTATTTGACCTCCCCATGACTGGTCAACAGTGAGGCTAATCTTTGTTAGATTTTCTTTTACCTACTCGGGATTTGGTACCGAAATTAGGGGGACTGAGAGTACATTTAAAGGAGGGTACCATTTCAGATGGTTTTTCTTTCTGTTTAACGTTCAAGTTCTTCTTCCTAACCTCAACATTTTCTTCTTCTTCATTTAAGATCTGACTAAGATCTCGTATAATGAGTAGATAATTCTGCCTTATGGTAAGTCTTATAGTTTTGAACATTACGATTATTGAAGGAAATGGTGTTACAGGAAGGCCTTGTATGGGGGTCGCATGTAGTTTAAATGTTAGTAAAATATCTGTAATAATAATTTTAATGGAAATCTTATAACCTCGTAAGTAGTTGCTGTTGCTGGTTGGGACGAACATTTGAAACGGAAGCTCTAGATCAAGGTTAAGGTAGGTCTCTAGAGAGTCTCTAAACTTAACTATTGCATGTCATGTAATTATGTTCACGTGTGTTTTCTGAGAGGTATCTACAAATAGTTAAACAATATGCGACATGATATGACGTTGTGTGGTATAAGATGTTATTTGCGTGTGTGTAGTCACTGCCTAATATTTTCCTATTATATTACTCTAGTACTTGACAAATCTGGGTTATGTAAAAAGGTGAGAAAGAGATCCATTGTGTAGCCTCCGGAAGGGCAGGTATATTGTTGACCGGACAGGCAGATCACTATGAAAACGAAGCTTTATTTGTGATGCCTTTGGTAAGGCAGTTTTATTGCAAACTGGACTGAAAGATCACGACCCGACCTTGCAAGCGAATACGACATGTGTAGACCATGTGGGTGAGGCTCTATGGCATCATATAATGATACTCCAAGAGGGCATGAAGGTATAAGACCATGTGGGAGAAGCCCCATGGCATCCACAGAGATGGTCTACTGAAACAGTAAATTCGAATTTCATGTAAAGCCTTTGTGGCAAATTTTCTGGAAAGCATTTGTGGGAATCCTCTGGAAAGCCTTGTGGAGAGTCCTTTAGGAAGCTTTTATGGGGAATTCTCTCGAAAGCCTTTATGGCGTGTTACCTGGGAAATTTGTAGAGTGAATTCTATAATGATCAATTGGTGAGATGTTGGTCTACTAGCAAAAGATCCGGGTATGCCTATAAGGCATTTTTTAATAGAATTCTCGACATGAGTAACCAATTGATGAATCTGCCTTAGTGATCTTCTATGATATGAGCCTTATGTATTGGAATATGGAGTAATGTAAGTGTCCTCCAAACCGAAAATTTCTTAGATTATGTATTGAAGTCATTTGAGATTTCTAATGCTTGAGTTAAAATGTTATATTCTTTTAAAAAAAAGGTATGTTTGTCTAGACTGATTTGAATATATGATGTAACAAATGTCCTGATAATCATTCGGTATTGTAAAGGAATCCGTCAAGAGTAGTATCCGCTGAGTTTTTGTTCTGGAAGCTTATCCAACTACTATTTGCAAAGAAATTGTGTAATGGGATACGAAGTAAGGTGTAAAGTCTGAGATCTGCCAATTGAATGAAAGAAGTAAAAAATGATTAAGTGTAGATATTGGTGTATGGTTATCCGCCAACTAGGAAGTAGAAAAGTATTCGCCAAGGTTTGAAAGGAAATACAAAACCCTTGAGTCGAGAGATTCTACGACCCCGTAAAAGGGTAATATTGAGTGAGACCCACTAAGTTCCTTTGAACTTATAAGTGACTTTTGGAATGCAGGTCTGTGAATCGAACTAGAGCACCGAGATGGACCAAGCCAAGGGCGCGCCATGGTGATAACCGAGGGAAATATTAGGCGTACAGAGGGACATTTAAAGAAAGATGTTTTTCAAATGAAAAATATGTCTTTTATCAGACAATTTGATGTAAGGTTTTATTTTATCTTTAAAATTTTAACAAACGATAAATGTATTATTTCAAACCTATTGTCTTGGAAAGGATTTTAAATAAATAAAAGGTACATTCAATATGATTTTTCACAGATTGAAAAATTTAGTTAAGTATGTAAGTATTGTGATATATTATATTCAAATCCGGTAAATGGGGTGGAGTATAGAGTGTTACAAGTTAATTGGTATTAGAGCTTTCGATTTAGCCGATTCTTTGGAAGTTAAGTGAGAGTCAACCCTGTTTGCATAATACTTCGGACTTGGCTTAATGCCTCAGGTAAGTTAAAGACTTTTGTATGGCAAATAATTTGGTATACTATTAGTAATAGTGTAAGTTAGACAGTTGGAAAGAAAATTAATGATTTCATTAATGAGATCAGGAGGTTCGTACAAAAGGAGTAAAAGAGATTTAAATACAAGAAAAGCAGAAAAGTCCTTAGTTTACTCCCTTAGCTCACTAATCAATTTGTTAGGCGGGGGCTTCTTTTGTGTGGGGGCATTCTCTAGGAACTTCTTCCAGATCGATTGAATCTTTTAAGTCCTCCTCCACTATTTCAGGCTCAGTAGGAACGAATAAGTTGGTTGATTGCTTCCATTCCCTTTGGAAATTTCCCAATCTCCTCTATCAGGGTTATAGGCATTGAAGTTCAACAATTCGGTGGAGACCTTCTGAAGGTAGTTGAAGTCCACCTAGCTCAGATTTAGAGGACCCATAACAACTTGGGCATGTAGGTCTAGATTGGACCTCAGCTAGGGCAAGGCCTATAACATCTTGCCTAGTGAAACCCCGAATATTTGAGTGTTGCCTATGGAAGGTTCTAAAGGAACGCTAAGTGAGACTTAAGAAGTAGGTTTTAAGTGCCCAACAATAGGACTTGATTAAGTGTAATGAGCCTCTAAATGTGTTAGTGATGCTCTGATCTAGTGGACTCTAAACGAAAAGAACCCTTGGCGAACTCTGGTATGTACAACGTATAAGATATTCTGAAAGAATAAAGCTTATTGCTAACTCTGAAGAAAGGTAAGTATGACGAATCAATGAGTACTGGTAAGAATGTATATATATATGATGCATAATTATAAAGAAGTATGACAAGTGAGGTAGTGTTTGCCCAAAAGCCCATTGCGACGTATAAAATGTGCGGACATCGAAAGGAAAATAAGTAAATAAGAGTTCCACGATAGATAACTACAAGTAGTGAAATAGGACGAATTGGGTTTGAAAAACGTAGTGGAAAATAAATTTAGGGAAAAACCAAAGTTTTAAAATTTTTTCCAAAGTAAGAACTTGGTTGTGATATCTAAAGTAAAAAACACTTAATCAAAATTGTACATTTTCGATTCGTCTAGGATTAACATTTTGATCGAGTAGTCTTCTCCGCTATTCTCAAGCTCACGTCTACAGAGTGTCGGCGCGCTTCAAATTAGAAATTTTTTCATAAAAATTACCAATGAGGTAATTTCATAATTTCTCTAAACTTTTGGCTTAATTTATAAATAATAAAAATACCTTTAGAAATTTTCTAAAATAATCTGTTCAGAGAATTTTCTCTCTACAACTTTCTCTTAAATTCAAGTGTGTGAAATAATGACCCAAGACTCTTTTTATATAGGGAGAGTTTAAAGAGTTCAACTATGATTAAACTTACTCACTTTAATATTAAATTAGTATAATACTTATAAAGATAAATATTAGATTAAATTTAATATTAAATCTTATTAAATTAATAGAATATTTATTTACAAGATTAATATTAAATTAAATTTAATATTAAATCTATTAAAATAAAATTATTTTTGGAATAGTTAATTTGAAATCAAATTCTCTAGTAGAGTCCCAATAGGAGTGTAATTCTTCTACTGTTCAACCACCAAAGACCTACCGCCACTGACCATTTGCCAGCCACTCAAATGCCGTCATCACATCCGCTGACACCCTGAGCTAGTTCGATTTTTGCTGGTTCGGTCTGGGCTAGTGACGGCTCAATTGATTCGGTTTAGACACCGGTCGGCCCGTCAGTCCAATTTACGTACTAATCCCGGTTAAGCCACTTTTTTGGTTTTGGTCTCAATTTTGTTCTCCCGGGTCTAATTGACGATCTCAAGTCCACTATTTAAGTTTAATTACCCATTGGGTCAATTGTCTGTAGACCTGTCCATGGGCCGGGCGGCCCGGCCCGGCCCGACGGCCCGCCCGAAATATGGGAGGGTTTGGGTAAAAATATAGGCCCGAAATATGGGCTTGGGCAAAATTTTAGGCCCGTTTAAAAAATGGGCCAGGCCTCAGGCAAGATTTTTTTGGCCGGGCCGGGCTTAAAAATATTAAATATATATTTTTTATTTTTAAAATATAATAGTTTTTTTATTTTAAGTTTATTTACTTTCATTTCCTTGACTAGTGTTACAAAATAATAATAATAAAACATCAAGTTTGTTTTACTAATCAAATGTTAGATTTTGTTACAACAATTAATACAATTAATACAAATAATAATTTGATAAATTTACTAATCAAATGTTAGATTTTATTACAACAATTAATACAATTAACAATTAATAATTTGATAATTTTACTAACAATTAGTTTTAATTTTATTAAAAAAATAATTTTAATTTTAATTTTAATTAAAAACGGGCCGGGCCGGGCCGGGCTCGGGCCCCATATTTTTTATTCGGGCCGAGCCTGGGCAAAATCTCAGGCCCATATTTCGGGTCGGGCCGAGCCCGGGCCTAGTTAACGGGCTGAAATTTTTTGTGGGCCCGGCCCGGCCCGGCCCAGCCCATGGACAGGTCTAATTGTCTAACTAGGAAATTAATTTAAAAATATTATATTAATTTTAATTAATTTGATTAATCAAAATTAATTTTTCCAAAAATCACTTAGATTTTCCTAATTAAATTTTCAAGAAAATTCTTTAATCAAATTATCTAGCTGAACAATTCTTATGACTGCCCCAATTTAATTCCACATCAAATAAATAATCTCAATTAAATTATTTTCAAATTCGTAGAATTTTCTTTTGGTTCAAATGTAGTCTGATCGAGCTTTTTTTGATATAGCAGAAAGACCAATCAAATATATACAATTAGGCTCTAGTAATTGTAATTATGTTCAAAAAGCATCGTTCCAATAATTTACAATTACTTAATCATGGAGTCAGTCTGCAAGAAGTACCACGATTGAAAACTCTTTATTGTATACTTTTTACAAAAGAAATTAATCCAACTGTTTTGTCGAATGACCTCGTCATGTGTGTGTTACCCTCATATGATATCATTGATTCTTTTGAGTTAAATCCATTCAGTCAATACAATCCTATTTCATCTCATTGTCACCATTGTGTTTTCTTAATGATTAATATGACCACTGTGAACAAATGACTGTGATAAAGCGCTAATTCGAGAGCAAGCAACCCTTGGCCACGTTTCATATTTATCAATCCACATAATGCCAATGAGAGGATATCATTAACTCTTTAATTGAGATATGAATTCCATTATTTCTAGTAAAGCCATGCCATACACAAGTCATGTACCCAACATGCCGACTGTTGACTCAATTATCTTTAGAGCATAAGCCTTCATTTATATCAAAGCATATGAGTTACATACGCATGATTAGTGTCTAACTCAAGATTTAGGTAAATCACACCATGAACGTCATAAGTGAATTAATTCACAAATGGATTTAGAATTAATTCATCTTGGATCCAGTCCAATGTATCATTTTGCCAATGAATATATCTATGTTTCTACCCATGGAGTCAGCTGCTTTGACAACCAAAATTAGCCATCTTCACAATTGGAATTGTAGACAACATAATAATCCTTCTCATTATTTGAATCAAATGCTCACTTTGATTCTTTTCCGGGATTACAGACTCGTTTAGTTTATCTACTGAAGTTAGCTGTCATTCTTGCAATGTAAACATTCTTATAATGCCACTTATCATCAGTTTGAACTTGCGCAATCAATGAGCTAATATTTGTTTGTCACAATTTCGCTATGCATGCAAAACATGAAAGATAGAAATACAAAAGACATATCAGTGAAATGTGAAATTTAATTATTCATTATTTGAATACATAGAAGATAATTACATATTTACTACAATATGTGCACATTTCCCAACAATCTTCCACTTGACGTAGTGAAGTAAATGTATCATGTTTCTCATTCCCATATCCTTGACGAATTTGTTAAAACTCCTAGTTACAAGAGTCTTAGTAAACTAATCTGCAAGGATATCTTCAGAAGCTACTTTCAACACATCTACAATTCCTTCGGCTATTGCCTCTAGTATTAAGTGATACTTCCGATCAATGTGTTCGTCCTCTTGCAACTTTTCATTTCCTTGGTATTAGCTATTGCAGTACTATTATCACAATACAATGTTATAGCTTTTTTCATACACAATACAATGTTATAACTTTTTTCATACCAGGAATGACCTTAACTAGTGGTCGAGGGTTTGATCCTCGCCTTGGGTATGAAGCAACTTTAAAACTCGTGGCCAGCATCTACCCCCTTATGGGCCTACAGAATGCGAAGCTTTAGTTATTGAGCTCACTCCGGTAGATACCTTGAGAAATAAAAAAAAACTTTTGAAGCCATATTACTTCTTTCATTTTCTCAGAAGCAGCCACATACTTGGCCTCTATAGTAGAGTCAACAGTGCAAGTTTGTTTTACACTTCTCCATACTATGACTCTACGGCCTAGGACGAATACATTTCCCGATGGCAATTTCCTCGAATCTTTATAGGTTTGGAAATATGAGTCCCTGTATCCAATAGAAGTAAATTTCTCCCCAAGATACACAAGCATATAATCCCTGGTTCTTTTAAGTGAGTGGATCATCATCCTCATATTGACTTTTGTATTATAAATACTACCATCATAGATGAAGAAGTTTGGTTTTTTTAGAAAATCTCCCACTACGATGGATTCCCCTATGCTGTTGATTGTTTGCTGGTCTTTCTACAACTTTCTTGGGAATTGAATTTTGGTGATTGTTCTACAACTCCCGAAAGTTCCTCGAGTACTATTTTACTTTGAGGCTTAAAGTGATCTATGTAGCTTACTTCGATGAAAGTAGCATGAGTAGAAATTTTAATCGTATTATCTTTTTGATTGTAGAATAATCCACCCTTTGTTCTTTTCAGATATCTTACAAACATGCACAATTCTGTCCGTACATCCAACTTCTTTACATCATTATCCAAAACGTGTGATTGACAACCCCATATTCTAAAGTGATTTAGAGCGAGTTTATTTTCATGCCACATTTCATAAGGTGTCTAACAAGCAGACTTGGTTGACACACCATTCAGAATATAGCAAGTAGTTTATATCGTATATCCCAATAAGGAAGTAGGGAGTTGTGAATAGCTTAACATTGAACGAACCATGTCAAACAAGGTTTTATTCCTTCTATCAGCTACGCCATTCTGTTATGGAGTCCCCGACATAGTTAACTGGGATAAAATCTATAAGATCTAAAAAATGTTACTTTCTATGTAATTAAATCGTTCAAGAAAAAAGAAATTTATTTTGATTATCTGTGTGTACTTGTAGATAGATCACAAACTGGCTCATGATACCAGTTGTTGGAAAATCGGGTTTGGAAAATGCAGTGAAAAATAAATTTTGTAAAAAAACCAAAGTTTTAATTTTTTTTCCAAAATAATAACTTGGTTGTGATATTTAAAGTAATAAACACTTCATCAAAATTGTACCTTTTCAATTCATCTAGAATTAACGCTTCGGCCGAGTAGTCTTCTCGGTTATCCTCAAGTTCACGTCTATCGAGTGTGGGCTCGCTTCAATTTAGAAAATTTTTCACAAAAATTATCAGTGGGGTGATTTCGAAATTTCTCTAAACTTTTAGGCCAAGTTGTAACTAAGAAAAATATCTCTAGAAATTTTCCAAAATAATCTCTTAAGAGAATTTTCTCTCTACAACTTTCTCTTGAATTTTCTCTCTACAACTTTAATAATAAATTAATATAATACTTATCAAGATAAATATTAGATTAAATTTAATATTAAATATTATTAAATTAATAGAATATTTATCTACAAGATAAACATTGAATTAAATTTAATACTAAGATAATCACTTTAGTATTAAATTAACAAAATACTATTAAGATAAATATTAAATTAAATTTTATATTAAATCTAATAAAATAATATTATTTTTGGAACAGTTAATCTGAAGTCAAATTCTCTGGTAGAGTCTCAATAGGAGTGTAAATATTCTACTACTCAACCGCCAAAGACCCACCGCAACTGACAATTTGCCGACCACCAGAATACCGTCGTCATAGCTGCCAGCAACTTGAGCTGGTTTGATTTCTGTCGGTTGGACCCTCGGCCCAGTTTCACATACCAAGTTCAGTTCGACTAGTTTTTCGGTTTTGGTCTTGATTTTTGGCTCCTGGGCCCAATTTATGATCTCGAGTCCTATTTTCAAGTTTAATTACCCATTGGGTCAATTGTCTGACTTAAAAATTAATTTTCAAAAATATAATCTTAATTTTAATTAATTTTATTAATTAAATTTTACTTAATCAAAATTAATTTTATGAAAAATCACTTAGATTTTCCAAATTAAATTTTCAAGAAAATTCTTTAATCAAATTCTCTAGTTGAACAATTCTTACAGTCGCATAATTTAATTCCACATTGAATAAATCAACTAAATTAAATTATTTCCAAAGTCGTAGAATTTCCTTCTGATTCAAATACAGTCCGATCGAGCTTTTGTTGAGCTAGCGAATGAACCAATCAGATATACAATTAGGCTCTAGTAATTACAATTATGTCCAGAAATATCGTTATGATAATTCACAATTACTTAATCATGGACTCAGTCCACAAGAAGTACCATTATTGAAAACTTCTTATTGTATACTCTTTACGAAAGCAATTCATCTAACTGTTTTGTCCAATGACCTCGTCATGTTTGAGTTACCCTCATATGATATCCTTGATTCCTTTAAATTAAATCAGTTCACACAATACAATCCTATTTTATCTCATTGTCACCATTGTGTCTTTTTAATGATTAATATGATCACTGTTAACAAATAGTTGTGATAAATTGCTCGTTCGAGAACGAGCATCCCGTGCCACGTTCCATATTTATCAATCCACATAATGCCAATGAGAGTATATGATTAACTTTTTAATTGAGCTATGAATTTTACTATTTCTAGTAAAGTCATGCCATCCACAAGTCATGTACCCAACATACCGGTTATCGGCTCGATTATCTTTAGAGCTTAAACCTATACTTATATCAAAGCATATGAGTTACATATTCATTATCAGTGACTAACTTAGGATTTAGGTAAATCACACCATGAATGTCACAAGTGAATTAATTCACAAACGGATTCAAAAGTAATTCATCTTGGGTCCAGTCCAATGTATCATTCTTCCAATGAATACGTCTATGTCTCTACCCGTCAAGTCAACTACTCCGATAGTGAAGACTACCCATATCCCTAATTGGAATTGTAGATGACATAATAATCCTTCTCAATATTTGAATCAAATGCTTACTTTGACTCTTTTATGGGATTATGGACTCGTTTAGATTATCTACTAAAGTAAGAACTTTTTGAGTGCGCCTATAACGCCCTAGTTCCCACAGAAACAAGATCGGGGCGCATAGTTATAAAAAAGTATGATTGGCGAAATAGAACTAGCCCAAAAGCTCATGTTGGTGTATCGAACGGGATGACCCTAACGTAAAAATAAAGGGATGAAGATTTCATGATAGATTACTATAATTAGTGAAATAAGAGTTTTTGTTACGAAAAATGATTTTTAAGGTATGAGTTCACGCTAGTGGTATAACATAACCTGTAATAAGTGTGGCCCCAAGCCAATTAAGTTACAGGGTAAGCTGGTTAGGAATTAATTAAACGTAAAGTAAGAAAAGTTAAAAGCTAAAGAAATAATCGAGTGGGTTTTCTTGAATTGGAAAACTTTGGACAAGACAACTCAATATGGATGTGACATTTACCAAGTTCTAATAGAGACTTGGGTTAAATTAAAAGAGTACACCAATTTGGTTAAGGGGAGTTAAAAGAGTACAAGGCAATGGTTGCTGCAATATCTTGTTGAGTGCGTGATTTGGAGTCTAAGCTGCCCATCAAAGTTATCATGTGAGTCTCTAAGCTGACTCTTGCATGTGTGTTGTGCATTCTAGAATCTTCGGTGAAAATAGATAAAACCATGAGATTCAGGCTAGGAAAGTATGATATGATGATTCTGTTGAGAAATGTATGAACTATAGACTCGTGTATATGGATTGCAAGAAATTCGATGGCCTAAGTGTGTAATAGGA
Source organism: Gossypium hirsutum (assembly GCF_007990345.1). Taxonomy (NCBI): domain Eukaryota; kingdom Viridiplantae; phylum Streptophyta; class Magnoliopsida; order Malvales; family Malvaceae; genus Gossypium; species Gossypium hirsutum. The sequence goes on from NC_053440.1 coordinate 33,693,874, forward strand.
ATAAGAAGATTGAAATGTATGTGTGTATGTGTTTGAAAACATGCTATGGAATACGTTTGTTATGAATGAGTTAGTATGAGTGATGGGTCTGTGTTTGTTTTCGAAGTCGTCTAAAGAGTCCCTTGGGACTTTAAACACGATCTTTTAAAAGGAAAATCCTATGGCACCATATTGTGTAAGCATGTAGTTGGTGGGTTATTGCGTTATATGGAAATACCATATCTTGTAAGACCATAACTGGTGTATTATGATTTCATATGGAAAGAATTAAAGGAAGGTTATTACCTAATGGAGTTATCTACGTGACCTTAAGCGATGATGGGCAAACCTCACGTAAGGTAAGTTTAGGAAAATCCCTAATGTGGAAACACCAGAAAATAGAAAAGCCTTTGTGGCAAACCTCTGTAAAAGGAAGAGCCTTTGTGACGAACCACTGAATAGAATGCTTTTTTAGCAAACCTCTGAACGGGAATTCTTTGTGGCAAACCTCTGAACGGACAACATTTGTGGTGTATCTAAAAGAAAAGCTTGTGTGGCAAACCTCTATAAAAGGAAGAGCCTTTGTGAGAAATCTCTATAAAGGAAAAACCTTTGTGGCATATATAAAAGAAAAACCTTTGTGGAAAATCTCTGTATAGAAAAGCCTTTGTGGCAAACCTCTTTAGAGAAAACCTTTGTGGTGACTTCTGGTCAAAGAAGCCCAGGAACAATCTTTGGAATGAAAAGCCTCTATGGTGATTCATGAGAGTAAATGCCTTCGTGGAGCAGGCTGAAAGGAAAGCTTTGGTGGCAACTCTGAAAAAAAAATGTCTTTGAGGCATAATGTGAAAGAAAAGCCTCATGGCATACCATAAGAAGAGAAGTCCATATGGCGAAGTATGAAAGAAAAGCTTCTATGGAAAATTTGAGAGAAACAATATGTACGGTGAAGTTTTAAGGGTCGAATATTGTTGTGAGCCATAAAATAAATGGATATAGAATGAATAATTAGACTTGTAAGAGTAATTAGTATGATTTACACGATTTGGAATCAATTCACTTCAGTAAAGTAGAATACTAGATTGCTTCGATGAGGATAATGGATTGAAGGAGATAGAGGAGTTATAAGCTAACTTATGGAAGTCTAATTTCGATAAAGGATCTTAAAACATTTAATTTGAATGAGTATTGAATAACTATGGGTAATCGTTAAAGAGTTTCAAGGAGATGATAACCAAGGGTTGAAGAATGCTGAAATGGCAACATTTCAGGCGAATAGATCTCTAATAAGGAATAAATAGAGTAATTTGGTGAGTATTCTCCAAAATACGTGATGGACACAAAAGAATGAGTCACTAAAGCTTGGAGGACTAAGTCTAGTAAGGGCGATGTTTGGAAAGGTATAGAATGAAAGATCCATGAGTGTCTATGAACTACATGAATAGTTAAGGAAATGATGTTTTAAAATAGGAACATGAAAATAATAGTACTCTACCTAAATGGATTTCTTAAATGAGTCTTGTTAAGGAATAACATGAGAAGGTGAAGTGATGAATGTAGGGATTGCATAAGGAAAGGAACATATGTATGGTATGTTGTCAGGGTAAGGCACAACCCCATGATATTGAAAAGGAAAAACCTAGAACGATATACGCTAGAGTTATGTAAAAGACTAAGTAGAAGTAGGTTGACAAAGGAAGTTTTAAATGCAATTCGGGTAAAGGATGTTTGCCTCCTTAAGATCACATGAACTCATTTCTATGTCTTGTGTTTCAGCTAAGCTAGATTGGGTCTATGCCTGGGGGGATGATGCCAGGACTACGCCAAAGGAGTGGCAAGATGAGGCTATTATGCATATAAAGCAAGCTAAGCAGCGTGTGCCAACCGAATTACACGGTTGTAAAATAACATCTCATGGTAATTATGTTAGATCTAAGAGTTAATCTGTAACATCCCAAAAATCGGGGGTTAGTAGAATCGAGTTTGTGAATCGAGAGAGAGTGATCATGCCTTAATTTTTTTAAAATTATCTATGCATTTTTAGGAAATAAATGAGGTATTGGTTTTTTGGTTAAGTGTTAGTGTAATGTTTCTTAAAACCCAAGTTCAAATCCCTTCTCTCGCATCATTTTTATTATTTTGCAAATTTTGCCTTAAACCCTAGTATGTTACATGCCTTGTTTTTTAAAATAAATATTTCAAATAATATCAAGAATGAGTTATTGGTTTGATGGTTCAACATTAGTTAATTTATCCTTGAGGTCCTAACTTCAATTCCTTTCCCATGCGAATAATTTAATTTTTTGACAAAAACCTCTTGTTTTAATGTGTAGGCCATCCAAGCCTAGTTAACCTAGGTATAAATATTAATTTTTTAGTAATAATCAGCCTTTAATCCTCCTCCTCAATCCCTAGCCGTTCCTCTCCTCCTCTCATTTTCTTTGATTTTAATTTTTTTCCTTTCCTCCATTGTTGTCGTCACCTAAACCTAGTTTTACCATCTATTTATTTTTTTTATTTTTCTTTTTGCCATAAGATTTGTTAAAATATTCTTCACCATATTCCTATCATTTTTCCTCATTGAAATCAGCCCCAAATCTGAAATATTGAATTCTAAGATCGATCTCGAACATTGCCAAGAAAGTGTCATTGCCGTTTCTCTCGACTAGCTTGGGTAAGGTCTCTTCTCTCTTCAATTTCTTAATTAATGTTGTCCATTAAAAAAATTCTAGATCTAGAATTTTGAGGATTTTAAATGATTTAAAAGGTATTTTTTATGATTTTAATGTGATCTCAAACCGTTTTAAAATTCGGCCCCAATTTTGGCCACCATGGGTGGTGGTGCATGCGCTTATGTGCAAGAAAGGGGGATGTTTTGTTTCTTGGTTCTTTCCTATATTTTTTGAGCACTAATTTGGATTCTTGAACCCTCCTAATCATATTTTAAACCCATCTCAATTAGGGAAAAACGTTCTTGATCGATTGGCCATTTGGATCCCATAAATCGTGAAGAGTAAGCGCAATTAAGGGTAACTAGTTTGTTATTTCGACATAGTTGTTGGGTAAAGGTTATGAATTGATGAAATTAAGGAATTTAATCATTAATTATCTATTGATTTTCTAGTATATTATTGAATTAGGTTCTGACTCAAACATCCCAAATCATCCGTAAAGGTGAAGAACGATTGTACGTACGGTTTGCATCGATACAGTGTAAGGAATCTAACTAGTTTGGATTCATAAAATTGTTATAATTTCAATGATTGGTTTGAACTCATAAGTGGGTGTTTGGGGGATGGTTTAATGTTAAATTTATTGAAATTATACTAAATTTTGGTTTAGGTTTGTTTAAGGAATTATTAAGGAAAATTGGAAGATTCGCTAATGTGCTGCAAGGAAGCGAAAAATAAGATGTGGGTCCTAAACTCATAAAATTGTTTGAAAATGTTAAATATCATGTTAAATATGATAAATTAGCTTGCTGAATGGATTGTATTAATAGCCAAATTATTGATTTTGTGAGTGGCTGAATCAGGTATGTTTCGAGCCTTAAAAGGTCGACATGTTGGCAAAATTGCTAGGTTGATAGTATGGATGTTTGATTGAGTTTGTAATTGCATATTTGAGTTATGAGATATGAGAATGATTGACTGAATGATATAATGTGTTGAGATATTAAGCTTGTGTATGATTTAAATGCATGAGATATTTGTTATTTTGTGTACTAAAAAGGGTGCTATTTATGCACCATGAAAATATGTAAAGTATGTGACATTGAATGATATTGATTGACACCAGCACAATGGTAATTTTAAAGATTTGAACACTATTTCCATTTATTGAAAGTATGTGATTATTTAGGACATGCTGAGCATATCAAATGAATGTGAAAAGTATTGAGATATGATTATGTATGAGATTGTGTGACATATTGCATATGCATCGAGTTGGGATTTTGTGGTTGACGGAGGAGTTTTGTGGAGTACCAGCGGCATATTAAGTCAGCATTATTCGTAGTCAGTGCACTACACCTAGAGTACCGAGGGGAATGAGGATTTATCGCACTTTTACTTGTAGCTTGTTTGCATTTTTACTGGCAGAATTTTTTGCATATTGTTATGGGTGGTTTTAACCACAATGGGCTTAAGCCCATAATATTTTGGAGTTCGGATGAATGGTTCTAGGTAACTCGTGGTGTGTAGCGGATGGTATGGGTAGAAACCTTTTTGCATTGCATCATGCTCACGACATATTCGAATGTTATTGATTTATGATATGTGTTGTATTATGTTGTATTGAATGATATCAAAATTATTGATTGTTACTCGTATGAATGATGCCCCATGCTCATACATCGTTTGACATCAATTTGATAGTGGCTACATAATGATATGAAATTCCTATGATGGTTTTGTTTTCTTCTGTTAATGCTAATATGTTTCATTGTATTTGATGTTTTTGTCTGTTTAAATAATTGTTCTACTCACATTGAGCTTTTCATAAGCTCACCCCCAATAGTGTTTAACTTTTTAGGTAAACCTCAAAATTAGGACCGAACTCGGCATTCGGAGAATCAACTTGGACCTCAAATTATTATTTAATTAAGTATTATTAAGTCTTTATTGGTTTTGGCTTGTAATTTTTAATTATTTCTGGTCTATGGCTTGATAACTTTTCTTTTGGGGATTTTTGCATGCATGGATTGCTCAAGCATAATAACCGGATAATGCATTATATCGACCTTAAGTAAAATTTGATATTGTTCCCTAGTTTTCATTACATTGCAAAATAATCGTTTTTGAAAAAAACAAATTGATAAGGCAACTAATTTTCCAAAATGACTTGGAAAATGATTTTTCCGCTACATTAGTTTAACTTCGAGTTTTTTTTAAAGAAGAGCGACAAGTAAACAATTTTTCTAAAACAACACTGTTAATAATAAAATGAATCCTAAGCATACATGACCTAATGAATGAATGCTTTTAAGTTAACTCAAAGTACAACTACGATTTTCTCTAAAATGAGTTTATTTAAAGTCTTAAAAAGTAACGTAAGCTAGCTTAGCCATTTCGGTGGCTAATGTAACCTTCTCAATCTAGCCATAATGTCTAGGCTGGGTTTGAGAGGTTACATAATTATAGGTGACATTTAAGTTAGCTACCTTATGTCGTACTTGTAATCATGCAATGTATATGTATATACTTAGGCAAATCAATTCGAAGCTCTCATAACTATGTAAATGTTCTTAAATGGAAACTTTTTATTTAAGTAAACAATTAAGTTACACGTACATTAAGATGTGACACCCAATATTTGGGTCTGGTTTATCAGACCAGTTTTGGGGTGTTACCAGTTTGGTAGTAGAGTATGGTGTAGTTGGTTCTTGGACAGTGATGATGGATGAGCCTGTATGCATAATATGCCGAGCCTGACTTAGTCTCTTAGTTATGTACAGCCAACTCTGTTTGTGTGGAAAGCTAGTGAAAATGCAATGAACTGACAAGTAAGGTCATTGAAAGGGTAGGTCATGGAGTATCTGGTTAAGCATGAGGAGTGATGTAACACGCCTAACCTGTCTCTGTCACTAGATTAGGGTTATGAAGTATTACCATTCAATTCCAAACAATTTATATCAAAATATATCAATATTTTCATTCAATAGGAATTAAAAAAACTCATTAAAAACCTATCAAAAATATGCATTTGGGCATTAAATCAGGCCTTCGAGGCCCTATTAATAGTTTAGAAACAATCCAGGACTGAATCGAAACAAATTAGAAAATTTTGGAAAAAGTTGAAAAAAATTGAAAGCAGGGGTCACACGGCCATGTGGCAAGGCCGTGTAACAATCGAACAAAGGGACATATGGCCGTGTCGCAGCCCGTGTCTCCACCCGTGTAACTCACTGAGTTGGGTCACACGGTCGTGTTGCAAGTCGTGTGCCAAATCATGTAATTCTTTGACTTGTGACACACGACCGTGTCACAGGTCATCTGCTAGGCCATGTAACACATTGACGTGGTACACACAGCCGTGTCTTAGGCTGTGTGAAATTTACACCAAAATAACATATGACACGGCCGTGTCGCCAGGCCATGTGTGTCACACGACCGTGAGAAAGCCCGTGTCCCAGGCCGTATGATCCAAAATTTGACCCTAAAATCATGCCATTTTAATACCGACACATACCTATTCAACCACTCCATTTATGCACACATTCAATAGACCTAAGCATCATTCTAACACATGTAGACATACCAATTTAATCAACCCATTTCATCTAACCAATATGTCATTGCGCATTTATGTCATTACACAATAATATCATTATGCATTTATGTCATCTAACCAATATGTCATTCAAAGACACCACATATATATCGAACATTTAACCTCAAAAACAATCAAAAGACCTCCTTTATATGTCATTATGCAATAATGCATTACACTATGACTATAACCACTTCATTCAACAACTACATATCAAGGTGTTCATGTATGCATTATAAATGTATACTTGTTTCATCAATACAAAACATATTCTAAGAAAACACAAATCTCATTGAAGAACTACATCTATCAACATTTATAAACCACATATTTATCTATATATACATGCCACTACCCAAATAGATACAAAAACACTAACTTAGATGGATAGTGTGAGCTGGTTGGTTGATCCTTTCAAAAAGTCAACAACGATTATCTACAAAACAACCTACAAAAACCGTAAGCTTACATAGCTTAGTAAGGACATAGTATAACATTTAATCTAAATATAATTAGACACGGTTCACATATTATTTGAGCACTAAAAGTTTCAAGAACATAAATGATGAAATGCTGATATAATATAATATTCTTAGAGGTACCATAATACAATCAGGGGCACATATGTTCATTCAAAGGTACCGAAGTACAAATAGGGGCATGTATGTGCATTCAGGGGTACTAAAGTACAAATAGGGACACATATGTGCATTCAGGGTATCAAAGTACAAATAGCGGCACGTATGTGCATTCAGGAGTATCGAAGTACAAATACGGGCAAGTATGTGCATTTAGGGGTACCAAGTACAAATAGGGGCACGTATGTGCACTCACACAATAATTATATATAATTATATTAAATAAAGTAAAATAATATAAAATTAAAAGTAAAATTTCATTTACGTATTGAAATACTATGAACCTACCTCCAAAGCACTTCCGATTTAAGTATAGGGACTACTCTGCAATTTTCCTTTTCCTCTATTATTGTCTTTTTGAGTCAAATATTGATCTGTACGGTAATTAAATACAATCTATTAAATCCACATTCAATTCAATACATATGACCCTTAACTTTTCATTAATTACTCGTTTTTCTTAAACTTTTACATTTTTCACAATTTAGTCCCTAACTTAAAATCTTAAAATTTAGTAAAATTTTCCATTCAATCATGCTAGCTAAATATCTATCCCCTTGTTTCTATCCCCAATATATTCTAAATTCAACACATTTACCCATAAATTCTAGCATTTACCCAATTTAACCCATTAATCAAAACTAATAAAAAAACACATTACAAAACAATCCAAAATAATAAGCATGACTTCAAACTCTTCATTACCATCAAGAATAATAAATATTCACCAATGACATCATTCAAAATTTTTAACAGTTTCAAAAATGAAGGTTCGGGTTAGCTGGACCTAGTTGCAACGATTTCAAAAACATAAAAATTACAAGAAATAGACTTGAAACGGACTTACATGCAAGGTAAGCGATGGCCAAAACATTCATGCTCCAAAAATGGAGAATCCCCTTCTAATTTTCGGTGGAACTCCTCAAAGATGATGATACATAATTTTGTTTTATTTTCATTAGTTTTGTTTTTATTATTTTACCATTTTACCCTTTATTGTCACTTAAAATTTTCACTAATAATAGGCCACAACCATCCACTCAATTTCCTTGTTGACTAATTACATTAAAAATCCCCTTTCATCTAAAAGTTAGACTATCAAGTCAATACAATTTAATAATCACTCAATTTTGCATCTTTCACAGTTAAGTCCTTTTTATTTAATTAACCAACTAAACGTTAAAATTTGTTTACCAAAACTTAACACGACCCTATTGTAACTTAATAAAAATTGACTAAACCATAAAACATGACTTTACAAATCAAAATCTGTGGTCCCAAAACCACTATTCCGTTACAACTGAAAAATGGGATATTACAAGTGACTTTTCAAGTCTGATGACAACCAGGGACCTTAGAAAGCTAATGTTCAATGTTGAAAGAAGGTATTGATGGTGATTGCCTTTATGGTCATGTCCTTTAGACCATCGACAAGGGTCATGCTTAGCAAACTTGATGTCATTTTTGCACCACGTTATGTGGTTGTCCACTAAGATCTCATTCTATCTTTTAGCCAAGATTCATAAAGGAACATGATGGATAAGGCTTTGAATGATATCACAACCATTTCATTTGGATGGTTGTCTTGCTTCATAACGGCAACCTTACTCTGGAGAAAAGTAACCTTAAGCTCTGAAGGACTCATTTAGGACTAAAATGTTAGAAGTGATGTTTTATTTGGCATGACGGTGATCTCCTCTTAAAGGAAAGATCAAACCAATTACAAGAATGATAGGGAAATGGAAGGGAATAAAAGAAAGAAAAAGAAATTTAAAATAGAGGATGGGAAAGATAAGAGGATTTAATAAAAGAATGTGGGGATTTTGACTAAGACTAGCTAGGGTATTACTAGAAGTGCTTAGCATACCTGTTTTATAGAAAGAGTCATCCTTACAAGAGAAGTTTGTCAGGTGGAAATCGTTCAACTTATCCAAATGAAATAATGACATTTTTCATAAGAAATAATGTTAGAAACAGTAGAGATAAATAAGAGAAAATGTATATGAGAATTTAAGTTTCAGAAAACTATTTAAATTCTCTAATGTGAGATTGATAGTTGTCCAAGGAAAATGCGTGATATCAGAACTCGAGTACCTCACCGTCAAAATTTAATTTTTTCCCCCAAAAGAAGATAAGTGACGTTTTTCGAGGAGATTTTCAAGGGATATGCTAGTAAGGAAGTTGTATTGTTATTGATGAGTGGTTATTGTGTACAACCACCTTACTCAGGCAATTGAATTCTTCGAGGAATGGAAATTTTGAGGATGAAATTTTTGAACTGGGGGAGAGTTATAACATCTTGCCTGATGAAGCCTTGAGTATTCATGTGTTGTTTATAGATGTAAGGCTTATGGAATAAGTTTTGAGTGTTTGATGTTAGGATTTGATTAAATGTAAGAAATTTTCGAGTGCGCCTATAACACCCTAGTTCTGGCGGACCCAAAAGCGGGCACATAGTCATAAAGAAGTATGATTGGCGAAATAGAACTCACCTAAAAGCTCATTTCGGCATGTCAAACAGGTGAACCCAACGTAGAAAGAAGGGGATGAGGATTTCATGGCATATTACTATGATTATTTAAAAAAGAGTTTTGGTTATGAAAAATGATTTTTAGGGTATGAGTTCACGCTACTGGTGTAACAACCTATTTTCCAGTGGTGTTAGACATATTGATTTCGGGATCACAAATCTGATGACTGAGTTCGTAAATATTATTATTTAATATTTACGATTCAAATATAGTATTATATAGAAATTTTATATGATAATTTTTGCTATTTGAATATATACTTAAGTGCTTGTGGTTTGTTCCTAAAGTCAAGTGGTTTTAGAAAATGAGGTATAGAGACCACGTTTCTATAAATCGAGCCCGTAAATATTTTGTAAAAATATTTACGGAGTAATTATATAGATATATTAAAGTTTGGTCTGAAATTTTAGTGATTTGATAGCTAATTAAAGAAAAATGATTAAATCGTAAAAGTGGTAAAAGTTAATTGGTATTTATTATTAGCTAAAATGTTTAAACAGTTAAAGTGAAAGGATATTTATGGTAATTAGACCATAACTTGTAATAGTGGACGGTATTAGGTGAATTGTAGAATGATATTTCAATTAAAATAAAATAAACAAAACTTAAAACATAAAAAAAAGAAACATCATCTTCTTTTTTTATCTTTTGTGACTGAAACCATGAAAATGAAAGCTTGAAGCATTCGATTTCTTTATTCATTTCACGTAAGTGTTATTTTTGTCGGTTTCTTGTAAATTTTATGTTTTTGAAATCGTTGTAGCTTAAATTAACTAGCCCAGGGGCTAATTTCTGAAGTTGTCAAAGTTTGGAAATTTTACCATTATTGTTTTTGAAGATTTTTAATTACTAATGTTTTGGTTGGAAGCTTGATAGTGAATTTGAGCTAGTTTGTAAAGTAATTTGTATAGTTTTAAAATTAAAGGATTTAATTAAAAGCATGTGAAATTTGGAAGGGTTTTATTAAAAAAATTTAGAATTTAAGGGCTGCTTTTATATGGTTAAAGGTTTGGTAAAAATTGGGTTTATGAATTAATTGTGAAAATAGACTCGTTTTAATATTAATAACTAAATTGAATAAAGTGTAAAAGTTTGGGGCAAATGTGAAACATTGTAAATAGGAAATCATATGCATTAAATTGAATATTATGTGAAATTGAGGCTAATAAGTTGAAATAAACTATTTTATAGATCAAGAACAAGTAGATAATCGGGGAAAAGGAAAGTTGCTGACTAGTCCCTGACCATGTACTATCTCTACAATCTAGCCCTGGTAAGTTCGTACGGTTTAAATTAAAATAAACTGTAACATTATATTGACTTGTGAATTACGATTTATTGAATATTCATATATATTTTTATACAATGCTATAATCATAAAGTTACTTCAAGGTGAGAAATGTAATTAATTTGTAAAATATTATGCGATTACTTGTATCGAGCCTGGATAAACATAGGATAGGATACAATTAACATGCCAATAGGTTATATTGCATGCTGTACGGGATTTACTTGTGATGAGATGATGATTCCTGGCTTGTTACTATCCATTGAATATACCAGAGTGTAGCATTTGTTGCGGACTACCATGTTATATTTACAGTGATTCTGGCGTGTTAGCGGGGGCAAATGTAAAGCCTTCGGGTTTGGCAGTTGGTGTCCATGTGTGTTCTCGGTTGGTTTGGCTCATTTGAGTGTTCGGGTGTGTTCTTGATGGTTAACCATGTATCTAAATCAGTTTATATCGTTCATCGAGCAGATTTTCAATGGTTATATGATTTGTTATTTAATCTTATAAATGTCTACATGATCTTCTGAATGCATAAATGAATTAGTTTTGAATGATCTAGTTTAATTGATCAAATTGTACAATATGTGTATAAACATAAAGACTCAACTGTTATTGTATAATTGATATGTTTATAAGGTAAGTCTTACCATTTTGACCGTTGAACTTACTAAGCTCTATTGAAGCTTACTCGTGCCATTTTTCCTGTTTCTTTGTAGATAACATTTTGTGGAATTGGGCAACCAGATCAACTGTAATATCACACTATCCAGATATCTATCGATAGATTTTGACATGTTTACCGTTGGGTTATATGGCATGTAATAGGCGTTTTGTATATGTTTTGGATATTTATTACTTGTGTTGCATTTTTTACTTGGATGATGTTGTGTAAACTTGATTTTGGCATATTGTTTGTAAAGGGCTATATGTAGATGATTTGATCATTTGGGTTAAGCCACTTATGAGTGGATAGGTTGTACTAGAATTGAACATGAATGGAAGGTATCAATTGGCAAGTTTAACATGTGTTTAAAGTATGCATTTGTGAGATCTGAATGTGAATTAGTTGGTGTATAAAATGTGGTGCCATTAAGGGCATAGTGGTTAGGCACTTAGGTTGTATGTTTTGGTATGTTTTTAGCTTATTTGAATGTGTTTTGAAGGTATACGAATGCTTATTTTTCTTTTGGCTTGGCACCTAAGAAATTGATTTAGTTTCACTTATTTTGGAAGCTATATTAGGTGCAAACGGCCTTGGTCACGGGATGTCACAAGACTGTGTACCGTACATGTTCACACCACATGCTCGTGTGGAATATTTAATTTTGGTACTGGTTTATTAGACACGGTCACAGGTTGTTACATGGTCTGAAGACAAGACCATGTGACATCATTTCGATATGTATACGAGTGGGCACATGGGCAACGACATGACCTTGTGACCCAAATTTTGAATTGTACACGGCTTGACCACATGACCATATTTTTGAGCCAGACAGTCTGGGCTCTATCACACGGCTTTGCCACACAGCGATGTGACCCTTGTTTCCAAAATTTTCACATTTTTCAATATTTTTTTTGTTTCAAATTAGTCCATGATTGTTTTCAAACTATTTTTAATGTTCCGTAAGATCGATTTAAGGCCTGTAACTATATTTAAGTTATGCTTAATATGTGGATTGAATATTGATATTTAAACTAATGTTAGAATGCTTTAATAATTTTATTTCATTTGATATGTGTCATAATACTCCGTAACTCTAATCCAACGATGGGGATGGGTTAAATGTGTTACAAGTGGTATAGCATACCCTGTAAAAATTATGTCTCTGAGCCAATTGAGTTACAAGGTAAGTTGCTTAGAAATTATCCGAACGTAAACTAAGAAAAGTGAAAAGATAAGGAAATAATCGAATGGGTTTCTTGGAAGTGGCAGATTTTGCATAAGACAACTCTGTATGGATGTGACGTTTACCAAGTTCCAATAGAGACTTGGGTTAAGTTAAAAGAGTACACCGGTTTGGTTAAGGGGAGTTATCATTTTCTCTCTTTCCTCTAAGGTATTAAGATTTAAAGCTAGAGGAAACAAAAATTATTTTTCTTGTTTAAGCTAGATCTAAAATTTTGGGATTTACTAAGTGATCTTTCTCCATGTCATGGTGAATTTTATGGCTCTGGAAAAGTAGATCTGCATGATTTTCTTGTGAACTAAGGCTTTGTTTATGGGTTATTTGGATCTGAAATGATTGAAGAAGCTAATTGGATGGGTTTTAATGGTGATCTTTTATTGTCCAAGGCAGTGGTTGCTGCAATGTGTTGTTGAGTGCGGGATCTAGAGTCTAAGCTACCCATCGAAATCATCAGGTGAATCTCTAAGCTAACTCTTGCATGTGTGTTATGCATTGTAACACACCGAAATTAGGGGTTAGAAGTATTAAGGCTTGCAAGTGAGTCTTTGGTTTTCAGTAGACTTTTACATTTTCTTTTGCATTTCAGACATCGATGAGCCTAGTGGTTTAGTGGTTAGGTGTTCAATTACCTTTAGTCCTGTGTTCGAATCCTAGTGTAAGCAAGGTGAAAATTTGTTTGAATTTTGGATTCAAGTTTGAAGAAACTGAAAGGTTAAGTTTTGTTAAATTTTAATTTATTTAGTTATGTTTTCAATTAATTTATTTAAATTTTTGAAATCCCCTAAAAATCTCTAATGTTTCCCATCTCTCTCACGTTAGTCTCTTTGCTCTCAATTTTTTTGTTTTCATTTGTTTTTCTTTTTTCTTCTTCTTGCTCTTTTTGGTTCTCCAAGTGCTATTGTTTTTTATTTTTACGCCATTGTAGATTGTTGTCTCTTAGGAGGTTTGTTTGTTCTTCCGTTCATCGTTGAATCGAGGGTTGAAATGGGTGAGTGTAAGTGTTGTTATGTTAAGTTTTACGTTATCCACTTTGATTCTTTTAGGTATGGTTTCGATCTAAATTCTTATAAGTTTTGTGTGCTCTCGTACTAAGTTTTAGATTGGGTTGTGGGGGTGCTTTCATCGACTCTTAGTGCCTAGAATTTTCATTTTAAGGTATGTGTTCTTAAACATTTGTAATTAGGGATTGGTTAAATGTTGAATTTCATGTTTTTAGCGAGCTACCAAATGGGCATGTGCTACACACGTGTGGTCCACATGATCGTGTGCCATTTAAAAAGTTAGGGTAATTTCTTGATACATGACTTGGAGTGGGTCACACGGGTTGGCCACACGGTCGTGTAACCCCTGTGGGAAAACTTGTCGATTGTGCATAGGCGTGTCCTTCAGTCACACGACCATGTCTTGCCTGCTCCTATTTTGTGAATTTTCCCACACGGTTCAGAGAGTTACACAGTCTGGCCACATGGTCATGTCCTTCAGTCACACGGGCATGTTCCTTAGTCACACGGGCGTGTGCTTCAGTCACACGGTCGTGTATCTCTGTCACACGGTCTCGATCTTCTCACACGTCCTGGCCACACATCTATGTGGTCCTATTTCTACAGATTTTACTCATTTTTCTTTAAATGATTCGTTTTAGTCCATAAGCAATACTCTACATGTTTAAGCTGTTATATACGTGTTTAAGTGTTATATAATGTGTTATGTTAAACTTGGTATAAAAAATGATTAGATGCGATATTCAAAAATTTTTTGCTAAGGTTTTGCTACGTTGCAATTGTACATGAATAAGTCTGATTATGTTTCTATTTCTGTTAAATTAAGCTGATTTGTAATTGTGGTTATTGAATTTGGAAACTAAAAATGAGCTTATCTGATTGTGTAAATTTGTGTGTATGATACTGTTTGAATCTGTATTTGGGTTTGGGAATTGTTTGAAGAGAAGGAAGTTTGTTGTTGCAGTTAAACTGCATACTTATAATTAATGGTAAACCTGCAATTATACAAGTGGCATATGGTCACTGTCTGAATGTTGTTGCTACCATATGACAACATTTATCTGCATTTGTTATATTTTTGTGTTTTCCAGCGTTTTACGTAGTAGTGAAAATCGATAATGATTCGGGTTTGAGTTTTACCTTATTGTCCGATTATTTTGTTCCTGCACTTTTCTTTTTTACTTTTGCTTTAAGATTCACACTGAGCTTTCGTAGCTCACCCTCCCTAGTTTCTCTTTTCAGGTAACCCTCATGATTAGGTGTAGGATTCGGCAAACCAGTGGTCTCAGAATGTTCATTTTGGTTTGACTTGTTAAAGTCTTTCATAAGTTTTAATAAACTGTTTACTTTCAGACTGTAAGCATTTTTTTCTGAACTGTGGTATGAATTTGGACTGAGACTTTTAAAAAGCTACGAGTTTTTGTTTCAAACTAAATATGCAATTCAATGCATGGGTTTTAAATAATTGGTTAAACGTTTTGGTTCTAAGTCACCTTAGTGTTATTATGCATGAGAATAAGTTTTAAGACTATTTTGCTTAAATAAACACCCAAAATTTCTAAATGTCAAATTTACAAATTTTAGATTATAGCAAAATGTCAATTTTTTCGCTGCAATAATACTTTTTGAAATTTCAAGTCACAATTTGATAAATTTGAAAAGTTTACAAATTGATTAAGGATTTTGTTTTTGGTTATAAACTCATGTTTGGAAATGTGAGTTAGGATGATTACGGGAATTTTTATGAAACACGAAAATGATTTTCGAAAAAGAAAGTTAGAATTTTGGATCTTCGTTTTGTTTTGGGCCATTTTGGTGGCCAATGTAACCTCTGGAATCTGGTCGAAACTTCTGGGGCAAGTTTTGGGGTGTTACATAGATTATAGAAACTTCAGGGAAAAGCGATAAAACCATGGGATTAGGCTAGGAAAGTATGATTTGATTATTCTGATGAGAAGTGTATGAATTATGGACTTGTATGTATGGATTGCCTAAAATTTGACAGTCTAAGTATGTAATAGGATTCCAAAGATTGAAATTTATGTGTGTATCTGTCTAAAAACATGCTATGGAATACATCTGTTATAAATGAGTCAGTATGAGTGATGAGTTTATGTCTATCTATGGAGTCATATAAAGGAGTCCTTCGGGACTTGAAATATGGTTCTTTGAAAGGAAAAGCAATAGCTGGTGGGCTATAGCATCATATGGAAGAACCATAACTTGTAAGACCATAACTGGTGAATTATGGCATCATATGGAAATAATTAAAGGAGGGTTGTTACCTAATAGGGTTCTTTACATGACACTAGGCGATGAGGGGAAAACCTCATGTAAGGTGAGTTTAGGCAAGTCCCTAACGCAAAAACACCAAAAAACGTAAAAACCTTTGTGGTAAACCTCTGTAAAAAGAAGAGCCTTTGTGGCAAATCTCTGTAAAGGAAAAACCTTTATGGCGAACCTTTGAATAGAAAGCCTTTGTGGAATATCTAAAAGAAAAGCCTTTGAGGCAAACCTCTGTACAGAAAAACCTTTGTGGCAAATCTTTGTTAAGGAAAAGCCTTTGTGGGAAACCTCTAAACAGAGCCTTTGTGGCATATCTAAAAGAAAAACCTTTCTGGAAAACCTCTGTATAGAAAAGCCTTTATGGCAAATCCCCGTAAAGGAAAAACCTTTATGGTGAACCTTTGTAAAGAAAGCCCATTTGGTAACTTTTGGTCAAAGAAGCCTAGCGGCAATATCTGGAATGAAAAGCCTTTTGTGGTTATTCATAAGAGGAAATGCCTGCATGGTGCAGCCTGAAAGGAAAGCCTTGGTGGCAACTTTGAAAATAAATGTCTTTGAGGCATAATGTGAAAAGAAAGCCTCTATGGCATACCATAAAAAGAGAAGTCCTTATAGCGAAGTATGAAAGGAAAGTTGCTATGGCGAATTCAAGAGAACTTTATGTATGGCGAAGTATTAAGGGTCAAATCTTGTAGCGAGCCATAAAATAAATGGATATGGTATGTCTAATAGGACTCGTCAGAGTAATTTGTATGATTTACATGATTTAAAATCAATGGACCTCAATAAAATAAAATACTAGATTGCTTTGATGAGGATAACGGATTGAAAGGAGATAGAAGAGTTATAAGCTAACTTATGGAAGCATAATTTTGATAAAGGATATTATAACATGTAATTTGAATGAGTATTGAATAACTATGGGTATCCATTAAGGAGTTTGGATGAGACAACAACCAAAGGTTGAAGAATGCTGAAATGGCAACGTTTCAAGCGAATAGGTCTTTGGCAAGGAATAAATAGAGTAATTAGGTGAGTATTTGCCAGAATATGTGGCAGACACAAAAGAATGAGTCACTTAAGCTTAAAGGACTAAGTCTAGTAAGGGAAATGTTCTGAAAGGTAAGGAATGAAAGATCCATGAGTGTCTATGAACTACATGAATTGTTAAGGAAATAATGTTTTAGAATAGGAACATTAGTGAAATAGTACTCTACCTAAATGGAATTCTAAAATGAGTTTGGTTAAGGAAGAACATGAGAAAGCGAAGTGATGAATATGAGTATTGCATAAGGAAAGGAACATATGTAAGGTATGATGTTAGGGTAAGGAACAACACCGCGGCATGAAGAAGGAAAAACCTAGAATAATATACACCAGAGTTAAGTAAAAGAATAAGTATAAAGAGGTTAACAAAGGAAGCATCAAATACAATTCAGGTAAAAGATGTTTGCCTCCCTAAGACACATGAACTCATTTTTGTGCCTTGAGTTTCAGGTGAATTAGATTGGGTTCACGTCTGGGGGGACGATTCTAGTACTAAGCCAAAGGAATGGCGAGATGGAGCTATTATGCATATAAAGGAAGTTACGTGGCATGTGCCAACCCAATTATAGGGTTGTAAAACAAGGCCTCATAGTAATTATGTTAGATCTAAGAGTTAATCAAAGGGAACACTAAAGTTAGGTACCATACTTCGTGCTTGTAATCATGCATTGTATGTGTCTATACTTAGGAAAATCAATTCAAAGTTCTCATAACTCTGCAAATGTTCTTGAATAGAAACTTTTTATTTAAGAAAACAGTTAAGTTACATGTATATTAGAGCATGACACCCAATATTTGGGTCTAGTTTATCAAACCGGGTTTTGGGTGTTTCAATCCTAGTCCTATTTACTGTGATGCCATAACGTCTTTCAGCTATTGTCTTACTCATTTTAGGCGTATATCCTCCGACCGGTCCCATTGCCTAACCTGACGATTATTTCTCATTCTATTTCACAAATCATCACACAAATAAACCCCGACATATATTCATATAAGCACAATAACATAGACCACACCAACTTGTACAAGTATCATCATAGAATTCATGCTATTCTTTCAACATCTCAGAAATGGGACATAGAAACTCAACTGATGCTTCTTCACCTTATCTGCTTAGCTTTTTCGAATGTCAGAGCTTCCATTCTCCTGTCAGCTAAGGAAGATAACCAATTCATGGATTAAACTCAGGAATCCCAGTTTAAACTAAAATTTCTAGAAACATGCAAAACCCTTAAAATGATTTCTGGAAACTCTTAAATTTGGTTCTTCAATCTTAGGTACACAAAAGGAATTAGAACCTTTACCAGCTTACCCATTTTTCTATTTTCCTGACTCAAAACTCAGATCACTGCTCCATATAGAGCTTCTCCTAATCATCCTATTTTCGAAGTAGCGGAGAAAATGAGTAAGGGAGGAAAACGAAATAGAATAGAGTTGAATCCTGCCCCGAGAAATCATTTCCCACTATTTATAGCCTTTAACGCGTAGCTTCCACCATATAACAACCATTCATCTATAATCATCTTGTCTCGCACTAAGAGACCGACTGGTTCTAATCAAACTGAACCTGGTTTGGTTTTCAACCATATTTCATTTTTTCCTAACTGTTCCTAGTTTTTTAATAATGACCTCTAGTTTGCAATCTCTTTCAATTTAACCCCTAAATGTTCTAAATTTTTAGGTTTAAAAGAATCCAAGTGTGACATGAGTCCTTTCTTTCGGAATTTTCTAACTCTATTAGACAACCTATTGATCGTCTATCAAACATCACCATTTCTTTTATTCATCCACATATTCACTTGATTCACTCTCATTAATTGTCGTGGATTTGAGATCTACTCCAACCTTTTTCTTCTCGATTTTCTTTTCATCATTCCCATCTTTGAGTCTTATTTCATGGGTGAGCAAAAAACCAAATAGCTCATCAAGAGAAAGAGTCTCCAAGTTCTTCTCTTCCTCTATTGCGATCACTTTGGCTTTCCACAATTTTGGTAGGCTTCTAAGCATCTTTCTCAACACCTCTTCATTTGGATATGTCTTACCATAAGACTTTATACCATTGATGGTGATGGTGAAACGACCAATGATCATCTTGATATATTTCAATTTCATATTGAAGGTTTCATAATTAAGAGTGAGAATTCCAATTTTAGATTTCTTCACTTGACTTGTTCCTTCATGAGTGACCTCTAACTTTTCCTAAATCCTTGATGTTTGTGCATGACGACACTCTACTATACTCATTCGGGCCAAGTACACAAAATAAAGTGCGTATTGCCTTGGTATTAAGTTTAATGCTTCTCCTATCCTCATCATTTTATTCCTTCTTACTCTTTGGAACTAAAAGCTCTCCTTCTTGTTTGAGTAGAATTGAAGGACCATCCATGATGATGTCCCATATGACAAGATCAATTTCTTGGATGAACAATATCATCCTTGTCTTTTGATAAGAATAGTTGGCACCACTGAAGTAAGGAGGCTTGGAGATAAATTGGGACTCGCCGAGAAAACTTGACCCGGAAGTAGGCATCATTGTTTGGATTGAGTTATTGATTGTTGGGCTTCCTCAAGGATCTCTTCTTTGGTTGTTAAATTGTCTAAAAGAACTAGTTTTGATAGTAATTGTTAGCTTGATTAATCAACTTGAAATTGCCAATAGGGGGAATTGACTTTTTAAATATTTATGGTTGCTAAGAAAATAGATAGAGACAATGAGCACAATGATATATAGTGGTTTGACCCCAATTTCCTGCTCCACTACCTTAACTTTCCACAACTAAGGATTTTCCCATATTCTCTAATTTGACAACCTTTGAGGACAAGGTATAACCTTACAAACTCTTTTATGGTTTCTACCGAAACCTTAAGACAAAACCCTTTCAAAGAGAATAAAAAAATAAGCAAACTAAGAACAAACTCTCATAAAATCAAAACGTTTAAAAATTAAGCACAAATACAAGAAGAAACACTTGAGTTGAAATTAATATAATGAAAGGTCACAAGGGAGTATAAAGGAAATTGTTGAGAATTGAAAGCAGAAGATTGTTTTGATTTATCTTTAAGATTGATAATCTCTATTGTTGTTGTAGGACCTTTAGAAGCTGATATTTATACCCTCTAATTCAAATATTGAGCATTTAAATATAGATAACTTATCTTTTAATGTCTACATTATAGTATTCTATATTTAAATTAATTTTATATAAGTTACATACTATACAAAAATAAAATGAAAGATTATATTACAAAGTAGAAAATGAATTGGGCTTGGACCTTGAATGTCGGAATCCAAGTGTGACTCATTTTAAGTGGGCTTATTCTTTTTGCCCAAACCCCTCTTTTGGGCCTCATACTTTTGTCCTGACTCTACCATATTTTAGGCACGTCTTTAGGCTTGGGTGAATAATCCAACCCTTGAATAGGTCTATCTCCAAAAAGAAATTGTGAAAAACACATAATTAATGACTAGAATTTGTCACATAAATAAATAGATAATATGTTTATGTAATTTGCATTTAAATAATAATATTATATATAAATTTTACATTTTAAGAAATAATAATATTTCAAAAAGGGTGGCTAACTTTTTCTTTTCTTCTAATAATTAAACGTTACAAGAATAATAATGGGTAATTTATTTTTTTGGCAAAATCAAATGGATAATTTTAATTGAAAAAAATGAATTTTTTTACGTAACTAGTTTAAAAGTATTCGATAAATTTAATTTAATTTATAAATTTATAAATGATATAATTATCTCTATATTTAAAAAGAAACAATAAATTTTTTCTTTTCTTATAATTTTCTCAATTAACTTTGTGTCACTTGCTTGTGATACCAAACTTCGTCAAACATTTTTTTTATAGTATAGATAATTATTTTGTGACCACATACATATTTATATATGAAATAGTGACCACACACATGTGCACGCGCACACACACGAACTAACTTAATTTTCAAATCTGTCACTCATCCTTTAATTTTTATATCATATTTTTATAACATATGGAGTGATCATAAATTAAATTCTTATTTATAGTGATTAATGTTCAATATTTGCAATAATATCAATAAAAATGAAGTTTAGTAAATTATATTTTTTTATTTGAAGAATTTTTTTAATAATTATATTTTGAGAAAACACTTTTACATTAAAGTTGTGTTTGTTTCATTAAAAACAACTTTCGAAAAAAGATTTTTAGAAAATGTATTCATTTTCTAGAAAAGAATATATTTATTAAAGTAGATGATTTTATATAAGATATTTTCTATTATTTAACAAATTTGCTTGAAATGATTTTCATAAATTTATTCTTAGTGAAACAGACACAACATAAATAAAATATTATAATAGCATTTCCTTTTGACAATTACAATTTAGTTTAGGTATAGTGCCAAATTTAGCCCTCAAGATTTATATTTTTTTGTTCATTTGCTCCTTTTTTTATAGCTAAATTTGACACTCAACCATTTAAAAAAAAGTCAAATTTGACCACCAACCGTTCAGCAAAAGCTAAATTGTTGGTTTTTTAATAAAAATCCTTACTAAAATGTTAAATTTTTAAACATAACAGCTCGAATGACAATCCACAAATACTTCAAACTATTTTTTTTTGAATTTTTTGAATTTTTTATAATTTTAAATATTTTTTATATTTTTAAAATTATTTGTTAACATAAAAATAAAACATGGAAAATCAATAGTAAAAAATTCATCCATATTGTAAATAATATTAATTCATAGCTTGCACCATCATACCAATTTATAATTTTATTTTATACATAACCCTTAATAAACTTAGTAAAATATGATTTGGACTCTTGGGACTCCCACCCAAACTCTCTACCTATTGCATTATAAGTGCATCCAAACTTTAACAGTAACACTTTCGACCCGGCCTAGGAAATTTTGACTAAGTCGAAGGCGTTACATTCGATCACCAAAGTGATCCCGTAAAGTCATTCTTTTGCTTGATTTAATTCTATACCAATATAACTCTTTTGTATTAAAAAAAACTCATTAATTTCTATAAGCTTTACTTAGCAATTTGATTACAATATTATTAATGTGGAGTTTTGAAAAACAGTTACGGTTTTCAAGGAAAAGATTTATAAAAACTTTAATTCTTTTGTAAAGCAACGGAAAACGTTTAAAGTATTAATTGTCTGAACTGAAAAGCATGCAAATATCAGAATATTAACTAAGTTTCATGCCTTAGAATAAATAAGTTAAACAACTTCACCTTAGATATAAAAGCGAGAAATAACTAATAATTACAAACCCAAAAATAAAATGATTAAGGAAACTCTATTGAAACTTTTAAATAAAAGCAAAATAAGCTACTAATCCAAGGTTTCTCCAATGTCATACTGACTCTTAGTGTTATGTGCTACCTGAGGGGGAAAAGAAAGGGAAAAAAGCTTACAATGGCTTAGTGTGAGTCTAATCTTAAACCATTATATATAATTACTCAAATAGTAAAATATTTAATTCATAGCATAATCGCATATTAAGCATAATGTAAGAAACATATAGGAAATCAATGCATATACATAATATATTTATGATGCAATGCAAATGCAAATGCAAATTTCCCACCCATCCATCTTAATTACCATCAAGCATTGCTTGACATACCAAAAACACATATAAAAAAAATGATCATCCTGGATTTCTTTTTTTGTGATGATGGTTGTTCACTTTGTCATCTGTGACGATGGCTTTTTACTACAATAATTTATCATCTCGATTGCTTGATTTTGATGGCTTTTTACTACAATAAACTATCATCCCATTCACCACGGTTTGGTGGATTTTTAACATATCATCTCGGCTTATCTGGTTTTGATGAAATTGTCGCCTACTTTGTGCAGTATTGACTTTCTGTATGTACTTAAATTGCCACTGTCTCCTACAAAATTCCTCCATCCTCTGTACCCGATTTCATCAAATTATGCACATATACACATCATATCATACTCATTATCAATGTTTGATACTATGCTTAACAAGCACATTTATTATCATATACTAACATTTAATTTCATGTATTCATGTATTTATTCTCATCAATTCCACAAACAAATATAATTTGTGAGAGTTTAAAAATAGCGTCACATACTCAGTATCTACATGTGAATTAATAGGCCTAGTTTATCTTAACACATACACACATGTCTGTAGGTAGGGTTTGCATATTATCATATAAAAGGGGTTAGCATGCCATGTGCAACACCCTTAACCCGTATCCATCGCCGAAACAGGGTTATGGAGTATTACTGGAGTTTACAGTACAAACAAACAAAATTTTGATCATTTCATAACATATCAATATTCATAATAAAACTAATCAAAATCATACATATTGTCCCTTATACGAGCCTTAAAGGCCCTAAATACGCATTAGAAACAAGTCGGGACTAAATCGGACACTCGTAAAATTTTTCACAAAACATTGCAAAATTTCAAAGTTGTAAGGGTCAAATGGCCAAGAAACACGCTTGTGTCTTAGGCTGTGTGGGCAATCGAAATAAGGACACATGGCCGTGTCTCAGCCAGTGTCCTTACCCATGTAACTCACTGACTGGAGTCACACGGCCAAGCCACACATCGTGTACCCTTCGAAGTATCTTCACATGCCCGTGTGCCAAGTCGTGTGCTAGGCCGTGTAACGGCCTGACTTGCAATCCTTTGAAACCTACAGGGGGCACACAGCCGTGTCACCTAGCCGTGTGTCACACACAAATGAGACACATGCCCTTGTATCTGCCCATGTGGATGAAAATAGGTTATTTTTCAAGCCACATTTCTCACCTGATTTGGCACCAACCTACACCCAGAAATGCACACATACACTAGCTATACTCAAGCATACAAAACAAGCATGAGAATGCTTTAAACATGTGGTATATTCACATACAACCAATATGCCCTTAGGCACCTCAAATGACAATATGCAAACATGTATAATCATGTACACCATTAAACCAAATAAGCCAATAATTTACCAAGCCATTTTAGATCATTTCATGCCACTTGGCCTACTTATCAAAACATACCAAAACTTCTTAAAAGGTACCAAATAATCCATTCCAAACTAGCACCAATATACATATATGATTTCCATAACAAAGCACCAATTCACACCAAATTATAAAACATATATCATAAGTATATTCAACTACCAATTTACCTTTCATCATTCAACCATAAATCAAGCCACACATCAACCATATAAGGCAATTGTGCACAAACCAAAATGTCCCAAACACAAGCCAAATAAGTGGTCAATCTCAACAAAGCACATATAGGCTGACATTAGCCAAAATAACCTATACATGCCATTATAAACAAAATTAAACAACTGAAAGTATCGAGTGAGCCAATGGATGGTGTGATATAGCTCCAACAAGCTTCCAACATTAATGAGCTTCTGAATCACTATATAACAGAGAAAATAACCTGGAGTAATCATATAAGCTTATTAAGTTCGTATAACATAGAATTTAACTTACTATTTAATCATAATTAAGATAAGTAAACATAGCATATCCCAACCAAATTGGCCAAAAGCCTACACATAATCAACAAATATTCAAATTTCATATACATGTATCCTTCATTTCATATATCAATATATGTCATGTAACATCATTTCCATGTATTTCATGTAATTACATACAGTAGTTCATATCGAACTCATATAATCTTATAACAGAATATTGCCCGTTGAACCATTTAGAATATCGTTGGATACTCGGGTAGCACACACAATGTGTACTAAATTGTAATCCGTCAATACCTGTACATGTATGCTCATATGAGCTCTAAATCAGTATGCTCTAATGAGCTATAAATGATAAGCTTATGTGAGCTGAATATCGGTAAGCTCTCTCGAGCTGTGAATTGGTAACCTACTGACATGTCATTTGTATCCTACGAATTCCTAAGGTTCAAAAGAGACTCGGTAATTGTCATATGTCGTCAGATATGTGATTGGTATTTATATATGACAATAATGCAAATCACATTCATATAATTCAATTAAAGCATATAATTACACAATTTAATTACACAAACTTACCTCAACTAGTATACGTAGACACAGAGGTGCTTAATCTGAGATTTTCTCTTTCCCTCGATCTAATTCTCGAGTTGAGAATTGGTAACCCTAGTTCATAAAAATGGAAATTTATACAATTTCACCATAACCCACCATGGTCGAATGTCAAATAGGTCCTTAGCATGCACTATACTTCAATTATTTCCCAATTTCACCATATAATATTTCCTATTTTTCAATTTATTCCTTATTTGACAATTTTACTAAAAATTCCCTTATAAAATTTATTTATCTAAAAACAACCATTCATTTTCTATCATCAAACTTCAAACTTCAAAACTCAAGCATTTTCATCAATGGTAAAACCCTAACATTTTAACAGTTTTACAAATTAGTCCCTAGGCTAGCTAGATTAAGCTACGACGATCCCGAAAACATAGAATTCATAAAAAAAAGAGGAAAAAAATGCATACCTAATTGAGTAACAAAAATGGCTTCCTTTTCTTCACAATCGATTGAAGATAGAAGAAAACATTGTACTTGGCTTTTATTTTAAATAATTTTAACTTTAATTACTTATTTACTTAATTAACCTTTAAATACTTTAAAAATTACACAATATGCCAAGATATTAACATCCACAACAACTAATGGTCTAATTACCATATATGGACCTCCATTTTAAAGTTTCATGGATATTTAATACCTTTAGCTGTTAGAACTCAACTTTTACACTTTATGCGATTTAGTCCTTTTTATCAAATTGAGCAAGTAAACGGTAAAATTTCATTACGAAATTTTTATATGGTAACACTGTCATGTTGTAGACCATAAAATAATAATAAAATAAATTTTTTGATCTCAGATTTGTGGTCTCAAAACCACTGTTTTGGTTCTACTAAAAACGGGCTATTACAACTCTCCCCCTAACATGATTTTCGTCCCCGAAAATCCTACCAGAAAAGAGGATCGGATATTGCTTTCTCATAGCTTCCTCGGGTTCTCAGGTGGCTTCTTTTATTCCATGATGTTGCTAGAGAACTTTCACTAAAGCGATGTTTTTATTTCTCAATTCCTTTACCCCTCGTGCTAGAATTCTAATAGTTTCTTCACTGTAGGATGTATCAAGCTGAATCTCAACATCGATCGGAGAGATAACATGTGAAGGGTCATATCGGTATCGTCCTAGCATAGACACGTGAAAGACATTATGAATTCTTTCAAGTTCTGACGATAAAGCTAGTCAGTATGCCACAGGTCCGATTCTTTGAATAATCTCGTATGGCCTAATATATCGCGAACTCAGCTTTCCTTTGCGACCGAACCGAAAAGCATTCTTTCAAGGTGATACTTTAAAAAATACTCTGTCCCCGACTTGGAACTCTATGTCTTTACGTTTAAGATCCGTATATGATTTTTGATGAACAGAAGCTGCTTTCAAACTATCTCTGATCACATTCACTTTTTCTCCAGTCTCGCGAATCAAATCAACCCCGTGTATCTTTTTCTCACTAAGCTTAGTCTGGTATAATGAAGTTCAGCATTTACGACCAAACAGAGCCTCATACGATGCCATTTTTTTACTCGATTGAAAACTGTTGTTATATGCAAATTCAACCAACGGTGAGTATTTCTCCCAATTGCCTTCAAACTCTAAAACACAACACCAAAGCATATCTTCAAGAATTTGGATTACACTCTTGGATTTACCATCGGTCAAAGGGTGAAATGCAATGCTAAAATGTAGCCATGTACCAAGAGCTTCTTGTAATTTTCTCTAAAATCACGATGTAAACTGCGGATCTCTATTCAAAATAACAGAGACTGGAACTTCGTGTAACCTAAAAATCTCAGAAACATATAAATTAGCTAATATGTCAAGTCAAAAATCTGTACGTAACGAAATAAAATGTGTGGACTTTGTCGAACGGTCGACGATAACCCAAATGGCATCTTTCTTTTTCGGAGATAGGAGTAGACCTGGTACGAAATCCATAGTAACTCTATATCCCATTTCCACTCCGGTATCATCACTGGCTGTAACAGTCCTGAAGGTACCTGATGTTTAGTTTTTACTTGCTGAAAAATCAAACATCTAGATACAAAGTCAGATATCTCGCGTTTCATTCTTGGCCACCAGTACATCTATCTTAAATCACTGTACATTTAATTACTTCCTGGATAAACAGACAAGCTACCACTATGAGCTTCATGTAAGATTCTCTGAATGAGCTCTGGATTCTTCGGTACACAAACTCTACCTCTAAACAATAAACAATCATTGAGTCCTATCTAAAATTCTGAATTGGTAGTCGACTAACACTGTAACCATTTAGCTAACAACTCAGTATCACATTTCTGAGCTTCCCAGATCTACTGTAAAAACATCAGTTTAGCTTTTAACTCAGCTAAGATCGAGCAATCATCAGATAACATTGGTTGTGTACTCATCGCTCGCAGAGCAAATAAGGACTATCTACTCAAAGCATCAGCAACTACGTTTGATTTTCCCGGATGATAGCTGCCAACTATAAGTCATGTGTCGACTAGTTCTTTTCGTGTGGCTTTAACTGTCTGGAAGCATAAGCTATCACTTCGCCTTCTTTCATTAAAACATAGCCTAAACTATCCAATGATGCATCGCTAAAAATCACAAATTCTTTACCGGATTTAGGCTGAACTACAACTGGTGCTTCAGTCAATAGTGCTTTCAACTAGTTAAAACTTTCCTGACACTTATCAGGCCATTCAAACTTCACATCTTTCTGTAATAATTGGGTCATCGATGTAGCTATCATTGAGAACACTTTGACGAATCTTTGGTAATAACCAGCTAATCCCAAAAAACTTCTTAGTTCAGATACATTTCTCGGTGGTTTTTAGTAAAAAACTGTGGAAATCTTACTCGAATAACCTCTGATGCCTTCGACCGATATATATGTCCCAAAAAACCAATTTTTGGGAGCCAGAACTCGCATTTGAAAATTTTAGCAAACAATTTTTTATCTCGTAGAGTTTGCAAAACAATTCTTAGATGCTCGGCATGTTTAGTCTCATCTCTGGAATATATTAGAATATCATCAATAAATACCACAACAAATCTATCAAATCCATAAGTACCGCAAGTGCATTAGTTAAACCAAACGACATTACAAGAAATTTATAGTGTCTGTACCTGGTTCTGAATGTAGCCTTTGGCACATCTGAATCTTTCACTTGTAGCTAATAGTAACTGGAATAGAGATCAATCTTCGAGAATACTGTGGTACC
This sequence comes from Gossypium hirsutum, assembly GCF_007990345.1. Taxonomy (NCBI): domain Eukaryota; kingdom Viridiplantae; phylum Streptophyta; class Magnoliopsida; order Malvales; family Malvaceae; genus Gossypium; species Gossypium hirsutum. The sequence continues at coordinate 33,722,163 of NC_053440.1, forward strand.
TTTCAACTGATCGACAAATCATCAATTCAAGGTAGAGGATATTTGTTCTTGATTGTAACCTTGTTGAGCTGAGATAAACAATACATAATCTCATTGATATGTCATTTTTCTTAACGAACAGAACCATTGTACCCCAAGGTGAAAAATTGGATCGAGGAAAACCCCTATCTGTCAACTCATGCAATTGTACTTTCAACTCTTTTAACTCGGTAGGAGCCATTCTATAAGGTGCTATCGATATCGAAGATGTTTCCAGTACAAGTTCTATAGAAAACTTGACTTCTCTAATCAGTGGTAATTCAGGTAACTCCTCTAGAAACACATCGGAATACTCACAAACCACTAGTACTTATTCAAGCTTTGGTTTAGACACTTTATTATCCAATACATAAGCAAGGTAAGCATTACAACCTTTTCTCACATACTTCTATGCTGACATAGTTGATATCACAATAGGCAACCCACTCAGATTATCTGATTCAATACGAAGCATCTCACTATTCTGACATTTTATTACGATAAGCTTTTGTCTACAATTTACCACATCATCGTGTAGAGCTAGCCAATCAATGCCAAAAATCACGTCAAATTCATCAAATGGTAGCAGCATCAAATCAGCCGAAAAACTATAACCCCGAGTCATCAAAGGACAATTCTTGCAGACTTTATCAACTAGCACGTACTGACCTAAGGGGTTTGACACTTTAACAACGAATTCAGTGGACTCAGCAGGTAATTTTTTACTAGACACTAAATTCATAAACACATATGAATAGGTTGATCCCGAATCAATCAAAGCAGTTATATCAGTATCATAAATAGAGACAGTACCGGTAATAACATTTGACGCAGAAGCATCCTCGCGCGCGTGAATAACATAAGCCCTAGCTGGTGCTCATGCCTCAAATCTCATAATAGAGTCTTTCGTCACGCCACGGCTACCACTCAAATTTTTGGGATTACGAGGTGGTCTACCTCTCGCAGCAGTATTGCTCGGCCTCGTGGTCTAAGATTTCTCTTTCTCAGATTTCTCAGAGCAATCTCTAATATAGTGGTTTAAGGAACCTCACCTGAAGCATGCTACACTCTTCACTTGAAACTCACCATAATATGCTCTATTACGGTGCTTACATTAAGATTTGGCATCTCTGACACTACCCACACTCGCTACAGATGTAGCCTGAGGTTTAGGACTAGAATGTCGGGTACCTCTGACTCTACTAGAATGTCCCAAAGAAGCAGTAGAACGGTTGTGATGTTCTTTTGATTTCTTCGATACTGACTGATAGGACTTCCTAGTCGATCTCTTTCTCGAGTCTCTAGCTTCAAAATCTGCATGTCTTTTCTCTTTACTCAGTTCCTCGGCCTTATGTGCCTGGTCAACCAATACAATGAATTCTTTCAATTCCAGAATTCCCACCAGAAGCTTTATGTCTTCGTTTAACCCATCTTCGAATCTTTTACACATAGCGGTCTTGGTCAAAACATATTCTCAGGAAAATTTGCTCAACCTAAAAAATTCCCGCTTATATTCTAATACAGTTATACAACCTGTTTAAGCTCTATAATTTTTTATGTTTCTGATTCAGAAACATCTGACTGATGTATTTCTTCTGGAACTCAGTTTGGAAAAATTCCCAGGTGATCCGCTCTCTCAACACAATCGAAATCAACGTGTTCCACCACTGATACGGTGAATGTTTCAACAATGATACCGCTCATTTAACACATTCATCCGGTGTGTAGGATAGCTCATCAAAAACCCTGATCATATTCTCTAACCAGAATTCAGCTCTCTCGGGATCATCCTCGGCTGTAGCTTAGAATTCTTCAGCCCTATACTTACGTATCTTATCAACAGGAGGCTTACTAACTCGGATTGGTTCCATACCTTAAGGAATAATAGGAACCGATTGGGGAACAAAAAAGGGTGAAGGTTGTTGAACAGTCGGGTTCGTCCGTACAAACTCGGTGAACCAATCATTCATCATCTGGAAGAAGACTTCCTTAGCCACTTCTCCTCGGCCCTCAGATATGAGCCTCGTATCGCTTGAAGCTAGTCCGTGAATGGAGGCTTGAATGTTGCTCTCTACTTCATCAGAGTCAGCTCGATTGGATGTCATTTCTATATGAAAACATGTTTTAAAACGGTCAGAAGATATCACACTATCACAGGTTATATAATGGCATGTATAGCTAGACCTGTACACGCTACGTTCAGTCCAAGAACTGACTAACTAGCTCTAATACCAATAAAGTAACACCCTAACTAGTATCCATCACTAGATCAGGGTTACGAAGTATTACCAAAGTTTACAGTACAAAAAATAGAATTTCGATCATTTCATAACTTATCAATATTCATAATAAAACTAATAAAAATCATACATAATGTCCCTTATACGAGCCCTAGAGGCCCTAAATATGAGTTAGAAACAAGTTAGGACTAAATCAAAAACTCGTAGAATTTTTAAAAAATTGCAAATTTTTAAAGCTGCGGGGGTCACACGGTCTTGTGGCCAGGCCATGTGACTCACACGGCCAAGAGACACGTTCGATTCTTATGCCGTGTGGGCATTCGAAGTAGGGACACATGACCGTGTCCTTACCCATGTAACACACTGACTTGGGTCACACGGCCAAGCCGCACGCCCGTGCGCCAAGCCGTGTACCCTTCGAAGCATCCTCACATACCCGTGTGTCAGGCCGTGTAACAGCCTAACTTGAAACCCTTTAAAACCTACAGGGGACACATGGTCGTGTGTCACACATGGCTAACACACACGCCCGTGTCTCTGTTATGTGAACAAAAATATTCCAATTTACAAGCCACATTTCTCACTCAATTTGGCACCAACCAACACCCAAAAATGTATACATACACTAGCTATACTCAAGCATCCAAAATAAGAATGAGCAAGCTTTAAACATGTGGTATATTCACATACAACCAATATGCTCTTAGGCACCTCAAATGACAATATGCAAACATGTATAATCATGTACACTATTAAACCAAAAAAGCCAATAATTTACCAAGCCATTTTGCATCATTTCATGCCACTTAGCTTACCTTTCAAAACATACTAAAACTTCTTAAATGATACCAAACAAACCAAACTAGCATCAATATACATATATGCTTTCCATAACAAAGCACCAAATTATAAAACATATATCATAAGCATATTCAACTACCAATTTACCTTTCATCATTCAACCATAAATCAAGCCACACATCAACCATGTAAGGTAATTATGCACAAACCAAAATGTGCCAAAACACAAGCCAAATAAGTGGCCAATCTCAGCAAAACACATATAGGCTAACATTAGCCAAAATAACCTATACATGACATTATAACCAAAATTAAACAATCGAAAGTACCGAGTGAGCCGATGGATAGTGCGATATAGCTCCGATAAGCTTCCAACCCAAATGAGCTTTTGAATCACTATAAAACACAGAAAATAACATAGAGTAAGCATTTAAGCTTAGTAAGTTCGTATAAAATAGAATTTAACTTACCATTTAATCACAATGAATATAAGTAAGCATAGCATATCTCAACCAAATTGGCCAAAAGCCTAAACACATAATCACCAACATGTTAGCTATATAAAGCACATATAATATCCAATATTCATGGATGGACTCAACAAATATTCAAATTCCAAATACATGTATCATTCATTTTATATAACAATATATATCATGTAACATCATTTCCATGTATTTCATGTAATTACCTACAGTAGTTCATATCAAACTCATATAATCTTGTAACATGATATTGCCCGTTGAACCATTTAGAATATCATTGGATACTCGAGTAGCACACACAAGGTGTTCTGAACTATAATCCGTCAATTCCTGCACATGTATACTCATACGAGCTCTGAATCGGTATGCTCTTACAAGCTATAAACAATAAGCTCATACGAGTTGAATATCAGTAAGCTCATGCGAACTGAATATCGGTATGCTCTCTTGAGCTGTGAATTGGTAACCCTAATGACATGTCATTTGTGTCCTACAATTTCTTAAGGTTCAAACGAGACTCAGTAATCATTGTACATCGTCGAATGTGCGATCGGTAATGACAATAATACAAATCACATACATATAATTCAATTAAAGCATATAATTACACAATTTAATTACACGAACTTACCTCAACGACTATACGTAGATACAGAGGTGATTAATCTGAGATTTTCTCTTTGCCTCGATCTAACTCCGTACAAGATCTGACTGGATCTCAATGAATAAATTTCATCCAATTTAGTATATTTCACATTCAATTTAGTCCAACACATATTTTGGAAAATTACCATTTTACCCCTATACTTTTAATTTCTTTGCAATTTAGTCCCTAGTTTATAAAAATGGAAAATTACACAATTTTACCATAACCCACCATGGTCAAATGTCACATAGGACCTTATCAAGCACTATACTTCAATTATTTCACAATTTCACCATATAATATTTCCTATTTTTCAATGTATTACCTATTTAACAATTTTACTAAAAATTCCTTTACAAAATTTGTTTATCTAATAATAACCATTTATTTTCTATCATCAAACTTCAAAACTCAAGCATGTTCATCAATGGTAAAACCCTAATAGTTAACAGTTTTACAAATTAGTCCCTAGGCTAGCTAGATAAAGCTACAACAATCCCGAAAACATAGAATTCATAAAAAAATGGGACAAAAACGCATACCTAATTGAGTAATCAAAGTGGCCGAATGTAGCTTCAACAAAAATGGCTTTCTTCTCTTCACAATCTGTTGAAGAAAGAAGAAAAGATGATACTTGGCTTTTATTTTAATTAATTTTAATTACTTATTTACTTAATTAACCTTTAAATACTTTAAAAATTATACAATATGCCAAGCTATTACCATCCACTAACATACTAATGGTCTCATTACCATATAAGGATTTAGTCCCTCTTATACGCAATTTACTCCTTTTACCACTATTTTGATTCCACTAAAAATGGGCTGTTACACTTTGTTTAGTTCGCATAAATAATCACCTAAGGTTCACTTGCTAACAAGTAGAAGGTTCGCATGTTATATATGTATATACTGAGAGTTCACATACTTAATCTTTTGAGGATTTGCATGTAGGATCACATACAGGTTTGAATACATGGCTCGCATACATGGGGTTCACCTATTTTTGGGGTTGCTTATAAGGGTTCACAAGGGATTTGCAGAGGTGTTCGCATGGGTGTTCCCATGAATGCTCACAAGGGTTTACATAGGGGTTCACATGGTGTCTATATGGGGTTCCCAGGGGGTTCACATAGGGCTCACAGGGGGTTTATAGGGTGGTTCACGGGGGGGGTTCAAGTACAGACTACTTACTTTCTAACACTACAATTAATCATACATAATTATTTAAGTTTAAATTCCAGACCTGATATGAAGACACAAAAAAACCTTAATTTGGATGAGGAGATTGACGATCTACTTGGGAGGAGAGTGAAATTTTTGAAAATAGAAAGTTCCTCGGTTTGAAAATTGATTTGACAATGGAGGAAAAAATAAATAACATTTGGATGTTTTCTTTGAAAAATCCTTTAGATATTATTTAGGGTTTAATCAAAATTTTGCTGGGCTATTTTGCAAATTTGGCTCTTTTATGGGTAAAAATGTAAAAATAAAATATTTTTGTTCAATGCACACAAAAGGTTTTAAACTTAGGACCTATTTGTAAGATAAGGCCTTACCACTTAACTAGCAGACTCATTCTTGCTAATTCTTAACACAAATAATTTTCAAGATTTACTAAATTCTCTTACCATTTAAAAAAAAATTTATCCCTATTTCTTCTAGGTCCATTTTCGGGATATGACATTAACGCCATAAATATATATAATAAGGGCCCATGAAATGCACCTAACTACACAAACTATTCCGTAATTGGCTTTTCAACCGTATCGTAACTATTATACTAAGTTTACAAAGGTCATACTCGTAGCAATAGTAAATTCTCCAATTATAATCTTTCATCTCATTCACACAATTATTACGTACATATACACTATATAACTTATCTAGCCAATCTCAAATACATTAATGTGAATATTTAGATTCTCATCACACATATATCATATTATAAATAATGCTTGTTACATATCACATATATCATAATAAACTTTGCCATCACCATGAAATTATCATACAATCATATTGTCATTATAATACATTACCAAGCTCATTTAAAACTATCACACATACTTTGACAAAGTCTCAAGTATTTCATCTCCTTCATTTCTATCACATTGTAACTATTATGAAATCCAACCATATTAGTAGCCAATTTTACCATGTCTTTTTTAGTTTTAATTTTTAAACATAATATTAGAAAGGAAAAGTGAACATAACCATGAGATTCTTACCCTCCAAAAACACAAAAATAATAGAAGGCTTCTTTAACAACCCATTTTTCAGTGGTACCGATAAAAACAGTTTTGTATATTGGATTTTCAAATAAACCACTACAAGTCAACAAGAGTTCTACATTCTCTTCTGAGAAATAGATGGCACTGGTAGAGCTATTAACACAATTTTGAGAGATTGTTACTTTGTTAAAAAATAAAGGGAATTTATTCTCAACTATTACATATACTTTTTCAGAATAACAATTCTACCAGTTTCTATTAACAGAGAATTTTCATTTTCACCCTAAAAGGAGAGAAAACCTTTTCTAGTTATGTGTTTCGATTCAATTGGTACAAGCCCACACTCGAAGCAGTTCGTTGAGCGAGAATAGCGGAGAAGATCCTTTGGTTGAAAGCCGGGAGCAATGAATGTCCTCTAAGCCAAAAACACAAGTACAAATTCTGTTAAGGTTTATTGCTATAAATATCATAAGCTGGGACCAATTTTTTTTGCAGTGTAAGAAAACCGTTTTCAAATCGGGAACCGTTTTCAAATCGGGATTTTTTTAATAATTGGTATCAAAGCACCAAGTTGTGTTATGTTTATGGTGTAAACCGAGACCGAATCTCTCTTCTTCTGGTTTGATTAATATTTGATAAGATGTGGTATTATTGTAATTATTAACATGTTTAGGGGAATGTAAGTGAATGAATGTAATATTTCATATATTTGTTACATAATTATTATTTTTGCTAAGGTTGTGGTTGTTAGGAAATAGACCGTGGGTTATCATCGCCACGTAGAATTATTTTTTATTTATAGAATGCTTGTGAGCTGGAAACGGGCATAGGATGTAAATGTAATTTTTCCAAGAAGGATTCCATGACGAGGAGAAGATAGAACAATGGTGATCGTAATCATAAGGAATGCCTTGTGACGAAAAACTATGTTTTTTTTTTGTTTTTCATTTATTTTTAGAAATAGAACCATGGAAGCCTTGGCTGAAAATTTTATTTTATCACCCATCTCTTTATATATTTGTTTAATATTTCTTTACAATATAATTGTGATATATATGTATGAGATGATCCACGGTTGATCTATTAAAGATAGGAAGTGTGGTAATGAGAAAATACATGTGTTGTATTGTGCCATTCACTTCTGTTGGTTATTCAATTACTATGAGAAGTGTGGTCATGAGAAGGTGCATGTCTAGGATTGGATCTGGGAAGGAAAAACTTCATTTTTAAGTGGTCAAATTGACTCAACCTACCTTTCTTAGGAACCTACTTGGTGCATGGTTCACATTCAATTCTGTGAGTTTTCCCTTAAAAGAAATTCTGTGGAGAATCAAAATTGTTTGATTGACTCTTGTGACTACTCGAATGTGAATATTATAAAATTGCCATAGCATGTCATGCATATATGAGATAAGCATGTCATATATTTTAGGAAAGAATACCACATGTACTTGTCATGCATATATTGATCATACATGATTGAAACAAGAAATTATAAAAACCTTGCATGTTCTTTAAAATATTGAGTAAAAGAAAGTCCCTAAACAAGACTTACGACATCCATCAATGGTCTCTGGTGATGGCATGACAAGTGCACTACCCCACGATAGGATTGTTATGTCGATTTCACTAAGGAGATTTCCTAAAAGTAAGAAGAATTCTCTTATGATCGAATGATAATTCGATTGGCCCTTGTCATAGGCAGTATCTTGCGATAGGTCAAGATAAGAGGACACTAGTCATATCATGTCACTTGGTGAGATTATCCCACGATGACTCATTTGTGGTACATGATGTGATAGGTGTTGATTTGATGGTTATACACTCAAGATCTTCTAGTTAGGTAACTTTCGACGAAGCTTTACTTAAGCTATAATAATGGCCAAATGTTAAACAATTATTAGTACGTGTGAATGCCTAAGGAATTAGATTCATGTACTAATTCAATAGAAATTCATATCCTTACTAGTTGATCAAAAGATTACCCCAGAATTACTCAATTCAATGGGTGTAGGAATTATTGTTGCAACGACTTACTAATGTTTTCAAAGTTTAATATAAGTGCATGCATCATCTTAATGCATATCGTAAGCTGCAAAATGTTTTCAAAATATTTGCTTAATAAAAAATATTAATGAATGAATATTTTATTTTTAGTTAAAAACTGACACCTACTCCCTTATTAAATATACTAGCTAAGAATAAACTGAACGAAAATAACTATAAATAATGGAAAAGGAACCTCATGATTGTCTTGAGCTGTAAGAAAGTTAAAACAGTCTTTGATAACAAATACCCTCCAGCCACTAAAGTTGAGACTATAAAACTCTACAAAGATTCTGATGAGATAGCTCGTTGCTATATGCTAACAAGCGTGACTAAAACCCTTTATAAGCAACCAGAGAGTTGTAAAACTGCCAAAGTGATTCTCGACAAACTAGAGGACATGTTCAAAGGCTAAGCTGTCTTGGCTCAATAGTCAACCATAACTAGTTTGATGAATGCCCAGCAAAAGCTCGGCACTCTGGTCAAAGACCATATGATTAATCTTATGGGATAGCTTGTTGAGGCAGAGGATAATGAGACCAATATGGATTAGAACATGCAAATAGAGATGGTTTTCAAAAGTTTGTCCAAGGAATTTGCAGGCTTTCAAACCACATATAGCATTGGGAACCAAAATCTTATGCTTAGACAACTAATGAAGGATTACAATCATATGAGTTGATGTTGAATGACGGTCAACAGGTCTAAAAAGTAGAAGCAAACTTAGTTATTGCTTCTTCCACTAAAGGGAAGGGAAAATAAGCTTAAAGAAATAAGCCTAAGTTCTTTAGGCCACCTAAAGTAGAGGGGAAGAGAACCAAGAAGCCGAAAGATTTATCCAAGTCTAAATGTTTCTTCTGCAGCAGGAAAAGATAATTCAAGGCAAACTGCAAATAGTGGAAGGATTACCTAGCCACTAAGGGCAAAGGAATGTAACGCTTTATGATAGAAGCTTGCTTAGTGGAAGATTGAATAAACCACTAAGACATTAATTCTGGAGCCACTCATCATGTGTGTGTTTATCTATAACTCAACAAAAGTTCTACCTTCTCTTCCTAGAAATAGATGGCAGTGGTAGAGCTATTAACACAACTTTGAGAGATTGTTATTCTGCCAAAAATAGAGAGACTTTATTCTCAACTATTACATATTTTTTTAGGAATAACAATTTTACCAGTTTCTATTAAGAAGAGAGAGTCTTTATTCACACTAAAATGAGGGAAAACATTTTCTAGTTAGGTGTTTCAATTCAATTGGTTTGAGCCCACACTCGAAGTAGTTCGTAGTACGAGAACAACGGAGAATATCTTTTGATTGAAAGCTGAGAACAATGAATGTCTGCTAAGCTGAAAACAAATGTACAAATTCGATTAAGGTTTATTGCTCTAAATATCAAAACCCAAATTGGTTTTCAAAATTTTAATTTTTTGTTGTGCAAGAAAACCGTTTTCAAACCGCTATATTTGATAAGATGTGACATTCTTGTAATTATTCGCATGTTTAGGTGAATGTATGTGAACGAATGCAATATTATATATATTTTATATAATTATTATTTTTTCCAAGGTTGTGGTTCTTAGGAAATAGATTGTGGATTAACATCTTTTAACACATCTATCCCGTTTCCGTCTCCAGATTAATGATACAGAGCATTACCGAGCAAAACAGTTCAATAAATTTCAAAACAGAATCAATTATATAAATTAATGTTAACAATCCATAACTTAGTTTGGCCATAGCTAAAATACACTTACGAACCTTAAATCGGGCCTACGAGGCCCATAAAAATTTTGAAAACAATCAGGGGTCACACGACCGTGTGGCCAGGCCATATGACAGAGCGCAGACCATGTGGCTCAAAACATGGCCGTAAGGATACTCCACATGCCCGAGTAGTTATTTCACAAGCCCGTGTACAGAAACCGTGTAACTAATTCTCCTCATGTTAAAGAAGGTCACACGGTCGTGTGGCAAGGCCGTGCAACTCACCGTGACCGTATGACTCAGGGTCACACGGCATTGTCGCTAGGCCGTGTAACTCTCTAAGCTCGTTTGGCTCAGGGTCACATGGCCTTGTCGTCAGGCCATGTAACTTTCTATCCCGGTGTCGGCCAACTTTTACTAGAAACAAATAAAGTACACGATCATCTGAGTAAGCCATGTGTGACACAGAGACATGTGACATCCCGTGTCCTAAGCCATGTGTACCTTAAAAACTTTTCAAAACACGGCATGTTTTCATCCCAAACTTAGGTACCAAGCCAAATCAAAACTATCCAATTCGATACCTTAAAAACACATTTAACAAGCCTAAAATATGCCAAAACATTCATCCTAAATGTCTAAAAAATGTGTCCTCATAGACACTACAATTCAAATAACTAAACAAAAGTACATTCATCTATCACAAATTCACTCATCAATTCATCCATTTAAACATTAAATACCAAATAAATATGAGCTATGCCATATATAACCAAAAGATCAAACTTGCAATATAGTGATTAACACTAAACTTGTATAAGGATTCATTACAACACAGGGTACCAAAACATGTTCATATTATTACACCCTATTTACATGCCATGATTAACCATAAATTGATACTTCAAACACTACCAAAAAGTGATAAAGGTAGGTGTATGCTCCAATGATCCGACCAACACAATCCAATAGCTCAAGATCTACAAAGAAATAATATCTAAAGTAAGTATAAAAAATACTTAAAAAGCTTCCACAAAATTAGCACACTACTTATTATGCTCATTAAGTAGCTACAAGCCTATAATCAATTGAAATTCAACCTTGATTCAACATGATTCAAAAATTCAAATTCAGTAACATTTAAACATATGGATATTAAGAATTCAAAACTTATTATACTTCGTTGGAACAAATTTGTAGAGGATAACATTTTATTATTATGATGGATCTTTCTAAAATTACTTAATACATAAGTCAAGAAACATATAATACTCATAAGAGCTACTCGAATACAGATTAGTTGCGTCAGGTTACCCTTCCGGGTTAAACCAAAGATGGTAAAGATAAACTAGCTTGGTCAGAGCTAGGTAAACGTATTAAACGACAATGGATAGCTAATCCAGGATAAATTTGAGTCTCATGTTAACCCGAGTTCACAACACATGCAGGAGCTTTGTGTAAAATAGATATTCAGACAAAATTCTCACATATGAAACTTTTACTAGATCCATCAAAATCTGATTCTATTAAACTAATTTAAACCACCTAAATATTTAATTTATGCATTTAAGCCCTTTTAACCACATTTCACAAATTCACCCTTAACGTTACTATTTATGAAATTTAGTCATTAACCCAAAAATTATAAAATTAAGCCTAATTAAAGCTAAATCAAGCTAACTGAATTTCCTATAGTTCCATAACAGCCCATAAAATTCACAAATTCCTCTTATATCCATGTACTTTTAATAATTTAGTAATTCAACCCATTACCATTGAAAACATTAAAATTACTTCATAAAATAACATCATTTAACTACCAAATTCACAAAACCATCACACATCGTTAAAAATCTCCTAAAATAAAAAATGGTACATTTCAAAACATTCATCAATTTCACAAATTTACACCCGGGTTGGCTAGACCTAACTACAACGATCTCAAAAATAAATAAAAAATCACTAACAATGAAATCAAAAATCACTTACATACAAGGTAGATGCTTAGCTGAAACTTTAAGGTCTTTTAATGGTGATTTTGGTTGAAAAAAAAAACCAAATGAAGAATATGATAGACATCATTTTTCTTTTTTTATGACATTATTTAATTTACCTTTTTACCTATAAAATTTAACTAAAATTTCATGCTTATAAAGCCTAAACTGTCCACTCATATTTAGGGATGGTCTAATTACAATTTAAGGCCATAAAATCAAGTGTTTATAACCACTTAAGCCTTTTAACTAATATCAACTAATCTTTGTAACATTTACAATTTAATCCTTTTTCTTTAATTAACTATCTAAATTTTATAACTTTTAACCAAAATTTAATAGGACAATATAAAAACTCTATAAATATTAAATAAAAAATAAAACACTACCTTTCAAGTCAAAATTTTTGGTCCTAAAACCACTATTTTCGATATCACTGAAAAATGAGATGTCACTACTCTCCCCCCTAAAATAAATTTTATCCTCGAAAAATCTTACCAAAGAATAAATTCGAGAATTAAAATTTCATCGATTCTTCGGTTTCCTATGTATCTTCTTCAACCCCACGTCGATGCCACAATACTTTAACAAACGGAACACATTTATTCTGCAATTCTTTTACTTCTCGAGCTAAAATTTCATCCTTAGATAACACATTTCACGGATCTGAATGATACCGACGAAGCATCGAAACATAGAAGATGTTGTGAATTTCTCAAACTCTGGTGGTAAAGCCAAACGATATGCTACGGGTCCAATTCTTTCCAGATTTTCATACGGCCTAATAAACCTCGAACTAAGTTTTCCCTTTTTTCTAAATCTTAACACTTTCCTCCAAGGTGAAAATCTTAAGCATACTTTATCCCCAACTTGAAAGTCAATTTCCTTTCACTTCAGATCGACATATGATTTTCGTCGATCAAAACCAACCTTTATACAATCACGGATAACTCTAACTTTTCTTCAGTTTCTCTAATCGAATCAGTACCAACTATTTTTCTCACTCAATTCAGTCCAATACAACAGACTTATACATTTTATTCTGTATAAATCTTTGCACGGAGCCACTTTGATACTCAATTGATAGTTGTTACTGTAAGCAAACTCAGCTAACGATAGAAATTTCTTCCAGTTGTGTAACAGTTCATTTTTTAGTGGTGTCGAAAACAGTGGTTTCGAGACCACAAATCTGACGAGTAAGTTAGTAAATATTATTATTTAATATTTATGAGTCAAATATGGTTTTTAAAAGGTTTTTGATATGGTAATTTATGCTATTCGAATGATTAATTAAGTTCAAGTGGTAAGACCCTAAGGTCAAGTGGTTTTATAAAATGAGGTATCGGGACCTCGTTTCTATAAACTGAGTCATAAATATTTTTATAAATATTTAAGGAGTGTCATTAAGGTGGTATTAAAGTTTTGTTAAGAAATTTTAACTTTTCAATAGTTAATTAAACGAAAAGGAATAAATCGTAAAAGTTGAAAAAGTCAATCGCTATTAGTTTAATTGTGTTAATTGATTAAAGAATTATAATTGGAGGGCCTTAATGGGTAAATTACCCATTCTTAAGTTTGTGGACGGTTAAAGCTTTATGGTCTTTTAATTTTATATGTGATTTATATATATTATAATGTTATTATTAAATGAAAAAGAAAAATAAAGAATAAAAAGGCATCTTCTTCTTTACACACCAAATGTGCCATGGAAAAAGAAACGGAAGAGCTTCAAGCTTTTCCCTTGCTTTGGACAATACTTCTAAGTCCATTTTGTACCCATTTTTAATGATTTTGACATTTTTGATATCGTTGCAATTAGGTCCAACTAAACCTACCTTCGATTTTGAAACTGTTAAAGGTTTTGAATGTTGCTATTAATGAAACTTCTGATTTTAAATGTTACATGATGAATTTCAGATATTAGTTGTTATTTAAAAGTATTTTATTAAATGATTTTTAATAAATTTATTCATTAGGGACTAATTTGTTAAAATAATAAAAGTACAAAGATTTGATGTGATTTTTTTATAAATTTGGGTTGTATTTGGAGCTATGAACATTCAGCTAAGCTCAAATTTGGGTACAAATGGTTAATTTGCATGTTTCAAGCTCAGGGGCTAAATTGAATAAAAGTAAAATATAGGGGCAATTTTGTAAAATTTTCAAAATGACTAAATTGTATAAAATAAATTGGTTTACTATCTAAATTTATAAATTAAATGAAATTATTAATTAATATCAAGATCAAGTGGAAAATTGAGAATAAAAAATTACCAAAATGCCACTATACTTTAACATTTCTACAATTTGGTCAAGTAAGTTCGTATGAACTGAATTTTGTATAATGTTGCCTAATTCAATGTTAGTATGTGATTCTATTGTGATTGAATCAATATATACTTGTTATTATACAACTTATTTACTAAAGAGACGATGGAAATTCAATGACGTATGACGACTCTCGAGCCCCATTTGAACCTTAGGAATATATAGGATACAAATGACATGCCATTGGGTTACCATGTTTCAGCTGCTGGTCTGGAATGTCCTACCGATGGCTAAGTTTCGGCATGTGTTGCGAATACTTGACAGCTGGTGTGAGAAGCATCGTGTAGCTACGTTCCGACCAACAGCTTGTGTGAGCAAACTCAGGTTACCATGTTTTGGGTGCTGGTCTTGAATGTCCTACCGATGGCTGAGGTCCAGTATTAGTTGCAGATACTCGACAATTTGTGTGAGCAGCATCGTGTAGCTTACATTCTGACCAACAGCTTGTGTAAGCAAGCCCATTTTACAGCTCGTGTGAGATATGGCTATATGTTTCGCACACTTTGTGTGAGCTTCTCGTGCATTCGGTATTATTCTAAGTATTGAGTCATTGGTATAGGTTTATATTTAATCTATAATGTTCATTATTGAAATGGAATGCTATGTCTAAGTTTATACGAGCTTATTAAGCACTCCTTGCTTATGTGGTTATCTTTTTCTTACTTTACAAATTATCGGAAGTTTGATCAGGTTGGAGGCTTGTCAGAGATCCATCACACTATCAATCGATTTTATTGGTATATTTTTATGCTTTGGTTGTGGTTATAATGTCATGTATAGGGGGAATTATGTCTAACGTTTAGTTAATGATATCGGCATGTAATGTTGCTTTGAATTTGTGAAACTTATGATATTTAATGCCTTGATGGTTGGTGTACTGTTGGCACTTTTATGTTTAAAGGTTAGTGTTTATAAGATCAAATTGATGCATGTGAGAAGTGGTCCCAATGGTAAGGCCATTTTGATATGTTTTGATATGGAAACAAATTAATTGATAAATGGTTAAATATGCACATGTATAGGTGTTTTGTGCTTGATGAAATAGTCATTATGTTTGACTTGTAAACATGGTATTTTGGTTAATGAATTAGTTGTCATGTTGGCATTGATATATATGTGGTTTTATAATTGATGGCATTTTGGTGCTTAAATGGTAAATGTTGAAATGGTCAAGTAGATGTATGTTTCTAATGATCAATTTGGTATATTTGTTGAGGTTTGATATATGGTCAATTATGCTATGCCTTGGCATGATGATTTATGGTTGTGTATATTTGATTTATGCCAAAACATGTATGTGTTTAGGTTGATTTCAAGATTTATGTTTGAGGTGCCTTTTGGACATATTGGTTGTATGCAAAAATGCCATATTGATCTAGTTTTATTATGCATGTTTTAGGTACATTTTGAATGCTTGGAATAGGTGCAAATGGCTCGAATGTGTGGGCATGTTTTAGGTGAGTGATATGGCTTGAAAATGGCCTATTTCTTGTCCACACGGCCTAAGACACAGGTGTGTGTCTTAGTCATGTGTGACACACAGCCATGCGACACGGCCATGCGTCCCCTGTAGGTTTTTAAAGGTTGCATTTCGAAAGTTACTCGGCCTGGCACACGGGCGTGTGTCTAGGCCATGTGACCCAAGTCAGAGAGTTACACGAGCTCAAACACGGACTGGTACACGGCTGTGTGTCCCTATTTCGAATGTCCAAATAGTCTGGCCACACGATAGTGTGACCCCTGCAATATGAAAAATTCTATCTCTTTCCATGAAATTCAAAATGTTTTCGATTTAGTCCAGAATCGTTTCTAAAGTGTTTCTAAAGCCTCGAGGGCTCGAATAAGGGAAATTATGCATGTGTTTGATTGGATTTTGCAATGACTATAAGTGTGTTAAAGTTACATGTTTCTAGTAATACTCTGTAACCTTATACCGGAGATAAATATGGGTAAGGGGTGTTACAAGCTACCTTCGAACGCAATAACACAACATCTCAACATATCTTCAAGAATCTGAACTACTCGCTCGAACTGACCATCTGTCTGAGGATGAAATGTCATGCTAAAAGTCAATTTGGTACCTAGAGCCTCGTGTAACTTACCCCAAAACCTAGACGTGAACCTTGGGTCCCGATTAGAGATAATTGACAACGGTATGCCATGTAATCTAATGATCTCTGAAATATACAAATCAACTAATTTATCTAGTTAATAATTTATTCTGGCTGAAATAAAATGTGTTGATTTCATCAATCTATCAACAATAACCGAAAGAAAAACTTTCTTTTTTAGAGTTAGGGGTAACCTCGAAACAAAGTCCATTATGATGCGTTCTCATTTCCATTCTGAAATTGTAATAGGTTACAAAATACCCAACGGAACCTGATGTTCGGCTTTCCCCTACTGGCACACTAAACACTTAATCAAAAAATATGATATTTCACGTTTCATACATGACCACAAATACATTTGCTTCAAAACATTATACAGTTATGTACTACCCAAATGAGTGGAAACAATACTACTCTAAGCTTCACTAAAAATGTCTCTTTTCAACACTAAATCATTTGGAATACATAATCGACCTCTAAAATACAAGTTGTTTTCATTACCAATAGTGAATTTTGTTCAACCAATTCACGCTTCAATAAAAACCCGGGGTCATTTTTTTGCAACTCAGAAATTCGTTGAATAAACATCGGCTTAACACACAATTCAACCAAAATAGAGCCATCAGTACCAAAGTGAACTGAGTATTAAATGCTCTTAAAGCAAATAAAGATTTTTGGCTCAAAGCATCCGCAACAACATTGGCTTTACCAAGTTGATAATCAATAACCAAATCGTAGTCTTTCAAAAATTCAAGCCACCTTCCCTGACGAAGATTCAGTTCTTTTTGTGTCATCAAATGTTTCAAACTCTTGTGATCCATATAAATATGACATTTTTCACTGTAAAGGTAATGTCGCCAAATCTTTAAAGAAAACACAACCATAGCTAACCCCAAGTAATGTGTCAGATAATTTCTTTCACGAGTTTTGAGTTGACGTGAGGCATAAGCTATCACTTTGCCTTCCTACATAAGTACACAACCTAGTCCATTCAATAAGGAATCGCTATAAACTACAAGATCTTTTCCAAACTCAGGTTGAGTCTACACCGAAGCTTTAGTTAGGATATTTTTTAGTTGTTCAAAGCTTTGCTAGCACTATTTAGTCCAAAAAAACTGAACATCCGTCTATAGTAGTTTCGTCATCGATGAAGCAATAATTGAAAAACTTTTTACGAAGCACCGGTAATAATCTACTAAACCTAGAAAACAACGTACCTCTATAATATTTCTCAGAGGTTTCCAACTTACGATTGCTAAAAATTTGTTTAGATCAACACGAATCACGTCCACAAAAATCACATTCCCTAAAAATCCAACCTTAGATAACCAGAATTCACACTTTCTGAATTTAGCATCAAGCTGCATTTCACGTAAAGTCTGTAATACAACCCTCAAATGCCGGTCATGCTCAATTTCACTCTTCGAATAAATCAAGATGTCATTAATAAATACTACAAAAAACTGATCCAGATGTGGCTGAAACACTGTATTCATCAAATCCATAAATACGGCAGGGGAATTCATCAAACCAAATGACATGACTAGAAACTCCTAATGGCCATATCGAGTTCTGAATGTTGTTTTCAAAACATCTAGCTCTTTGACTCGGAATTGATAGTAACTTGATCGTAAATCAATCTTCAAAATTACAGTTGCTCCTTTTAACTGATCAAACAGATCATCAATTCGGGGTAATGGATATTTATTCTTAATCATCAATTTGTTCAATTGCTGATAGTTACTACACAATCTCAAGGTATTATCTTTCTTTTTAACCAATAAAATAAGAGTTTTTCAGGGTGACACACTCGATCTAATAAACCCGCGATCTAATAATTCTTGCAACTGAGACTTTAATTTCTTTAATTTTGTTGGTGTCATTCTATACGGTGCTATAGATATTGGAGCAGTCCCTGGTATTACATCAATTACAAACTCAACTTCTCTCTCTGGTGGTAGTCTCGGTAATTCTTCTGAAAAAGCATCCAGGAATTGACATACAGTTGTGACCATATCTAATTTTAATTCATATACCTATGTATCTAAAATATAAGCCAAAAAAGCATAACACCTTTTCAAATCAACTTCTGAGCAAATAGAGCTGATATCACACTATACGTAAAATCATATCATTTTGTTTCATGCTAACCAAATCTCCATTCGAACGTTCCAAAACAATTTTTTTCTATTTAAAACTAATCACTGCATCATGAGTTGTTAATCAATCCATTCTTAGGATAACATTGAATTCATCGAATGACAACAACATCAGATCAGAAGGAAATTCATAACTTCAAATTTTCAGTGGACAATTTTTATAGACTCTAATAACTATCATACTCTGACCTATTGGATTTGAAACTCTAACATCAAATTCAGTGGACTCTACTGGTATATTTTTTTCTAAAGCTAATGTTGTGCATATATAAGAATGAGTAGATCCCGGATTGATTAATAAAATAACAGTAACATAAAAAACAGTGAAAGAACTAGTAATGACGTCAAGTGTTGTAGCTTCTTCTTTAGCTCAAATCGCATAAGTTTTTCTTGGTGTTTGACCTTCAGATTTAAAAGTTGTATCACACAATTCCATGCGACTCATTCCAGAAGAATTTCTAGGTCTCCGTTTTCTACCCCTATCTGATGCATTTGCAGACTTGCCAACTCGTTCTGAACCAAATTCAACTTTACTGAGTCATTCTCTTATTAAATGTTCATGTTACCCACAACGAAAACATGCCACTGATTTGATTCTACACTCTCGCAAATGAAGCTTTCCAAAATGCTTACAGGTAGGAGTGTTTGTCTTTCGAACACTATCGGTACTAACCATTGAGGTAGCTTAAGTTTTCGTAGGAAACTGTCTGAAGGTACTTTTTTTGTATTCCAAGCAGTAGAAACATATTGACTACTAAAATCTCTCAATTTCTTCGATGGAGGTGCAAGAGAATTCTGAATTTATTCTGCTTACTCGTAGTTTCTTTCTTAACTTTACGCTCATATTCAACAACAGACATGGTTCCCTATTTTAGATCAAAGAAGTCACGTTTCTTGTCTTCCAAATATAACTGACTGACATACTTCTTTCTAAATTCAGTTTGAAAGAATTCTCATGTTACTCGACCTTTTGGAACTACTGATGTTAAAGTAACCCACCATTGATAAGCATATTCTTTTAACAATGAAATGGCACATTTCAAGCTATCTTCAAGTGTACAATTCAATTCATCAAAGACACGTTGCACATTCTCTAACCAATATTCGACTTTAGCCATATCTTCATTGTACAATCCACGAAAATCATCAGCTCTACATTTATGAATTTCATTAGTAAGAGGTTGATGAACAGGTACTTGAGTTATATTTTGAGGACAAGCGGATGCTAAATTAGGTACAGAAGGGGTGGAGGTTGTAAAGCCATTGGATTATTGTACATAAACTATGTACACTACTCATTCATCATCTGAAAGAAGGTATTACGATCTCCACTTCCAAGTAATTGATGTCCAAACATCTCTTGGCTTGCTTCCTCTTCGGAAGCCAGAGTGTCACTTTCAACATCATCATTACTAACGGGATTATTTTATTCGAACATTTAATAATCTATAAAAGAAAACATTTTCAGATCAGATCAAGAGCATCAAACACAATACAGGTTAACATGGTACGTAATTCTAGACTTGATATACGCTATGTTCAGTTCTAGAATCGACTAAACCATAGCTTTGATACCAATAAATGTAACACCCCAATCTTGACTCTTTCACCGGATTAAGGATACGGAAAATTACTTAACAAAATAGTACAATAAATTTCAAAATAGAATCAATTGCGTAAACTAATGTTAACATTCCATAACTTAGTCTAATCATAGCAATAATTCACTTACGGGCCTTAAATCGGGCATATAAAGCCCTTACAAAATTTGAAAACAATTAGGGGTCTTTTGAAACAAAACAGAAAAATATGTAAAATTTGAAAGCCTCTAAAAACAGGGGTCACATGGCCGTGTGACAAAGCCCAAACCGTGTGGCTCAGAACATGGCCTTGTGGATACTCCACATGCCCGTGAAGTTATTTCACACGCTCGTGTACATAGATCGTGTAAGTAATCATACCTGTGTTAAATAACTTCACACGGCTGTGTGGTTAGACCGTGTAACTCACTATGACCGTGTGGCTCAGAGTCACCAGGTCGTGTAACTCTCTCTGCCCGTGTGTACCAACCTACATTGAAAACAAATAAAGCACACGGTCGTGTGACAACCCATGCCCTAAGTCGTGTGTGCCTTAAAAAGTTTGCAAAACAAGACACGTTTTCATCCCAGACATAGGACCAAGCCAAATCAAAACTATCTAATTCCATACCTTAAAAACATATTTACTAAGCCTAAAATATGACAAAACATTCATCCTAAGTGCCTAACAAATGTGTCCCCATTTACACCACAATTCAAACACCTAAAAAAAAGCACATTCATCTATCACAAATTCACTCATCAATTCATCCATTTAAACATTAAATACCAAATCAATATGAGCTATGTCATATATAACCAAAAGATCAAACTTGCAATATAGTGATTAGTATTAAACTTGTATAAGGATTCATTACAACACAAGGTACCAAAACATATTCATATTCTTAAAAAACAACCATCCTATTTACATGCCATGATTAACCATAGATTGAGACTTCACAAACTACCAAAAAGTGATAAAGGTAGGTGTATGCTCCGGTAATCCGACCAACACGATCGAATAGCTCAAGATCTACAAAGCAATAATACCAAAAGTAAGTATAAGAAATATTTAAAAAGCTTCCAAAAAATCAACACACCGCTTACTATGCTCATTAAGTAGCTATAAGCCTATAACCAATTGAAATTCAACCTTAATTCAACATGATTCAGAAATTCAAAGTCAGTAATGTTTAAACATATGGATATAAAGAATTCATAACTTTTTATACTTCATTGGAACTAATCCATATTGAATAACTTTTGATGGATCTTTGTAAAAGTAGTCAATACATAAGTCCAGAAACATATAATGCTCATAAGAGCTAATCGGATATAGATTAGTAGCGTCAGGTTACCCTTCTGATTTAACCAATGATAGCACAGATAAACTAGCTTGGCCAGAGCTAGGTAAATGTAGTAAATGAAAATAGATACCTAATCCAGGCTAAATTTGAGTCTCATGCTAACCCGAGTCTACAACACATGCAGGACCTTAGTCCAGAACAGATATTTAGACAAAATCCTCACGTATGAAACTTTTACTCGATCCATTGAAATCTTTCAGAAAATTTATTTCTACTCTTTATAGATCAATTTATTCACTATAATGAAAAACTCAATACGCATATAGGTACAATTAATAACATTAATATCAAATTATAACCAAAACATCAATATAAACTTAACTATTGAGTGATTCAACTAACAAAGATTAATCGACGATTTTCCATTTTCCTCATACGTCCTAGGCCCATTAAGTTTCTTGATCTAAAGCATAATTTGATTCAATTAAACCATTTTAAACCACCTAAATTTTTAATTTATTCATTTAAGTCCTTTTAACCGCATTTCACAAATTTTCCTTTAACTTTACTATTTATGCAATTTAGTCCTTAACCTAAAAATTATCAAATTAAGCATAACTAAAGCTAAATCAAGCTAATCAAATTTCTTATAGTTCCATAACAGCCCATAAAATTCACAAATTCCTCATATATCCATGTACTTTGAATAATTTAGTAATTCAATCCCTCACTATTAAAAACATTAAAACTACTTCATAAAATAACATTATTTAACTACCAAACTCAAAAACCCATCACACAACTTCAATAATCTCCAAAAATCAACAATGGAACATATCAAAGCATTCATCAATTTCACAAATTTACACTCGGGTTAGGTAGACCTAGCTGCAACGATCTCAAAAATAGAAAAATCACTAACAATGGAATCAAAACTCACTTACATGCAAGGTAGATGCTTAGTCGAAACTTTAAGGTCTTTTTATGGTTATTCTGGTTGCAAAAAAATCCAAATAAAAAAGATGATAGACATCATTTTTCTTTTGTTTATGACATTATTTAATTTATTTACCTTTTTAACTTTAATATTAAACTAAAATTTCGTGCTTATAAATCCTAAACCGTCTACTAATATTTAAGGATGGTCCAATTACCATTTAAGGCCATCAAATCAAGTATTTATAACTATTTAAGCCTTTTAACTAATAGCAACTAATCTTTGTAACCTTTACAATTTAATCTTTTTTCTTTAATTAACTATCAAAACGTTATAATTTCTTAACCAAAATTTAATAGGACATTATAGAAACTCTATAAATATTAAATAAAAAGTAAAACACTTGCTTTCAAGTTAAAATGTGTGGTCTTGAAACCACTATTTTTTATACCACTGAAAAATGGGATGTCACACATCTCCACGTAGGATTATTTTTTATTTATAGAATTCTTGTCAGCCGAAAACGAACATAAGATATAAATGTAATTTATCCAAAAAAGAGTCCATGAAAAGAAGATGAAGCAATGGATATTAAAAATACAAGGAATGCCTTGTGGGGAAAATCAATTTTTTATTTATTTTTTGAAAATAGAACCATGGAAACCTTGGCTGACAATTTTATTTTATTATCCTTCTCTTTATATATTTATTTAATAGTTTTTTATGATATATATGTATGAGAAGATCCACAATTTATCTATTAAAGATAAGAAGTGTTGTAATGAGAAAATACATGTGTTGTATCATTCCATTCACTCGTATAGGTTATTCGATTACTATAAGAAGTGTGGTAATGAGAAAATAAATGTGTTGCATTGTTTGTTTCACTTTTATAGGTTTTTTTATTACTATGAGAAGTTTGGTAACGAGAAGGTGATTGTCTAGGATTGAGTCAAAAAAGGAATGACTTCATTTTTAACTGGTCAAATATGACTCACCTCCCTATCCTAAGAACCTACATGGTGCATGGTTTACATTCACTTCTTTGGTTTTTCCCCTAAAAGAAAATCTGTGGAGAATCAAAATTATTTGATTAACTCTTGTGAATAATTTAATTTGAATATTATAAAATTGACATAGCACGCCATTCATATATTGATCATACATGATTGAAACCAATAATTATGTGTGTGTTTCACTAATCATGTGTGTGTTTCGCTACAGAGGTTCAAGGAAACAAAAGATCTTAGAGATAAGAGTCTATTGTTGTAGACTAGACATGAGACAACTGTGGTAGCTAAAGCAGTGGGAGATGTACATCTTTATTTTTATAATTTTAGGAAGATTATTTTCAAACGCGTTTTTTATGTACCAAGTTTCACAAGAAACTTAATTTCTATTGTATGTTTATTTAAAGACAGCACAATCGTAATTTTTAATAATTATTATTTTAATATATAAAAATTGTAAACTTATTTGTAATGGATGCAAGCCAAATAACCTCTATTTTATAAAACTAAAGATGTACACATTGCTTGAAATTGAAATTTTGAATAAAAGACTTAAAAATTCTTACTCAAATGAGGCGTACCTTTTTCATTTCAGACTTGGTCATACTAACCAATAAAGAATCACTAGACTTTTGACAGATGGCACCTTAAGTTTGATTAAGGAAATTGATCTTCCACGATGTGAATCTTGCTTGGAAGGTAAAGTGACTAAGCGATCTGTTAATACAATAAGAATGACGGCCCTAAAACTCTTAGAACTTGTGCACACTGGCATATATGGCCCCATGAGCGTCAGTGCAAAAGGTG